>NC_137973.1:80648783-80883783 GCF_963924665.1 Micromys minutus | reverse complement strand
TTCCCCCACACAGAGGGACACACATTAATAATAAATAAAATAAGTAATAAAAGGAATGGAACTGAAGAATAAAGAGAAAACATGTAGGGGAAAATTACATAAATGGGCATTTACAAAAATTTCCTAGACATGGCCTTCAAAGAAAGAGCAGAGGAAGGGAATACACTGAACTAATACTCCTGACTGCATCACAGGAAACAGTCCTCAGACATAAAAACCAACCTACAGTGGTATAATGTGCATGCTTTACAATTAACCATATTCATATATTATAAATACATGATATACACATATATGTCATACATATGTATATGTCATATATGTATATATATGTATATGTATGTATCTTACCACAACATCACAAATCAAATATTGCAATTAAAAACTAGACATCACACTCAAATAGATATTCCTTCAGAGATGGAGAAATTGACAGTAGGCAGGTGAAAAGGCAGTTTGTCTGCTGACCTACATCCCCAGCCTCAGCACTGTTGGCCCATGTCATAAAATAATAGCAAACACTTCGAGATTTCAGAAGTATTAGAATAATACATTTTGCTAATAAATTAATTAAATAACAGAAATAAAAAATGACAAAATTAACAAAAAATAGTTTAAAAGGTTTTTAATACCACCAGCCAGCATCAAAAGGCAATTCACTATATGTCAACATGATATCAACACATATATTTGATTACAGTTTTCACACACACACACACACACTCACACACACACAAAATGCAGCAAGTATTGGAGATGGTTTGGGCCAAAGTACAGGGGACTTGAATTGTCTCCATTGTAGTGGAAAACAAAATCTGGAGTCTTCCAGAGGTGAACTTCCCAAACCCAGGTTTCAGTTTTTATGCCAGTTTCAAAGCAAACAAACAGAAAACAGTGACAGAGGTATGTTTGGAATGATCTTGTTTTGGCAGAAAGGGCTAAAATGTGGAAGCAACATGAATGTCATGGGAGGGCTGTTGATTTCTCTGACTCCTCCTCTCTGCTTTTTTCTCTGTCTCTGCCTCCATCTCTGTCTCTGTGTCTGATATGTCTGTCTCCATCTTTCTCTTGCTCACTATCTTTATTTTACTCCCTCACTCATAAACTATCTTTAAGTTACAAAGCAAAAGCAGTTTCTGTAATGTCAAAATGCAAAGAGAATTTGTTAGCAAGAGGTCACGAGGAAGAGTGAATTCAACAGATTTCCTCCCATTTACATTAATCTAAAATACTTTTTTCTATTTCATCAAGTCAATGGTTTGGGGGAAGATGCATAACACTGTAGAGAACACAGTGATATAGTTAAAGCACTTTAACTTTCTTGTTATTTTAGCGAACAATGGGCTGACCTTGACAGCATGTTACACAGAAAAAATAGCTCCCTTAGATTCTGAAAAAGAAAATAATGTAATAAAGTTACAGTTAGTTAGAAAATGTATATTTTTTCAGATAAATGCTAGAAAATTTAAAATACCAACATTTTTTATCATTAAAAATGCACTTAAAAATAGGCAAGTGTTTCTAGCCATGATAGTCCCTAATTAAGGCACCAATTACGACAGTTTTAAATTGTGGTGGCTTTTATTTTTTTAAAGCTTTCTATGAAAGCTGAAGGACTTATTTGAGCCCTTTCTTTAATGCTATTGCTTTTTTTATAGTCCAAAGAAATTTAAAGTGCGATCAAGTTCCTTATTCAATGCAAGCTATTGTAGGGACCAAAAAAGTTCAATTAAAACCTCAGCTTTCCATTAATAAGTTGTCTGGTAATTACCACACCTTGTCTATTGATTGTATCTTGCTCACTCCCATAACTTTCTCTCAATAGACTCAAGCACTTGGAAGTGGTCCTTTTGACAGAAGGGGCCCGATGGGCTTTGCGGGAGGCAATGTGTTGAAGTGTGGCTGTTGTAAGAGCGAAACTCTGGAGGAATGACTTGGCAAATTAAGGATGAATTCCAGAAGAAATCCTGCTCCTGCTGAAGTTCTTGAGACATCCACATAAATACTAAGTGAGCCTGTCAGAATTAATGTCCTTACAATAAGTACCAAGGGAGCCAAGATGATTAGTTTAGTACTGTAAAGTGTAATTCATAAAGGCAGAAAGACTGAGGCTTAAAAGACAACCACAATGATTTGTTTCTGAATTTGGACCTGGTTAGGACTCCTATTTATTAAGTATATTGAAGATGGGAAAATATACAGAATGTTTTACCTATAACTCAGCTCATTTACAAGTATTTACATGAATGAAAATAGAAATGTCCAAACTCCATGAAGATATCTATATCAGCCTACCACTGGTAGCAAGTATTACCCCTTATTTATTTATTTATGTAACTATCTATACATTTATTTATTTGCTTGGTTTATCTTCTCACCAGACTGAAACTAAAATCAGAGTGATCCCCCTGCCTCTGCCTTCCATGTGCTGGGATTACAGGTGTGCACCACAACATGTAGCTATGTCTTACTTAATATGTAGGAAATACAAAAAGATGGAGACATTTCATGGAACTCTTGAATCAATGCCTCCAGATCTTCTAATTTACGACTGAACAACAATTTAAAAAATAGCGCTTCAGTGACTCCGCAATGCACTGTTGCTGTGCTTCTCAGTGTGTGCCACAGATGTAGGAGTTTATGGTGCTTCTCAAACTAAACTAAACAAAGTTAGTCAAAATTAACAGGAAGCAAAAGCAAAAGACAAAACAATGTCAAAAATAACCCCCCTTGGAAGAGATGACATTTTTCCTCTTTCTTTGATATTTTCTTTGTATCCTTTTACAGTGGTGAGAAAAGTGACCATGACAATAAGTAAATAACCAGGTCAAGATCACAAGTGCCACCAAACCTTCAAAATCAAAAGAATAATGTTCTCAATATCACTCTGTTTATTAGCTATAAGTATCTAGAATAAAGTGAGCATATAATTAAGAATATGTGTTAATTGAATTAACAGAAACAACTGACAAAATTAGCTGTGAAGTCTTCACAAAGAAGGACAAAGAAATATTTTGCTCTTCGACTAGATATTTCACAGTAAGTTTTCTTCTCTTTACTCATTTCCAATTTAAACCACATTTTTAATACAATATCAATTATTAACTATCATTTATCTAACTTCTAAACCTAGTGCACACATTTTTAAATTATCCTTAATGTGATGAGTTAATGAAAACCCTATTAAGATATTTTTACTGTCATAGTAAATTCCATTGACTAAAAATAGACTAAATAATTTACTTGTAAAAAAAAATAGCTCTGGGAAGATAACAACATTATCAACCAACCAAGACCTCCATCACTCCCATGGAGTAAAACACCAAACTTTGTGTGCACATTGAGTGACCTATTGATCCAGTTGTGTTTGTAGCTGAAAATAACAGTGTCTGGCACTAATAGAAGAGACTTTCCAGAGAGGACATGTTTTCCCAATGTAGGGGAATGCCAAGGCACTGGGGTGGAGAAGGAGATCCGAAGTGCATCTTTGTGAAGGCAAATGGAGTGGGAGGGTATGGGAGTGGGGCAAGTTAAATGGATAATATCTCAAAAGTAAATACAAAGTATCTAATTTTAGAAGAGGAAAAACAGTATAGCTCTGACTTTATTATCATTTTTTCCTTTTGAAAATTTAAAAACAAAAATTTTAATGATAGTTGTATTTACATTTTGACCTTGATTCCCTCTTGCCTTCTCCCATGCTCCACCTCCAATACCAGACCCACCACATTCCTATTATCTTTCTACCCCATTTCCAAAATCACAGGTCTACTTGCTCCCAGCTGGACAGCCACCACTCATTGCTTGAGCAGTTCATTGCACACAGTCTTTCTCCATATAAACTTCTGCTGCAGTAGATTGCCAATCTGAGTTTCTAAATGTGGCCCATTAATGTCCTAGCTGATTATTGTTCCTACTTTCCAAGAACAACTTCACTGTTAGTTTTCCAAAACAGACCCATGAAACCATTCTAGGATTTTATTTGCAAATCATAGGCTATCTCTCCATTGTCCTTTCCATTTCACATTTGCACAACCAACCTTCCTTTCAGACACTCATTGTAAGTTCCATAAACTGCAGGTTGTCTATTCTTCCCTTGTTTTGATGCTCTTAATGTATCTACATAGAAGTAGTTGAGAAGAGTTTTGCTGTCCACCAATTGTAGACATTTTATTGAGGAAAACAAAAACAAAGAAGCAAAACAAAAAAACAAACAAACAAAAAAAAGCAAAGGAAACAAATGATCCTTGAGTTTAGAAGCTTGCATGTCTCTAATAGTCTAGAAGGTTTTATAGTTATAATATGGAATTGAGAATCTCCTAGTCATTTAAAAAGCAGCTGATCCAAAACAAAACAAAAACACGAAAAGCATTAGCTCATGATGATAAAAGGAATTGTATTATTGCTACAGTTCAGTTCTAAAAACCAATCATCCAATGCTGTCCTCTCAAAAATGGATAGGTATAGAGACAAAGGAGAGAAAAATTAGAATGATGGTAATTTAGTCTTCAAAATTAATGATGACAATGATGTAAATTTCCCAGATGTTTCCTGTCTGGGGTAGTAAATACTGCCGAGCTAAAGCACCCTGCATATTATGAGAAATCCAGAACTGCTCACAGATATTGATAGGACAACCCCCATGCTTTAGTTATCAAGGAGAGTTTACAGAGCACAGGCTAGACTCAGTGGGACTAAAGCCCATAGTGGGCAGCAGCAGAAACCTGTTCAGTGTATGGATTAAGAATATAGCTTCTCTCACACTACAATTGATTTCTCTATATCCTTCTAGGTGGATATTAAGGTGATACATGATTGAACAGTGGTGAGGTAGGCAAAGGCTAGGAAAACAGAAGAGGCAGGATTGGGAGTGGAGACTCGAAGAGAAACAATGATGGAGGGAGCTGTTTGAGTTTCTCCTGACACATCTTTTCATAAATAACTTTGTCATGAATCTTTTATAAGGAATGGAATTATGCAAGATCATTTGACAAATGAAGGTCAGCAAAGTATATTATACCTATTGGATCAGAGTAGTTTGGTGTGTTCTTTGATGTGACTACTTAATTGAGTTCAAAGGGTGTAATGGCTGAGCACATAAAGCCCTCCACAGAGCTGGGATGTGTGTGTCTAAAGCTTGGCAACAACATGCCAAGGGGAAGTGAGCAAAAACAACATGTTGAGGAAGCCAGAGATCCCAGCAGTTCTAAATGGCCCTGCAGGAGCAAGAAAAACATGGAGCCAATGAGAGGAAAGGGGGAATGAGTTTCGAGGTAAGGGGACAACATCTGAAATGTAAATACAGAGAATTTTATTATCCAATAAAAATATTAAAGCAAAAAACAATGAAAAAGAGATTTATGTTGATTTTAACTCAGGAAAATAATCATGTACAAAAGCAATCTATTAATAATCTAATGTGAGAATACCTTGCTACATTTTAATAAAAATCTCTCCACCATTCTAATGAGATTTAAAAACATCTGGTCATGTCTTTCCAATGCATTAAATGTCTGCAATGACAAAGCAGAAATTCCTTATTTTATCTATGTCAGTCTATAAAATCAAACCCTAAAAGCAAACAAGCAAACAAAAGAAGATTAAACCGTGATTTAATATTTACTGCAGCACCTCTACTTTTGACATTTATTTATTTATTTATTTATTTATTTATTTATTTATTTATTTTACATTCCAATTGCAGCATCACACAGGCCCTCCCCCACCTTCTGTATCCTCTCTCCCTTTCTCCTCAGAGAAGGAAGGGCCTACACACTTGTCTATCACACTAGCCTTGCTCAATATTCACTCCAGGATTCAAATCATCCCCCCCCCCCCCCCGAGGGCAGACAAGGCAGCCAAGTTAGAGAATAGAATCTACAAGCTGGTAACAGATGTAGAAAAGCCTCAACTCCAGTTGTTTGGGGATCTGCATGAAGGCCAAGCTGCACGTCTGCTTTATATGTGCAGGGGAGAGGTGTCTAAGTCCAGGTCTTGCATGCTTTCTTGTCATTCAGTCTTTGAAAGCACCCAAATGTCCAGATTCAATTGGTCTTCCTGTGAAATTTCTATTTCTTCTGGGTCTATCAATTCTTCCCCAACCTCCAACTCTTTCATAAGACTTCCTGTGCTCTATCCAATATTTAGTTGTGATTCTCTGAATATGTTTCAGTTGCCCAGAAGAGACTCTCAGAGGACCCTTCTGCTATGCTTCCATCTATAACCTTAACAGAGTATTATTAATAGTGTCATGGATTGGTTCTTACACATGGGTGGGTCTCTAGTTGGTTAAGTTCATTTTTTAGTTATTCCCTCAGTCTCTACTAAAATTTTGTAGGCAGGTCAAAATCTGGGTCAAAGTTTTTATGGGTAGTTTGGTGTCCTTATCACTTCACTGGGTGTCCTGCCAGGCTATAGGAGGTGGTCAATTCAAACTTCATTATCCCCAACTCCTAGGGTCCCCATCTGTGTAACTGCTCAGGATTCTCCTGATGACAGTCATTTCTTTAAGCCCTGTGTGTGTGTGTGTGTGTGTGTGTGTGTGTGTGTGTGTATAACCCTGTAGCTATACTACTCTATTATATAAAATAGAACTTATTGGACTGAGGGAGAACTTTGAAGTGGAGAATATAGTCTACAAAATGTGTTTGTGCCTAATGTAATGACAAGAGCTCATGTGGGAATAACGAGAAGACACAGTTATTAGCAGGTGACAAGATTGAGCAAGATCAAAAGATGAAGAATGTGGCCATAAGCCTAGGAATGCAAATAGCCTCTAGACACTAAAAAAATAGCAAATAGATGGATTATCCCTAGGGATCATGGTTAAGTAAATAACTCTGCTGGTACTTTGGCTCACAGCCAGAAACTCTACCTTTGGTTTTGACTTCTTGAAATCCAAACCGAATGTTTGCTATTTTTAGTCGCCAAACCTACAGTGAATCTTTTACAACAGCAATAGAAAACAAATACACTCTCATATTCTGTTATTTCTTTAGTACAGACATTAAGGCTTCAGAGATAAACATGATCTGGCACCTACTTGCCATAAGGTCACAAATTTATCATTTTCTCTTCAGCTATAGCATTGTGAAGAATTGTATTAAAAACTTGTCTGTAAGTATAACCAAGAATAATGTACATCCTCAGTCAGTATATAAAACAGCATATAAAATGATAATTGAGTTGACATAAGAGGGAAAATTATATATAAATAATTTGCCTGGATATTAGTTTCTGTTGTTTGAGACATAATAGGTTGTGTCAATTGATCACAAATTAATTCATGGAACGGGGATGTTTCTAAATTCTACCATGTAATGGTGTTATTCCTGTTGTTTCCTATTAGTACAGCAAGAAAATGTGCCATCCTTTCTATTTTGCATTTAGCGAGCTAGTTTCCTAGGCAACTATAACTACTTTAATCCTTTCTGTGACAAAATACTTGACAGAAATGACCAAAGATAGGAAAGGTTCATTTTAGCCAATGATTTCTAAGCAGTTCAGTACTCTGTAGCAGGAAAGACAGGGTGAGTTTCCCCATAAGAGGTTGTGGTGCTTTCAATACAAAAAACCTCCACTGTCTATTTGAAATGATTAGAAGGATTAAAGGGTGTGGCATTATTAGAAGGAAGTGTGTCACTGGAGGTGTGTTTTGAGGTTTTAAAACCTAAAGACAGCCATTCCCCTTATAATCTCTGACATGATAATAATGAATTAAATATCTGAAAGTGTAAACAAGTCCCACGTTAAATGCTTTGGTTGATAAAAGTTGCCTTGGTCCTGGTGTCCTTTCATGACAATGAAACTCTTATGGAGACAGGAGATAAGACCTTCCTTATCTAGCCTATGGCAAAGCAAAAAGTCTCCAGCAGAATTAGAACCCACAAAAGCTGTGTCCAGTAAGTACTTACATTATCCAGACTAAAACCTTCTAAAACCTCAAAATTACAGCACTAGTTAGGAGGTGAGCACTCAAACCATGAGCCTGAGGTGAGCTCTTAGATTTAAACTATAATAGCAACTATTCCTTTCATGATATAATCAAAGCTTCCAGTAAGAAATGCCATTATTCTCTGGAGGAGGACATGGCAGACTGATAGGTTGTTTTCTGTTTGATAAAAAGTATTAACTAGAGCATAGGCATATGATTGCAATAAGAGATAATAGAGTCTTGTCAAGGAAGAAACTGCTACCATGTCAGGATTAGGTTACTTACAGAAGCACAGCACATACCAGAGAATATGCACAAAAAATAAATACAACTTGCAATAAAGTTTTGGTTTACTGACTTATGCCATGTATGTGTGTATGTGTGTGTGTGTGTATGTATGTGTGTGTTGGGGGGGCAGAGAGAGACAGAGAGAGACAGAAAGAGAGATAAACAGAGACTGAGACAAAGATACAGAGAGACTGATACAGATACAGAGAGACAGTGAGATAGAGACACACAGACAACACATGTAAGAAAGTGTAGGGAAAAAAAAAGAAAGGGAGACAAAGGAAGACGAAATATAGGCACGAATTGTGTATACATCATGTCTCTTTTTGACTTTCTATCACTTATTTTCTCTGTCTCTTCAATTTGGAGATTTTTTGTGACATTGTGACTTTTGTGAATTACTCTACTTGTTTAAAGTTGGTTAGTAAGTTTTTAAGAGTAGCTATATACCTACCTGAGAGATCCTCTTTCTATGAAGCACTGTGGGCAAGGCAAAGCTTCCTAATAGAATTTTGGTCCCATCTTGTTAGATTTCTTTTTTTGAGAAGCTGGAGTATATTAAAGATAGCCTAACAACATCTGTTTGTCCACGCTGTGAGCGGATAGAG
This sequence comes from Micromys minutus, assembly GCF_963924665.1. Lineage (NCBI taxonomy): Eukaryota > Metazoa > Chordata > Mammalia > Rodentia > Muridae > Micromys > Micromys minutus. The sequence goes on along the minus strand of NC_137973.1, from coordinate 80,874,954 downwards.
TGATATTACCTTAGTGTGCTGACTTTGGATTCTTTGGCCTGAGTTCCTAAAGAACTCTAACTTACCAGGAAACACCACCATCTTTTATACACTTGTACTCTTTGCTAACAGCAGTCTAGTGATTGTTCATTCGTACATGTGTGATAGTAAAAGAAATAAGTTAGTTCTTAAGTTACAAGCAACTGTGACTCCAAATAATAGAAAACTACTCAAGACCAATTCATGCGGTTCATCAGGTAAGAGCCAATTTTGATTATTAGCCTCTTTGAGAAACATCAAAGAGAAATCGATAATCATAACCTAAAATATTTTCAATTTATTTGAATGTTCCTGATCTCCTCGCATTGTCTGTTTCCAAGTTGTCCTCTTCTAAAAGACACTCATGGATTTACATCTCTTCTGGTTCTGGTTTTCATTAGCTTTGGTCAGCACAACTACTCTCAAGAGAAACACAACTAGACAAACCCTTCAGAGGTAGAAGTTGGTGAAGATGAGGTTGAGGTTGGTGGAGAAGTTACTGTGCTCATTTATGCATTAATATTGTAGAGGCTCTAAAATAAAATGTCACGGGATTCTTCAAAATTATCTTATAATATGATTGGCATAACAGTATAAAGATTCTTAATAATGTGAGGTGGAAAATGCCAGTTAGTGAAACAAATAGAGAAGAGGAAATAAAGCCAAGAGCCAAGCGGAGAGGGAGCTACTCTTTAATCAGTATACCATTCTGGTGGTACATGACAGAAATGCTCTAGAGAACTGTAATAGGGGTTGTTCTTGAGATGACAGTACCATATCACACACTTGAAATTTGCTAAGAATGTAAAGATCATGTTGTGCATATAATTTCTCACTTTACAATAAAAACTACTATAGCATAAAACATAGTGCGATCACCAAGTAGAGCTGACATTTACAGATACCATTTATAATCCATGAAAATTAATATACAAGACCTTCTAAAACCATATTATTATGAAGAAAATAGGGAGAGTTAATTTCTTTGTTTACAATTGTCTTTACACAAAGAGCAAGCAAACCCTGAACCATTGCAAAGAATAAGAATTTGTTTGTTTGTTGTTTTGATGTAATGATCCACACTTCAGTAAGAGTGCATGTCCTGAGAGTAGCTGGTCCATAGGACCTCATTTTGAGTGTTCTATACTTGGAAAGTTCCAGAGTTGTTTTAACTTTGATTATGTGTTATATTTCATAATTTTGCTAAGTCTTAGCATCACTCTGATAAATTCCTAATATTTCAAGTGAGGTCCACGAACACCTGTTTTAGAAAACAATTTAAAATATGTAGTAAATATATTATACTACCAGATTATTAGATAACAGCATGCTTGGAAGTGATCTGGGGGAACTCTGTCTAACAGCCCACTCATACTTGAGCAATGCCAGCCATATCACAAATATAGTTAGGAACACATGTTCATTCTTTTAAGACCATAAATTTTCCTAAATATTATGTTCAAATTATTATTCATTCTTTAAAAACCAAATTGCAAGTGAACTAAATACTTTGTGAACATAAACATAACTAATAAAGAGCAAATGTAAAATCTGCCGAATAAACATGAGAGTAAAAGTTTTTCCTATTACATTGACATTTTCATGGTTCATTATAAAACATGTGACAAACTTTAAAGCACTCAACTCATAAATAGACCAAGATTTGTGTGTGTGTGTGTGTGTGTGTGTGTGTGTGTGTGTGTGTGAAAGAGAGAGAGAGAGAGAGAGAGAGAAAGAGAGAGAGAGAGAGAGAGAGAGAGAGAGAGAGAGCTAAAGAAATAAACAAAAGTCAGAGTAAAGAGTACTTCAGTGACTGCAGCAAGTTTAGCTATTGTCAGTGGTAAGGAAAAAATAACCAGGACGGGCTAAAAAAATAATATGTGATTTGGCATAAATGAAGAAGTAAATCATACCCCATGTTTGCTATTGGCATGATTTTACAGTAAGTTCCTACAGTCTCTACACTTACCAGTTGTGAAGATTTTTGGGTTTAGCCTAGGGAATATGGGAAACAAAGGCACTCAAACCTCTGTGTTTGCCTTTAAAGGAAATATATGGTTATTCACAGGCTATTGATGTGCAATAGGGTAAGGCAAGTTTTAGTAAGTTAACAGTCAGGAATGCTCTGCTGACATATCCTTAGTCAGGCTATAACAGCTGAATGACAACATCTAAGAGCAGTGAATCTAAAATCTTCACATGAGGCCATTAGCCATCAGGAACAGCAGAGATCCAGGGACGCAGGCCTGGTGAGACTGCACTGTGAGTAGCCAGGCACAGAGAGGTCTGGGCCTAGCACACGAAAAGTGCACCCCTCCCCTGATTCGATCAGGGGAGCAGGAACTCTGCCATAGGGACTCATTTTCCACCTGGAAGGCCCTTACATGCAGAATAAACGCTCAAGCAATTTATCACATAAACCAGCTGAGATCCAGAAACACAGGCCAGATACACAGGAGAGACAGGAACCAATCACTGACAACAAGAAAACTTATAATCACAGACAACAAGATGGAAAGATGAAAGCAAAAAAACTTACCCAATGAAAACCAAGACAACCTGGCAACATCAGAACCCAGCTCTCTGATCACAGCAAAAAGCAGAATGCCAAACACTCCAGAAAAAGATGACTCATACCTGCAATTATACCTCAAGATTATGATGGAGATCTTTAAAGAAAAACAGGAGGAAAAGAATGAAGAAATAGAAGCCTTTAAAGAAAAATTTGAAAAACACTCAAAGAAATCAAAGAACTAGCGGAAAAAAGAACAAAAGAGATGAAGGAATTGAACAAAGGAATTTAAAATGGAAATAGAAACAATAAAGAAAACACTACAACCCTGGAGGTAGAAAGCCTAAAAAAGAAATCAGTAGGCACAGATGCAAGCATCTCCAACAGACTACAAGAGATTGAAAAGAAAATCCCAGGGTCCAATGACAATATTGAAAACATACACAAAACAGTTAAAGAAGATGCAAAAGCCATGCAAATTTCAAGGATATCCAGTATACAATGAAAAGAATAAAGCTAAGGATAATAGGACTGGGAGAGGGTGAAGAATATCAACTAAGAGGCACAGTAAACATCTTCAACAAAATCATAGAAGAAAACTTCCCTACCCTAAAGAATGAGATGACTAGAGCATAAAACAAGGTTACAGAACTCCAAATAGAGGGGACCAGAAAAGAAATTCTTCCCAACACATAATAGTCAAAACACCAAGTGCCCACAGTAAAGAAAGAATACTAAAAGCAGTAAGGGAAAAAGGTTATGTAACATATAAAGGCAGACCAATCAAAATCACACCAGACTTCTCAAAAGAGTCTATGAAAGCTAGAAGATCCTAGAGAGACATCATGCAGACCCTAAGAGAACAAAAGTGTCAGCCCAAGCTGCTATACCCAAGAAAACTCTCAATCATCATTGATGGAGAGACCAAGATATTCAGGACAAAACTAAATTTATACAATATCTGACCACAAACTCAGCACTGCAATGAATTATAGGTGGAAATCCCAATACAAGGAGGGAAACTACATCTTAGTAAAAACAAGAAAATACCTAAGCAAGAAAACCAAAAGAAGAAAGACACACAGGCACAATCCTACCTCCAATAGCAAAAATAGCAGGAAACAGCTACCACAATTCCTTAATATCGGTTACCAAAAATGGACTCAATTCCCCAATAAAAAGACATAGGCTAACAAACTGGATACAGAAACAGAATCCAGCATTTAGCCGCATACAGGAAACTCATCTCAGAGACAAAGAAAGACACAATCTCAGAGTAAAAGTTTGGGAAAAATACTTCTAAGAAAATGGCACCATGAAACAAGCTGGAGTAGCCATTCTAATATTAAATAAAGTAGATTTTCAACCAAAAGTTATCAAAAAATATAAGGAAGGACACTTTTTACTCAATACAGGGAAAATTTATCAGGAGGAACTCTCAATCCTTAACATAAATGCTCCAAATACAAGAACACACATATTTATAAAAGAAACCCTACTAAAGCTCAAACAATACACTGTACCCAGCACAATATTAGTGGAAGACCCAATATCCCATTCTTATCAATGGACAGATTATGAAAACAGAAACTGAACAAGGACACAGTGTAACTAGCAGAGGTTATGAACCAGTTGGAATTAATAGACATCTACAAAACATTTCATCCTAAATTAAAGTATATGCCTACTTCTCAGCACCTCACAGCACCTTCTTTAAAATGGACCATACAATCAGTCAAAAACAGGCCTCAACAAAAACAAGACGATTGAAATACTCCTATGCTTCCTATCAGATGACCATGGCTGGTTTATAATAGCAAAAAAAAAAAAAAAAAAAAAAAAAAAAAAAAGAAAAAAGAAAAAAAAAGAAAAATATAAAAAACCAACAACAAAAAGCACATATGCACATGGAAACTAAACAATGCTCTATTAAATGATAATATGGTCAAAGAAGAAATTAAGAAAGAAATTAAGAATTTCCTAGAATTTAATGAAAATTAAAACAAAACATACCCGAAAAAGAAGCACTAAGAGGAAAACTCATAGCTCTGAGTGCTTCCAAAAAGAAACTGGAGAGGGCATACACTAGGAACATGAGAGGAGAGTTGAATCCTCTGGAACAAAAGGAAGCAGATACACCAGAGCAGAGTAGACAGCATGAAATAATCAAACTTAGGACAGAAATAGAACAAATAGAAACAAAAAAAAAACATTTAAATAATTAACAAAATCTAGAGCTGTTTTTTTTTTTTTTTTGAGAAAATTAGCAAGATTGATAAACTGTTCGCCAGACTAACTAGAGGGCAAAGAGAGAGTATCAAATAAACAAATTCAAAAAGGAAAGTGGGGAATAACAACTGAAATTGAGGAAATTCAAGAAATCATCAGATCCTACTACAAATGCCTGTACTCAACAAAGCTAGAAAATCTGAAGGAAATGGATGAATTCCTAGGCAGATACCAGATACTAAAGCTAAACCAGCACCAGGTACATCATCTAAATAATCCCATAACACCTAATGAAATAGAAGCAGTCATCAAATGCCTCTCAACCAAAAAAAAAAGCCCATGTCCATATGGGTTTATTGCAGAATTCTATCAGACATTTTTTGATGTCTAATACCAATACTCTCCAAACTATTCCACAAAACAGAGTCAGATGGAACAATACCTAACTCATTTTTCGAGGCCACAATAACCCTCGTTCTTAAAATACACAAAGACCCTACAAGGAAAGAGAGCTTCAGACCAAACTCATTTATGAACACTGATAAAAAATACTTCACAAAATCCTTGCAAACCGAATCCAAGAACACATCAAAATGATCATTCATCATGATCAAGTAGGCTTAATCTCTGGAATGCAGGGATGGGTTAATATATGGAAATCCACCAAAAAAAAAAAAAAAACAGATGGTCATCTCACTATATACTGAGAAAGCATTTGACAAAATTCAGCACTCTTTCATGTTAAAAGTCTTGGAAAGAACAGGAATCCAAGGCCCATACATAAACATAATAAAAGCAATATACAGAAAACCAATAGCCAATATCAAACTTAATGGTGAGAAACTTGAAGCAATCCCACTAAAATTGGGGACTAGACAAGGCTGCACACTTTCCCCCTACCTATTCAACATATTACTGGAAGTCCTGGCCGAAGAAATTAGACAGCAAAAGGAGATCAAGGGGATACAAATTGTAAAGGAAGAAGTAGAAACATCACTGTTTGCAGATGACATGATAGTGTACGTAAGTGACTTCAAAAATTCCACCAGAGAACTTCTACAGCTGATAAACAAGTTCAGCAAAGTGGCTAGGTATAAAATTAACTCATACAAATCAATAGCCTTCTTCTACTCAAAGGACAAACATTTGGAGAAAGAAATTAGGGAAAAGATACCCTTCACAATAGTCACAAACCATATGAAATACCTTGGTGTAACTAAACCATTGGAGGACATGAGTGACAAGAACATCAAATCTCTAAAGAAGAAAATCGAGGAAGATCTCAGAAAATGGGAACCTCTCCCATGCTCTTGGATTGGAAGGATAAATATTATAAAAATGGCCAACTTACCAAAACCAATCTACAGATTCAATGTATTAGGCATCATACTTCCAACCCAATTCTTTATAGAGTTGGAAAGAACAATATGCAGTTTCATCTGGAATAACTAAATACCTAGAATAGCGAAATCCATCCTCCACAAGAAGAAAACATCTGCTGGAATCGCCATCCCTGACATCAATGTATATTACAAGGCAGTTGTATTAAAAACTGCTTGGCACTTGTGCAGAGATAAGGAAGTGGATCAATGGAATAGAATAGAAGATGGAAATGAGCCATCATATATATGGTCACTTGATTTTTGACAAAGGAGCTGTAAACATTTAATGGAAAAAGGACAGCTTCATCAACAAATGGTGTTGGTCCAACTGGCATTCAGCATGCAGAAGAATGAAAATAAACCTTTTCTTATCTCCTTCTACAAAGCTCAAGTGCAAGTGGATCAAATATCTCCACATTAAACTTGGTGCACTGAAACATTCAGAAGAGAAAGTAGGAAAAACCTTAGAACACATAGGTACAGAGGATAATTACCTGAACAGAACACCAATGTCTTGTGCTCTAAGGTCAAATATCAACAAATGGGACTTAATGAGATTCCAAAGTTTCTGTTAGGTAAGGAAACGCTCATGAAAACAAAACAGCAGCCAACAGATTGGGAAAAGATTTTTATCAACGCCACATCTAATAGAGGCCTAATATCTAAGGTATACAAAGAACTCAAAAAGTTAGACATCAGAGAATCAAACAATCATATTAAAAATGGGGTACAGTGCTAAAGTTCTTAATTGAGGAATATCAAATGGCTGAGAAGCATCTAAGGAAGGGCTCAACATCCTTAGTCATCATGGGAAATGCAAATCAAAACAACCCGAGATTCCATCTCACATTAGTCAGGTTGGCTAAGATCATAAATTCAGAAGACAGCAGATGCTGGCGAGGATGCGGAGAAAGAGGAATACTTCCCACTGTTGGTGGGGTTGTAAGCTGGTACAACCACTCTGGAAATCAGTCTGGTGATTCCTCAGAAAATTGGACATAGTACTACCTGAAGACCCAGTTATTCCACTTCTAGGCATATACCCCAGAGAAGCTCCAATATACAACAAATACACATGCACTACAATGTTTGTAGCTGCCCTATTTATAATAGTCAGAAGCTGGAAAGAACCTAGATGTCCATCATTAGATGAATGGATACAAAAATTGTGGTACATTTGCACAATGGAGTATTACTCAGCTATCAGAAACAATGACTTAATGAAGTTTTTAAGATAATGGATGCATCTAGAGAATACCATCCTGAGTGAGATAACCCAGTCACAAAAGAATAGATATAGTATGCAGTCACCGATAATTGGATACTAACCTCAGAAACCTCTGAACAACCTAGAAACAACTCACAGACTGTATGAAGTTCAAGAAAAACAAAAGCCAAAAAAAATTAAAAATCATTATGCTTAATCTTTACACACCAAGAAAACTTGGGCTGTTTCCAGGTTACATCTTGTTTTACATGCTCATTGTAACTAGTCATATTTTAATGCACACTATCAAACCTTTAAAAAATCAAGTACTGACAAAAATGTATTCATATACTTTCATGCAAAAATTCTTTTAAGATCTGTACATTTATCTCTGTTTTTTAAAATCAAGTTGTTCAATTAAAAGAAAATAAAGAAAAAAAATAAAACCTTCATATATCACTAATATTTGTTTTGTTTATAGTAGCATGATATTAAGCTTATCTATGTCTGCCTGTTAATAAATTGCTTATGATGAAATTTGAAAAAAAACATAATTTAATGTAAAATTTTTATTTTAAGACTATGGATTGCAACATAAAGATTATGTAAGTAAAGGACAATGGATCTGTTCTTTACACATTTTGCAACATTCTAATTTGTAGTTACTCTTTATGTTAGCATTATAAACGCTTTTTATATTTTAAATGACTAGAGTACCAATTATCCAATCTCATAGTTTTTTTTGTATGTGTGTTTTGTGTGGTTTTTTTTTTTTTTTTTGTAGAAACACTGGTTTAATCTTCTATCACTTAGTAATAGCGATAAGATTGTATAATGCCATATTTTCCCTGACATATCTCTTTTGCAGAAGAAATTATTTGCTCATTTTTCTGGAGTACATTTTTGGAGGAAAATTGCAGACATCATTTTTGTGTCCAGGCTTGCAAACAACATGATGGGAGCTGCACTTGGGCTCTTGTGCTTTACTTTCTTCTAATAGGATAAAATTGTAATAGTCTGTCCTCTCTCTCTCTCTCTCTCTCTCTCTCTCTCTCTCTCTCTCTCTCTCTCTCTCTCTCTCTCTCCCTCTGTTGTATAGACATGGTCTCATGGTCTTAAGAAGAAAAGTGACAATAGTGGGACATGGAGTGGTGTCACAATAAGACTAGAAATTTTAATTTAATATTGATATATTGAAAGAAAATTGGTCCTTATTAAAAAATTCGTGATAATATATCGTCTTATTCTTTACTCTATTCTCTATTTAAAAACTATTGGAAAAATTCACTTAGTTATGTGGCCAATTTTAGAAAAGAAGAGATTTTATATATTCGCAGAAAATAACAATGTGTACATGAACTAAAATAAGAAACATCGTGAGCGCTATGGGAATTCTGAAATGGGTTGGGATGATGCTTGTTTAACATTGGTTTACCATATTACAAAAAACTATAGATTGGGCAATTTTACCGGAAAGCCTAAAACTTTTAATAGAAATTCTAAAATGTGCACAAACTTATCCTCATTATATGTAGAATCACAATCAAGAAAAAATACATTTTAGAACAGGATTTTTCATGTCTGAAATTAAGATCTTATCTGAAATTGAGATCCCAAGTTAACTCTGGTTAGTGAAATATTTAAATGGATCAATAGGAAGAATAATTAGTGTAAATGCTTATCTTATTGTCTGTGTTCTTTTAACAAATAAAAGTTGTTCATTTAAATTTTTCTCTCTAAATATATAATCAATGTTCTAATATTATTAATATTTAATATTCTCTCTCTCTCTCTCTCTCTCTCTCTCTCTCTCTCTCTCTGTGTGTGTGTGTGTGTGTGTGTGTGTGTGTGTGTGTGTGTATGCTTCCTGAAGGTGATGAACTGTACCAGTCATGCTCTTTGGTAACAAAGACTTGTTTAAAGTGCAGATTATCACTTGCTTTCAGAATCCAGATCTCCTCTGCCCAAGGTGAGGGTGATTGGCTCAAACTCTCTTTACTAACTACCTTCAACTTTTAGGTTATGTTTTTCTAAAAAGAATGATCCTGTAAGATTATTTGAATATGTCTGTAAAACTGAGCAAGAAATAAAGTTGCATTTTATTTAGCTCAAGTTTGCCCAAAATCTTTCCTTATGGTGCATTGCAATGGTATTGTGAAGGTAAATCATAACTGTTTCTTTTTTATAGTATGAAATAGATTTATTCAAGTCATAGGAGAGTTAAGAGTATAGAAGATCGAGAGAGAGAGAGAGAGAGAGAGAGAGAAGAAAATCATAACTGTTAACATGAATGAACTTGAAATCAACCAATGGATTCCAACCAGGGATGGATATGTGAGGTTGTTTCCAAAGACACAAGTGAAGAAGGAAGACCCACCACCCTGGACATCAGCAGCTGCATCCCATTAATGAGGAAAATGCACAGAATGATAAGGAGGAAGCCAGCCAGACAACAGCACTCCTCTCTGCCTTCTTCAGGTACACAGTTGCAATAGACTACACCACCACTTCCTCTGTGAACCATCACCCTAAACCATCTATATCGAGATGTTTCTTTATTATTGTCTTTATGGCCCTTACTACTCACTAGGCACTTAAGTTTTATTTTTGGTGGACCATAATTAAAATTTATTACAAGTGTTATCCTAATTTTTCACAGGAAATGAGGTCTTAAAAAGATATCTTTTTCTTTTATATATTGAAGTTTCACAGAGACCTTTCAATGACAGATAAACAACTTCAGAGAGCTCTTAAAAGAATACAGGTGAAGATAACAATAATGCATGTGGAAACTGGTGAGATTTAACTCCTTCCTAAAGCTGTTATGATGAACTCTCAAATGGTTCTTTGAACTCACTGTTGAGGACTATCATCCAATTTTTCATAGTCAATCGTAACTATTCCTCAACACAAATTTATTTAAAGCCAATTCCAATGTCCTATGTGTGCCACATACTTGGCTAGTTTTCTTGTTTCTTTTTTTCCCACAGATTTACTATTGAATCCCAAATGCTCTCAGGACAATTTGGCACAGCATTTACTTGATAGTTTCAATCTGAAGAGAAAAACTCATTATAGTCATTCTTTGGAGAATATAAAACTAACAACTAAAACACTAGAACAAAGAAGAGAGTATTTATAGAATGGCCATAGACGATCTGAATCTAAACAGAAACCTTAGAAACATTTAATAAGAATGTGGGCTTCTTCCATGCTAAGAGCCTCATGCATGTGACACAGTTTACTTCCTTTAAAAATAAATTCTTCTGGAGGGTAGACATTGTGATTCATACTTGCAATCATATTAATGTGTAACTGGAGACAGTGTGATAGCAGAAACACAACAACTAGCCAGTCCGTACCACTGTGAGCTCAACAATATCAAGAGAGATGGGTCCAAAGAAATGAGATCAAGGTTGTCATTTTGTAGTAACAGCTCTGCCATGACATGATTATAGCATGTTAATAATAAAAAATTTTATGTTATATTTATATATTCCCCAAACTCTGGAGAGCTATATTTTAGGAAAATTTTTTCATACCCAGATCAGATTATCCTGTACCTGGAGGTAATAAAGTAGAATCCTATGTAAAAAAAGTCTCCACCTGGATTAGTGACTTGGTGAAGGTGAAGATGGTGAAGATGGGCTGCACACTGAATAACTCACAAACATTTTGAAAAAAAATCTCCAATTTCCTTATACCTGCCTATGTATCAATACTAACTTTAAAATTATCAAGTGGGTACATAGTTCATAAAAAAATTGACAAAACCTCAAGTTCAATTTATTGATGATGCAATGCTTTACTTCTCTTTCAGCTCCCACATACATAAAAGTTTTGTATTTATTTGCCTATTGGCATTGTTCATGACACATATTAAACCCAGGTTGTCAGAAACTTAAAAGAAAATTCGGTAATTGTGAAGTTCTATAGCTAATTTGCTATGTGAACAATTTTGCACTTCACCTATACTAAAGACATTTAAAGCATTTAACAATAGATTTCATTGTGGCTTTGATTAACTAAGTTGTACTTTATTGTTTCTCTGCTAGTGGTAAATGTTGAACAATTTGAATGGGAATTTGAAGGTTCATGGTTTCCAAACCAGCAGGAGTTATGGCTTAATTGCTTGAAAAACATCTTTTCATGTTTGATACCAGTAACAGAGAAAAAAAATGCCATGTCAAGAGCTGACCAGTTAACTACAACCTGTGCCACCCCACACTCAGGGACAAAGCAACTCTGAGCACCTTGAAGCTATTATACATGTATGGACGGGGGGACTTTCTGATATGTTTCTCACTGGTGTGCTTTTTGGCTCTAAGTAAATGAACAGAGAGATTTTGTACTTAACTACTGTCAGCAAAGTACATTCACCCAATTTCAGCTTCTAAACACATTATTTCCAATGCTGTTCATTAAGGTAACACTTTAAAGTTACTCAATTGCTAGTATGTGCTCTGTGTCAACTTGAAGGCCGCCCATTAGATCTCCTTACACCCTAGAGACAGAGGTTTGGTTCCCAGCTCCTGAGATCAGGTCAAGAATTGCAATAACAATTAGCAATTAGCAATTAGTTCTCAATTTACCACATTAGAAGGTCACTTTTCTGAAACATTCAGTCTCATGAGAGAGAAAATGAATTCAGTACACTAAAATGTTGAGAGTTTGAAATCAAGAATAGATGATGAAATCAAAGATGCTCTTTCAAATCATCAGATTATTTATAAATCTTTTAAGATCCCACTCTGTAAAATTAAGTCTTTCATTCAGAGCTTTGCATTTAATTCTAGACTTTGAATTAACACACATTGTGTGTAGAAAATAATACTCTTCTTCAGTAACAGAAAACTAGAGTTATTTTTAAAATGGCGATCCCCATGAGCCCAGAAAGTAATAAAATATGCATGCTACCACTAGTACTACCCAGTTTTCTCTCTAACATATTACTAAGTACTATTTGGAAAATTTAAATATTAAAATATTTTTTTACATACACTCACAATATTCTGAGTACCATGACTAGACTCTGGAAATATCTAAATCTAAAAAAATCTCAACTCATAAAAAAACTATGTAAAAAATTTGCTTCTGGTGCTTTGGAAAATGTTTTCAAATTCTACTTTACACACAAATGGGAGGAAAAATAATCTTTAAATTTTAATTTAATCTTCAACTGCAATATGTACCAAATTTCTGAGTCTACAGGCACAAGATCAAGGGTGGCATGAATGTATGTCACTGGGGAGCCCAACGGTGACAACTCTACTGGAGATAGGCCTGCACAATATGTGCTGTCTTGTCTGAAAGACTCATTGGCTTCTCATTGTTTCTTATATACTAAGATCATTAAAGTAAATTCCATCTTATTAGAATTTTATTATATTTGGGTCAGGCCATATGCCTTCTAACTCATTAAATTTTTAAAAATACAAAAGGAAAAATAAAGATAGAGAAATTAAGCATAAAATTATATGCCAAAATATTATCCAGTCATAATTATAAGGTTGATATATAGAAAATGTAAACACCTAGCTTATGCTAAATGTTTTCAAGATTGTTTTGTGAATATAATCCTGTTTGAAATAATATGGATTAGTTTTAATATTCTCTAAGAACTATGAATTTATTAGCCTAAGTTTGGATATTACTAATGGTATAAAGTGGTTTTAATGATAAAGTCTTCCAAATATGTCTAATTTTATGCAAAACTGAAGTCTTAGCTAAAATGATATAGATATCTTATAGCAATTATGATAAGTTTTGTTAAGCAGATAATATAAAAATCTTATTTAGGAGACCTCAGTAGATGGAGTTTAATTGAAGAGAGTTCTAGAATTTCCATATGATGAGTGATATGCAGACTTGTCTGGATGGAAAGCTAATGATATGAATCCCTAACGACCTCCCATGATGTTTTCACTTGTGCTGTGTGAGTTCCTTAGCTGTATCACCAGCAAAGAAATGAGATTAGCAACAATAGAAGAAACCTGATACCAAAACATACTAGTTTTTAGACATCATATTGGCATTAAAGAAATAACTAGGTGATATTTTGATAAAAAATGGTTCAAAATATAAATAAAACTGGATCACAGATAATGAATCACAATAGCAAAATGAGACACTCAAAACCTATTTATTTTTCCAAGGAAATGACTAATAAAATATCAAATTATTTTAAAAATTGAGAAAAAAGACAGTTATAGTATCTACATAAATATCTCAGTCCAGAAATATGCATTTGAAAATTCCAGAGGCATAGTAGAAATTTTCCTATAGGCTCTACTCCAAGCAAATGAATCAACTTGTAATCTATGCTATTAAATGTCCAGTTCCCTTCCCCTGAAAGAGTTGTGTGGTAAAACCTATAATCTGAAGGCACTGGAATTTGCAGTGAGTTAGGCATTGCACTTCCTACAGTTAGGTATAGGTTTGTTCAGACAGAGTCAGCACATAAGGACTTATGTCATTAAGATATAGCAATGTTTCAATACATTCAGTTGCAACATAATACACTGACAATTTTCTATACCCATGTGAACTAGAAAGTCAGATTCTCAAGCAGTTATATACCATTTCCTGAATGTTTAGAAATTATGTATCATTAGCTTTTTATTGTATTAAATCAACCTCTACTTGTGGGTCAAGCAGCTATGACTGGAGACTAGGAAACTTGATACAGAAAATATATAGAAAGTATACCATTGTAGTGGCCATACTTTAAGCTTGGCAAGAAGTTTTATCAAAAGCAATTCAGTGTATTTCGTAAACTTGGGTTAATGTCAATTCCTTTGTAATGAATGAATCTTTGAGAAAAGGAAGCACAAACCATTTAAGAGATTAGTCCCAATAAATGATAATCTATCAATTTTAATATAAGTTTCTAGTGTATCAATATATTTTTAAATACGGAACAAAATGTACAGAACAGAAAATTAATAAAAATTAATTATAATATAAAATTTCTTGTGCTGAAGATTCTAGAAGTATAAAAGAAATATGTAATTTTGGATCAATATGTATATCAGTTTGCATATCTCATAGGTGTAGATCATTTTTAATGTATATTCAGTTAACACCCTAAGTGAAATGTGAGATTTCAACTTCACTGAGAATATTCCTTCATGCTCATTTACAGCACTTCCAGGATTATGATTTTATATGTTATATCTCCCCTTAAATAATACTTAATAGGGTAATAAAATTTAAATATGTAATAGGGTAAGAGAAATTTTTAAAAAGTTATAAAGCAAGTCATTCACTAATTTTCCAGTATAATCCTCACCAATATTTATGATGTTTTCTATCATCTACACTTTCTATTACTGGTGATATCATAATAATTGTCAGACAACCAGAGTCATGTAGCTTTCTCAGCAACACTCTTTATGAACCACTGCTTTGTCAATCACATGTTTCAAACCATGCCTCAGATTTTTATCCTAGTCTTGGCTATTATTTAGATATCAACTATTTCTCCACATGTATTGAAAATGGAATAAATATTATTTTCCTTTATGTTTTCATAGTTCCTATTCTTGGAATTTCTATAACAGAAAGAAAGAAGGAAATAAGGAAAGAAAGAAGGAAAGAAAGAAAGAAAAGAAAATAGGGGGAGGGAGGGAGAGAGAGAAAGAGAAAGGGAGAGAGAGAGAGAGAGAGAGAGAGAGCGAGAGAGAAACCTAGGTGCATCAATAAGTACATGCCTCAAATGTCAGTACTAAATTTAAAAAATCAAAGAAAGTATTAATGTGTTTTCAACTGTTCAAAAGTATAATGCTTTTCTATATTTAACCTGATACTTTACCTTAGATATCATTTTCTTAGTTTGTATAAAAATTCCTTATTTGTATTCAAAGACATAGCCACATGCTCAATTGCTTTTAGTTAAAATAAGCTTCAAGTTAATGACTTTATTGCATAGAGCATAAATGTAAATATTAGTGCTAAAATTGTTTTGTATACCTGAGTTTATTGTTCTTTTGTTATAATGTAGAAGTAGGTAAAAATCTTCCATTTCAGTAGTTTGTCATGATTGATTTTGTAAGTTCACTCTTTATCATGGAATAAAGTTACCTTTGGAAAATGAAAAAAAAAAGTATGGTCTCTTGGGAAAGTGACTAGGAAGTGGGCCACTTATAAGATAAAAGGTAAATGACAATAACAGTGTCAATGGCAATGGAATAAATATTCACTTCCAGCAGCAAAAGAGAGGCGAAGGCTTGAGATGCCTCATATGTTCAGGTCATAGCAAGTATACCCATAAACACTCAAGTGTGATGTCATAAAAGTCCTCGGTTTTCATTAGGAATAAAATTTTATATACATAATAAAAAATAAAGTTGGCAACATATCCACTACTCTTTTGTCAGTAGTATCAAAGAAATCCTGGTGAAATGGCAGAGGCAGAGCATCTAACAAGAGATTTTGGTGATCTATCATTGAGGAAGAGTTATAGTCTAGGCAATGTTTTCTTGTGCTATGTATGTTTAATAATGACTATTTGTTATAAAGAAAAAAGCAACAATTAATTGGCCAGAACTTAATTGGACTGAAGTGCATGTGTCAAAGTGAACAAGTAAAACCATAAACAAGCATTGTAGCCCAAAGAAATGTAGGTGACCCTGAAGCACTGCAGGTCCTGTGTGGAGACAGTGTGGCAGGGAGGAGGTAAGGGATGTGGAACAGTTGGAGGGTGTACCAGGAGAGAAACAAAATCTGGAGTGTAAAAACAAACAAACAAACAAACAAACAAACAAATAGTAGTAACTGGCATTACACATGAAAAAAAATTTCTTTAAGCCATTAGTTTCTATAGAGTGTTTATTTGGAATGCTTATACAATAAAAGAAAAATAGAAAAACACCTCCTTGAAGAATGCAGATTAACTGAGCAATTAAGGTTTATGCTATTTATTGAAATGCCCTGACTTCTAATTAGTCAAGTCTTGATCAAAAATGAATTACAGAATTTCTTTGGGAAAAGTTATGCCAAACAACATAAAGATTATTGTTATGAATGAACACAAACACCAAAAATCTTAATACTTAGAACGAGAAGGATTAATGACTTAATTTTTCTCGAATTAGTTTGGGTATTGTTTTAAATCTCAGTCATAGTTACCACCCAGTGTGGTCATTATAAAGCTAAATTCACCCATGGCTGTAAGGGTGACATTAAATAATGCTATCAAGATGATATAGTATTTCTAGTCATTAAACCACTGCATTTGCACTACAGTAGTTAGTGGTTCTGGAAGCCCTGGGCCACAAATCGGGTTAAGGTTGCTCGTCCTGTGTCTACATCCAATAGACACATTTGGACCTTATGCTTCTTGCTAGAAAATGTTAATATCTCTGCTTAGTCTGAATATCTAATGAAGCAAGAAACAACCTTGTGCTTTAATTAAAACAAATGTTTTTATCAATGAGTAACAATTCTAGGGAACAAAGATGGAACCTTTGTCATATTCAAGTATTTAAATGAAAAAAAAAATGATGGAAGTCAAAGAAAAAAAAAATGACATCTGGAGAGGCACACCAGAGCCAAAGAACATTTCACATTCCTACCATTCAGTTTATCTTTTATCAGTCATAATAAAAAAATCATCAAAACCTCATTTAGGCAGAATTATGTGTTCACAGCAAGTAGAAAGATACCTCTTGCAATAACCTTGAAAGTTAGGAAGTCTGTTTATTTTGGGTAGAAAATTCATTTGCAGTGTTGTTGATCCTGTAAATGTTATCATCAAGGAGATAAAATTATGGATGCCATTAATTTCTGTGATCTTGAAAAAAGGGGTGGTTTTAACATAACAAACATGACTGAACATTAATATATTATTCCATTTAAAAAGTCTGTGAGCAGCATGTATTTGAAGGATAATTAAATGTAAAACCAAGAGGCTATTAAGATTTTGTGGTCTTCTGTGAGGATAATGCACACCCATGCTTTGTTAGGGGCACAGGCAGTAAAGTATTTTGGTATGAATATTGGGATGCTTTTGTGCAGTGACAGGTTCTATAGAGAATGCAGTCTCACTGCATGTTTAATAAGAGGAAGGGTAGAGCCATATTATTTCCACCACTGAGCCTTACAGTTTTGCCTATTGTATTTGCTCATAGCAGAATTCTGTCTTATCAATTCCCATGGTAGACTTGTTTATTCCTGTGCCAGGTGACATTTGGACTTGACAAAGGCTTAGGAACTTTACCCTGTTCACAGATCACTTGTGCACATGCGATCTTGTGACAAACTAAAAATCTCAGGTTTGTCAGCAAAGTCTTTCTTCTGTAGAGCAATCAGACTGATAGGCATAATGGTGGACATCTTTAAAACATTGGAACTCACTCTCTTTTCCTTCTTCATGTGATAAAATACAAAATCTCCAGCTGCATCACACACATGACCTTTTTTCACAGATTGATCTGACTAGTGATTTGCCATTTTCCTTTCTTGTTTCTTCTCAAATTCATTTCACATTGGAATCTGACGAAATGACATAGTCCTCGTGTCCTTCCAATCATGACCTTGTGAACCATTTCCCTATGTGTTTATACTGTTCACAGCACCATTGATATAACAGCACTGTGTCTTTGATCATTTAATATACTTTTGCTTCAAATGTCCATTTTTATGCCCAGTAGTCAAGGGCATAAAAATGAACTTTTAACACTCAATTCAATCACTCTTATCATTCCATAGACAGAATCATGTGTTGTGTCTCCAGTATTTAATGAATGTCTGTGGACTTGGTTAACTTTAGTAGCTGATTAAATGTATGTATGTGCATTTCAGGCATTCAGTGAAAGCAAAAGATGTTACAGAGAACTACGCAGTAGTAGATTCATGTTTAACTATAACTGAATTCAGCAATGGACAAATAACTCCCAAATTAACCAGAACAGGAAAAAAATACCAAGCATTAAACCTTTCAGATTTGTAAATCTCCATCCTGGGACAAGTTTTAAAGAATTTGATTCCTCTGAGGAGTGTGCTATTAGCAGACATGAAGCATGCTCTTTGAGCGGAGATGAAAACCTGCTAGTGCAAGGAGACCTTGTGGTGGATCGAATTGAATTTTGCCATAAGATAATGTGAGTTGCTATGACCAGACAACATGTAATTCAAGAAAAGATTAAAGTTCAGTTTAAAGTGAAAATTTATGTAAAAAATTAGCAAACCATACAAAAACAAGTTAAACTTTAATGAATTCATAAAATCAACTGACAGTTTCTGCCTTCTGTTCTAAGACTTTTATAAACAGTGACTTAAATGAAAGAGGAAAAATAGCAAAATTAATTGTGGTTCTTTAAGGGCAATGAGAAATGCTACAGATGCTTTTGAAATTCACAGTTTGAATATCATGTGTTTGGGGAAGGGTGCTGGAGGGATAGCTTCATGGTTAAAATTCTTTCTGCTCTTCCAGTGAATCCAAATTCTCTTCACAAAATATACATTGAGCATCTTACAGTTGCCTGTAACTCTGTATTTTGGAGGTCCAATGTCATCTTCTGGCTTCTACCAGTACCAGCAATAACACATACACACACCTGCAAAGTCACACACCCACACACACACACACACACACACACACACACACACAAATAAACACACATATACATACGCATATTCAAACATGCACACGTATTCACAGAGGAGGGGGGCAGAAAGGGATTGGAAGAAGAAGAAAGACTAAAAATAAAATGAGCAATTTTAACAAATAAATTTGAAGTTTATAGGTGATGTAGACTAATTTAGATATTGATTTTGACAGATATATTTTAAGCCATGGTAAAAATGAACCATCTTTGTATAAACCTTTGGTTTTAGGGTTTACAGTGTTAACCAATTATAAGAGCTACTGGTGATTATCCACATCTCCACACAGGAACTTGGTTTTCATTTTTCTGAATGACTTTCATCATCCTCTTTAAAAAAGCAGACATTCTGGGTTTATCTAAGGTCATCATCACACAGCAGGAAATGAAATAAAGTTGTTCTTGTTCAGAAAGGTTTTGCCGTAGCTACCCACTACCTACTGCTCAATAATTTAGACTTAGAATCAGGAATGGGTAGGGATTGGTTAGATAACAGCCCTTATGAGAGAGGTCATCATTTCTATTCATGTGTTGTTGGAGAACTTCATATCAAGATTGGTGTCTGTCACTAGATACTGGCCATTGAACAACAGTTACAAGGTATACCCAAAACTATGTGAGACCTGTGTTGATGTCTCTGAAATATCCCTCTGACAGTGCCAACAACAGATTGGCGCACTTTTAAATCAGCCATTTATACGATTGAAAGAAGCAAATACTGTAGAAAGGCCAACCAGAAAGTCTGCATACAGATTAGAGAAAGACACCAACTTTACTGATGCGTATGGGATGTAGAGCATTGAATTGGCTGTCAGTCTCATATGAAAACCAGAAAACATGGGCCATTGGTTAAAATAAAGTTCTTCTCTTAGTATTTTCTGGAGTAGAACAGAAACATAATTAGAAGGGAGTATGATAAAAGGTGGTATTTTTATGTCAATAGAACTAAATCAAATAAAATATAATATGCAGCTTGGTTGCAAATGGTGCTACTTGAAGGAAAAATCATAGTTATCAATTTTCACTGTAATTTTATTTTCTCAGAAAAAAAAGCCTTATTCATCTGTCATTTTTTTGTTGTTATTTTACAAATCTTTAAATTGAAGTTTCTTGAACTACTAAACTTTGTCTTTTGTTCTTCTGACAAAACATTGACAAGCTGTGAAAAACACACACTGAGTGGTTTTGATCAGCGAATAGTACCATGCTGAGTCGCATCCCTAACCTATGAGTGAATCTGGGCCATTTTGATTCGAGCTGTCAGATAAATTTCTCTGGGGTGTCATTCTGATTGCTGTGCATCTGAGCAAAATAATATTTTATTGTTGGTCCTAATTAATAATTCATTGAAATATACCAAATGAATGCACTCAAAATGTGAATATAAATCTGATTAGATAGATCTCCAAGTTTCACAGCCCAGCCTCAGTGTGATGTTGGCGTTATGGATTGCCAATGTAACGATATATTAGCGTGCTCACTATCAGAACAAGTTGAGAACTAAAACATAGAAACATTGATGAATTGCTTTCTGCCTATAAATGAGAAAACAGATTTGTAAAATGTGAAATGAGCCATTCTGGCAAAGTAGAATTTGAGCTTCGAGTGTAAACACTCCAGTTAATGGCCGGGGAGTCTCAATCTCAGAGGCCCCGGTGCAAAGGGAGGGTGAAGCTGAGGTTACAGGCACTCTTCAGCATTTCACTTAGAGCATCCTTATTGGATTTAATTAGGCAGATTACCTGTTATGCATGGTGTAGTGTGCTGAACACTTTTAAACTGGTATGTCCTCAAGGCAATGGAAGGCACAGTCAGGAGGAATTACAGTCTACACAAATAACTCAGCCTGTTTTATTAGTGGGCCTTGTAGACATGAAATCTTCCTAGCCAATGCACCATTTAATGCGTAACTCAATTGAATACCTAAGAGTTTGTAAATGTTGAGTGGACATAGAGATTTATGGATTCAAACTGACCACCCTCTCAGTGCCTTTTTCCCTAGTAATGGCATCGGAGCTTTGAAAAAAACCATATAGAAAAGGCATACATTTTTATGCATTTTTCCTTGTTTGAATTACCAAATAATGGTACCAGTATAATTATTTACAGGAGGAGCGAATCAGCTTCCGGGAAGACAAAAGATATTTTACAATTGTAACTTCAAAAAGCCAAATGGTTCCAAACATGTGCATGAGCTGTGTCCTGTGTTAATCACCCCACAATGTAAATGTTAACTAGGAACATGCATGTTAAATTCTTGAATGCACTGAATTACTTAATTCAGCTCACCTCCTACGTGGAAGGGTCAGCATGTCAAGCAATCCTGAGTGGTATATTGTGTGAATTTGAAAGAAAGCTTTTAAAGGCCAGAGATTTAGGAACATAAACCAGATGTCCTCATGTTAAAAGTCTACTTAGTTTTGGGGATAGAAAGGTCAGAGTCTCAGATCTTCTCAAACTCTTACTCCCAAACACATTTAGTAGAATCTAAGCATCTTACTATTCTGAGGGCTGAGTCCCTGGGTTTTTAAAAGAAAGTGTTTTTTTTCTGATTGGTGGTACCCATGCGATTTTCTGCTTTGGGAATCCAATATTATATTATGATATTTTTAATCATTTAAAATGCTTCAAAACAAGGCAGCTTATCTAAACTTTTAATCCATAGACACGATGGTAAGGTACTGATTTAAATGCAAATTCTCAGCTGTTTTATAAGGATAAACCAAGATCCTCAATAGGTGATTAGCAAAAATAATGTTATAAAGATGCATTTATACAAAGATGCATAATGATTCCTTTAAACCGTGTTACACATACGGTGTATATTTATTAAAATTCATGTTTCAGCAATTCTATAGAGTATTAATGGGATTAAATTTTTGTTGATATTATTTTTGTGTGTTATTTTTTAGCCTGTTTACATGAAAATGAATATTTCTAATGGAAATCATCCTTATTTACTTTGTATTAGTTCTTTAAATCTAATCACTTCAGAGTGTATTCTGTCCCTTGGTCTGATCTTTTTCTCCTCTGTTTTGCATCCATGGTCTTGGAACTTGAGATAATCCTTGTCTATTTTCTGGACCATCTTCTTCCAGAAACTTAAAATTTTAAAATGACTTGAGCCATAGCTTTCTTAAATATAAAACCAGATACCCTTACTCAGATCAGTTTCATGAGTGATGCCTGTACTGCTCTCATATAGAACTCAGGATGATGGGTAAAAGCTTTGAGTTAGTGTGAACCACTTAACCCAACTCATGATGTGTCAAGAACTCTGAAAAATACTTGTTCAGAGTACCAGACTTGCTTCTTTCAATCATAGGATGCTTGGAATTTTGTCTGCTCTCACAGGCTTTTAAATCCTTAAAGTAAAACAAGCATTTTAAATGACTATATACTACTAATATTTTGACTACTGTTAAAATGCAAAAATATTTAACGTTACCTACTTAGTATCAATTTAATAGTAACTCATGCCCTCAGTTTATAATGCTTTATCAATTGTACTTCATTTAATTGGTTAGATGTTACTTGAATTTAAACTGAGACAATTCATGTGTCTGCCTGTATCTTTGCCTTAGACATTGTGGTAGAGCTTACAAGCAACTTATACATGTGGTTTCCCCAGTATATCGCCTAAGTTTTAGACAGCTATCTGGATATTTGGAGTAAATGTTTTAACTCACAGCCTTGATGTTGTGTTTTCTTGTTGAAAAAGCAATGTTTCATCTCTGTTGTAGAATCATATCAACATTGACTTACTGGACGTAAAATTCTGTTTACCCTAGCCCTTTTGATAATGTGCTAAGATGTAGTTTACCCATCCTGAATAGAGTTATATTCTACTTGTAGGTCTTTCTTATTTTTAAAGAGCAGACTATGGTCTGTGGGATGTGTGTGTTACTCTGTGGAACCCACACAACCATTTCTGTACAATATGACAGTGATGTTTTCCATTGCTACAACTCATGCCCCACCTATCAAATACTGCTTCCAATCCTTTTCTAATTAATTATTTGTCCACATCACATTCTTATTTGCTGCTCCTCTCCCAGGCCCACCTTCCCCCAGTCCCTCTCCTCATCCCCATCATTTCCTCTGAAAGGGTTAAGACATCCTATTTACCCCAACGCTGGCACATCACGTTCCTGCAAGCCTAGGTGCATCCTCTCCCACTGAGGCTGGACAAGGCAGCCTAGGTAGAGGAACATGTTCCAGAGACAGGCAACAGCTTTAGGGGTAGCCCCTGCTCCAGTTTTTGGGGGGATCCACATGAAGATCAAGATGTTCATCCACTATAGGTTGGGGATGCAGGACTAGGTCCAGCTTATGAATACTCTTTGGTTGGTGGGTGGTTCAGTCTCTGAGACCTGGATACTTGAATTTGCTGATATTTCTGTGGAGTCCCTATACCCTTTAGGGCCTTCAAGCCTCCCCACAATTCTTCCACAAAACAACCCTCCCCCAACCAAGCTTCATCCAATGTTTGACTGTGGGTCTCTATATCTGTCTGAGTCACTTTCTGGGTGGAGATTGTCAGAAGACAGCCCTGCTTCAAGCATAAAAGCATACTATTAATAGTGTCAGGGACAGTGCTTGCACATGGCATGGGTCTCAAGTTGGACTGGTCATCAGTTGGCCATTTTCTCTGTCTATGCTTTTTCCCCCATCTCTGCACATCTTAGTACAGGACAAATTTTGAGTCCACAATTTTGTGGGTGAGTTGCTATCTTTATCAATCCAATGGGCTTCCTGCCTGGCTACAAAAGGTGGCCTTTTCAGACTCCATATTCCTATTGTTCTGAGTCTCAAATAAAGTCATCCCTATTAATTTCTGGGAAATATCTTCCTTTCCAAGGATTCAGCACATCCTGAAGCTGTCCTACAACTCTCCTACACGCCAGTCAGCTATATTGATTCACTCTCCTGGCCCTCTGGACCTTTCTCCTTTTCTCCACAAACCTACTTCTGGCCAAACACCACCCCTCTCTCTATCCCCTCTCTCACCCAGTTCTCTCCCTCCATCTGCCTCCAATGACTGTTTTATTTCCACTTCTAAAGGGATACCAACACTTCTCCACAGATCCAAAGAAGCTAAAGAAGAGGGAAGACCAACCCTGGAAGTCTTGTTCCCTGATTTAGGGGTGTGATACGCACAAAAGACATTCTTCCATTAAGAAACACTGCTACATCTATTGGACTGTAAGCTGGTGACCCAATGTTGCTCGTGACACTAAATCAGAATGAGCAAACAGTGTATGTAAGGAAGCATAAGTAGTCTGTGTAAATAAAGGGAAATTTGGTAAAGAGTGAACATTGGAGATATTGAAAAGCCATGGACCTTCTGAGTATATCCTTGGTGTATTTGACTGAACTACCATGCCTTTTGATAAAAGTTTGATGGAGAAACTACATAACTCCAACATAGAAGGACCTCTGAGAGTTCATACTCGTTAGACAAGAATTTTAAATTGCCCAGGCCAGGAAAGAAGCTTGTGAAGCCCTGGGTAAGAAGCAAATGAATATGAATCAGAGGGAGCTAGAAGGACTCTTACGGAGTCAAAGATGCCATCCCCACCAGTTCATAAAGGCAGTTCTCATCAGCTAACCACACATTCATCTTAGTCCGATTACATCTGCATTTACACTATAATAATTTCCCCCTTACCTATGTCTCTTCCTGTTATGTGGCATTTGGTATAGATTATACTACACTTATTATCTTGGCTTGTAGGAATGGCATCAAAAAAAGCATATGCTTGCTTTATATAAGAAATAGTTAGCCAGGTCAGGAAGAAGTGTTTGTGGGGGCAACTTCATGTGTAGAGTGCTCTCATTTAGGAGATCTGGTCTGGGACAAGGGCAGGTGTAAGTGGGTCTTTTCAAAGTAGATCAGAGGATAAAGTGCTTTGCCCTGTATGACCTCCACCTAAATCCTTTAAAGTAAAATCTTTTATTGCCAAGGCTAGAAAATGAAAACTGCATTTCCCAGGCTTCTCATATCTTGAGTTTTCTCATAATTTAGTTTTCTGTCAAACGCATTTTGTGAGTTTTAGATTCAGAACTGCGTTATGTGGCAAGAGACACAAAACATGATATGACCATTTTGATGATCAAGTTTATAGCAGAAGCTTCCAAGATCCTAATTAGATGACTCTGTGCAATGGTGCAGGAAGAATTCCCCACCAGGGAAAAGACAGTGAGACACAGCATTCTGCAGTTTCCATAATAGGTGGTTTCTAAAGGCACAGAAGCAGCTTCCCTCTGGCTATCACAGAGTCTGGGGCCTGGGGAATGCCAAGGGCAGCAGATCTCTCCTCCTACCATTCATGATAATTCTATTGGGTCAATATACACTTTCACTAACTTTATTGTAACAAATTACCTGCATCCACCTCATAACAGGCTCTATAATAACCTAAACATAAAGATGATAGACATCCTTTGTTTGAGGAAGGTGAAGAGAGCACTATGATCTAAGTGAAACTTTAATGTATTGGAACTAAAACATAAATGATATAAGAATGTTATTCTTCTTAACATTAGGTGAGATTTCATAAACCGTGGGTCTAAAATAAGCCATAGAATTTTAGCAACATATTCAGACTGGTAAGGGCAGATTTTTGTCTACATTTCAGGCTAAGGTATTAAATCTCAGTGCTTGAATAAAGGAATGTTTAGGCAAATTCATTTGGACTCTGAATTTGCATATATTTTGGAAGCAAAAGGGGACTTTGGGCCCTGTTTTTTTAATATTATTTTTCTTTTCAAATGTATGTGTAACGTCGGCCCCCAATGTAACTAAAATGAAAGGCGATGGCAGTCCCATGCGGTTACGATATCATAACGAGAAGACAATTTAGTTCTCCCAGCAAGTAGGTCAGTCACCAGAAAAATGTATTATCAGGAAACAGGCTGCCCATGGCCCTTCCATGCTTGCCCCTTCTGTTTCTACTTTTCTGCCAGGCCATGATGTAGTACCGGGCATTAGCAAACGGCTCTAACAAGCTGCTGAATTCCATCTGCAAACCCATGAGTTAATAGTCTCCCCTTTACAAAGTACCTATAGCTGGTTATTCTGATGTAGTGACATAAGGCTGGCAGAAGATGTGAGAGGCTATCTCTAACACTGTAGGCTGGGATCAGTTAGCGGTGAAAAGAAAATGAAGTGCAAATGTATGTGTTTTGTTGAGTGGGTGGAATACTTTGACTTGTCAGGAAAATAATTACAGGTTTCAGTTGCAGGTAAGACATGCTAGTAGTGGTGACTTGCAGATTAAATTAACTAGAAGAGAACAACATAAAGGACAGCAATTAGGATGATGTCACAGGTATTTCCATAACAACACACTGAGAGAAAATCTTAGAGGACAGAATTTATAGAATATATAGATCAAACATCAATAGAGCCTGTCGTTATTAAAAATGTGAAAGTTAATAGAAAATTCTGGAAGAGCAAGTAAGCTCAACTTTTTAAAATTTAATGAATAGAAGCTTGGTGAGAGATAGGACTTTCTATGGAGCATGAAGGTAGACAAGAAATTTTTAAGGTTCTTTTCTAAGTTACAGTACTAAATTTTGTATGTAAAAGTCTAACTAAAGAAGTAATGTAGAAATTCCCCTCTAGAGGTCATAATTGAAGCCAAGCTTGAAATATAGGATTTACATACTGGTACTGATAAATTATAGAAAATATATGTCGGGTTGGTTAGCGAAGTGGCTCACCACTTCTTGTTGAAGCAGACACCCATGATGCAACAGTTGCAATGACATTTAAGGACCAAACTCAAGTTGTTCTTGAATAGTAAAGAGGAACAAAGGGAAACAGGTTAAGAATATCAAATGGCATGTTCCATAGAAGGTGAAGGGTTTTGTAGAGTGTATCTCAATCCCATTTCATAGTGGAAGGAAACTAGAATCGTTGGAGTTTTTTTACAAAGCATTTTATCACCTGCTTCATGGGGAGAACAAAATCTTCACTGAGCTGTAAGTACATTTATTTGACAACCAAAGGGATAGATGTATCCCTTCTACATAGTTCCAGTCCAAAGTAATCGACCTGGTTTAAGCAAAGGGATAGATGTATCTCTTCTACATAGTTCCAGTCCAAAGTAATCGACCTGGTTTAAGTAGAGTTTTAGAATCCATGACATTTTCAGTTGATGAGATATCCTTGCTGATAACTATATTTTTATTTTTTTCCGACCAGTGCATTGGCAAGCATAGTTTGTTATAATCTGTGCTTTAGAGTAATTTTCACTCTTCTGTCTCTCTTCCTGAAAAAAAAAAATTGTGAGATTGGTTTCTTATTTTTTTTTTCTTTTGAAACATTAAAAGGAAGAGAGAGTGAAAAAAAATCCAAATGTTGTACTTGCATTTCAGTTATCAGAAGACACTGAACTGTCTTTTAAAAGTGACTTCACCTGTATAGTTTCTATAAGGATGACTTTCTATTGTAGAAGATTTGATAAATTTTGTGTAGGTTTCACTGTAGAATGTTATACACACACACACACATATTACATAATTTTAATCAATGTACTATTCAAGGGAAGGATAATAATTGCAAGCATTATTTCCAGATCAAAATGTTAATATATAAGTTATATTTATGCATTTCTCCTTAGTTACTTTTAAATTTCAAGCAGTACAAGATAGCAAAATGTTTTGTTCTCTAGTTATAGTATCAAAAGAAACTGTCCACATAATACTTAGGAGCAAAACTTGGTAAAAATGGAACTCTTCTTTGAAGATCCCAAACTCTCTTCCTTTGTTTAAACATAATAAAATTTAAGATAACAAATAAAATTGAACTGGCCACAGTTTTATTGGTTAGCAATGAGAAATGAGAGGGATAAAAATGGGTAAAACATTTCAGTGAGATTTTATAATATCAAATACAGAATTATTATCCCTTTAAGTTATAGAAAGTAATTTGTAATATATCTCACTAATAAATAAATTTATGACAACACCAAAATTTGATAACAACACTGTGTGGGTTTTTTCAGTAATTATTGAATGTGTATGTACAGAAATGTCACTTCCTAAACAATTGCTGCCACTGTGGGAGAGGGAAGCTGTCACATACATGATGTGCCTTCAAGGCCAGAATATAAAATACAGCCCCGTGGTCTCCAGGTGTGGTGGTGTGATGCCCTTGGGTAATACCAGAAACTCAAGAACTCCTGTGAGCTACTGTAAATCTGAAATACTGCTCTACTCATTATCTGGTGGACACTGGGTAACTCCTAGTGTGAGCTCATTCAAATATCCATATCAGAATTTACTACATTGTCTACAAGTGGTATCTAATCTTTGAAAAGTATTTAAAGATCACTGTGCAAAACACCAATTCTTTTGCAAAATGCAGGTGGTTATTCGAAGCTAAGATGGTGGCATTAATTCAGGTATAGTATTTGGGATCACATGACTGCATAGTCAAAAGCTTCTAATGTTTCTGTCATTGTATTAAAATGGAAATCCCTATTAGATTTTCTTAAAATTTATTTTTTTTCAAAAGCTTTATAAGTTCCTCAAGCTTCACAACAAATGTGTTATCTGTCAGTTTAGTGTCAGGTTACCACAAAATAGCTACTAAGATATCAAAGAGGCACTCAGTCCAGAAGGTGAGGAAACCACACAGCTGGACCTGAACAAAGCAAATATTCTGCTACAATAAAATTAAAAAACATGGCTAGGGTATGCATGCTTATGTGTAGCTTCAGAAGAGAAAAAAGAAAATTCTTTCTTTCTTTGAAAGATTCTGAGAGGACTTTTTCTTTAAATAGGTATTTTCAAAGTATCATGAAGCACATTTGGCTCACATGTGTAAATAAAATGTTTCCTGTCATCTTCAACCTCCTGTAAGTCACTCTCCTCTCTTATCTATCATAAGACCCTATCTTAGAAGATTTTTCTGAATGATATAGGAAGAATAACTGGAATAAAATGCTTAATTTTATGCCAGAAACCTAGAAAAATTGAAAATGAGATTTAAAGTGACAAATTTGTAAAGAAAAACAATAATATACATTATTATCAAACTCTATTACTCTACTATTTTCATTTATTTTAACTTAATTCAAGCTGTGTAAGGGGTATCAAACTGTGATATCATTGCTAGAATTAGGAGAACAAGGCCAGTTAATATAATATTCTGTAATGTATACAAAGTCTAAGATAGAAATGGCTAAAGCATTCTCTCGTTCATAGGTTCTGCGCCATGTCCTTTCTGGCAAATACCTCCATGACACATCTACTCCATCTTAGAACATTCTGGACAAGCAGCTTTCTCCAAATACAGTTCTTGCAAGGTCAGCTTTTCTTAGCTTATATTGTGTTTTTAATTATTTAATGATTTAAATGATCATAACATTTATTTTTCCAAATGGAGGAATTCTACTTTGGTAACTTTGTAGTCTCCTGCAGATATAATTAAAAATGAAAGTAACAGTAAAGTCCTCATATAAGGTTGCTTTAACAAATCAAGGTTTATTGGGATCAACCAACCTTTGAGGAGAAGGGGGGTGGATAATTTCTTTTTAACAGATTTTTAATTTTATCCCCAAAGAAGTGATTATTCTTAAAACCTTGTAAATGAAATGAAATGGTAAATTTACAACCAGTATTTAATCATTATTTCTTAATGTTAATGTATTATCTGGGAGGTTTTAAACTTTCATTAATGTCAAAATGTCTGACAAGTTTTTCAAATGATTAGGTCATCTTTCAGTAGCTTTCAGTGTATGCTAAAAACATTGAAACATTAGCTCATATTTATTTTGAAAAAAATATTTTCCAATTCTGATTATCACAGTTTTAGTGTGAAACAAATATTATCTTATATTTTGAATTTGAAGAGTTTTACTAAAGGTGAAACAGAGATTAGAGACATTTATCCTTGAAGAAAACATGCAGAAAAGTGTTAGTTCATTCTAAATCACCATGTACTTGTCAGCTCTTTCCTACTCATAAGTCGTATTTTTTCTGTGATGAATTTGTTAGTACAATTATACCAGTTGGGACCTAAATCTTCCATGTGTCCCATTGAGTACACTCTTTAGTTCTAGTTCAAAGGCACTGTTCCAGAAATTTCTATTTTATGAGACGATCTGTCTTTAACTCATATTTTAATGGCGTCTGATGAGACACACCCACAGCTAGAATCTGTTTGATCAAAGTTTGTGTTCCTATTATCCAGAACCACCTTCAAGTACACAGATAAAATTTCCTGTCACATCACATGTAAGAGGTGACAGAGCTTAGGTCCAAAGAGCTTCCTAAATGATTTTGAAATGTGTTGTTATATAGACTATAAAGCAAAGTGTCAACAGTGGTGCATCCACAGAGACTTGAGAGCTGAGGTCCTAAACACTACACAAAACATCCACAGCAGAAAGTGCAAAGAAATGCATACAATGTGAAACTCCATAGAAAAGAGAATGTCTTATAGAAGACAGGGTACTGCAGAAAGTGCAAAGAAATGCATACAATGTGAAACTCCATAGAAAAGAGAATGTCTTATAGAAGACAGGGTACTGCATGCATATTTATGTGGGTTGATGTTAAGGTGATATGTGATTGGTTAGGAAAACAGAAAAGGAGGAGAAGAGGAGATTCCAGTAGGAATGAAGATGGAGGTAGATGTGTATGTTCCTCTCAGTGTATCCCGGGCTTGATGAGGTTGTTATTATATCTCAGGGTTTCTGTGGGTCTTTTTATCTCATAGAAGGGCAGCTTATATCTTTGTCCATTGGTTGTAAGCTTATTGTGTACAAGATTTGTGCACTGAGAATTTAAAATATAAACCTGCTAAATAAGTTACCAGGCTAAGGAACCATGTTTGTACTAGGGAGTGGAGAAAAGGAACAAACTGGGGAGGTCATATTAGCACAGGACAGGGGAAACCAAGGGGCAGCAGAGTGACCCACATCAGAGTTCACAGAGGCAGAGTAAGTTAGAGGCAGTGCCCGATGGCCCCGTGGGTAGCCAGCAAAGCACGAGATAAACAGTTTAGCCATCCCTTAATACTTATCACAACATACTTGGTGTTACATTTGATAACATCCAGGAAGCAATGGGAAGAAACTAGCAAATGGATGCTCATTTAGAATGAAGTAACAATTTTCTGTTAACATACATCGTTTCTACATCATTTCAGCTTAAAAAAAAAAGTAACTATCAAATATTTTTAAAGACCACGCAGTTCAGGCCTCGACATGAATTGGCAGAGTGAAGACTTAATTGGATGTGTGCTGTTGCTGTGTTTGTCCTACTGATTTGATACACTTCAGAGAGTTATGATAGATGTAATTTTAAAGATCATTTTAATCTTGTATTGGCTAGAGATGTGCTCTACCAGTGAAAGCTGTTAAAAATAACGTGAATTCAATGTAGACGATCTCGAAATGAATGGAATGAAAATGTCAGAAAATCCCGTAAAGCAGGAGAGCTACTTTCCTGAGAAGAACGTGGGCAGAGTGTCTAAATGCGGCCACTTGAAAAGGTGAATCAAAGGGGAAAAGGGTGGGTCTCCTAGAATAGACATAGAATATCACTGGGAAATCCGGGATATAAAGAAGAGATGGCAGTAATAAGAAAAAAGAGAGTTTGATGGATATGTGGACAATGGTAAAAAACTGAGGTGCATATGATAGAAACACAGTACATACACTGTAGAGGTTTGCTAAGTGAGAGAGAGAGAGAGAGACGAGGCCCTTCTCTGCCATAATGTAGATATTGCTATCTTTAAGTGTATATACCAGGGCATGTCTGTGATCATGCTGCTTGGTCAGCTGCACATGCTTAAGCATGACCCTCATATTTCTGCACAGTGCATCCCGGTTCATCCAGTTCATGTGCACAAGCAATGCAAGATTTTAAACCTTAGGACAATAAAGCAGAGGTCTACCCAAGACAAATGATTTTCTGAATGGTTTAAATTGTCACTACTCAGCCAATTGCATATAAATATGTTACCAGAGAGCAGCAATGTCAGCTTGATATTAGAACAACAAAAGTCCCAAACTGAAAATACCACAGAAAATGCCAGATTTGTGGGTGTGCATGCACTCATTTGTGCAAGTGCATGTGTGCCTGTATGTGCATGTATATAGACAGTTTTTTCTGTGTGCTTATGTGTATGCATGTTTGTGCATATGACCAAGATGTCCACTCTAAAGAATACTGCATGCTTTGCAGATTCAGCAACCATTATTATCTCTTTATCAATTTAGTCCCAGAATACATTTTTTCTTAGACATTTAAGTAGGATGTTGGGGAAAAAAGTTACTGTAACACTATTTAATTATAAATAATTAATTGCATAATAAAGAGTGCTGCTTGACTATGTAGCCATTGAATAAATAATAACAAGGAAAATTAGCAGGAACACAATTTGATTTTAATAATGTGAGAGTTAGTTTTATAGTTTGATCAATGATTTTATGAAAATGCTTCTTGCAATTTTTTTCTGGGCTACTTTGTTTAATTGCTATGATGAAGAAGGTGACAAAAAAATGGCAAAGCCATAAAATATTATCTATGAACTAATAACTAATATGAGTTTCATTTAAAACCCAGTTTTATATACTTCAGATTAGTTAGTATAGACTTACAGGTATTTATTTGAGGAACTGAGAAAATGGCTCCCTGGTAAAGAGCATTTAGTCCCTTCCATGAGATCAATTTCCCACACCCACAAGTAACTGTAGCTCCAGGAGACTCAATATGTTTGTTTGGCCTCTGTCAGTATACCCCTCTCTCTCTCTCTCTCTCTCTCTCTCTCTCTCTCTCTCTCTCTCACACACACACACACACACAAACACACAGAAATAAAGAAAGAAAGAATTCATATTCAACTGTAATTTTTATCTTTATAAAATTGAGCTATAACTTAGTTTAAAAACTGAGAAGAGTTTGGGTTATCTATGTTCTGCAAATGACAACTAAGCCGGAATAAAATTGTGAAATCCTCTAGGGTAAAAAGTCCTAAAAAGGAGAATTCTTGATGGTTTGGCATTCCATTTTGGCTAAACTGGTGATCCACAAGTATTCCTTCAGAGTGCCGTAAATGTTTAAAAACTGGTGACTCTTATGTGTGCTTGACTTGACTTTCTTCATGGTGTCTGCTTGTGTTTCCTTCCTAAGAATTAAATCGATACTGAAAAATAGTGTACGAGTTTGAATATTGTGTACAGCAAATGTCCAGCATTCTTACTTTCATCTGATTTTTGCTCATTATGTGGATAGCGACCCCTCTTCGCTCCTGTCATTCTTTTGACTATGTCTTTTTTTACAAAGTGCTGTTTGTGATGACAGCTGACTCCACATCCTCTGCCAATTCTGTTAATTGTCCTATCATGAGCCATCAACAGTTGAAATGATTAAAATAATAAAAGCAGCATTCACAACATGCAAACAAACAGAACCCAAATCCTGCTGAAAACTTGTCTTAGCAGCCAGAAGAGTGGCTTGGAGATTAATGCAGGTTTAACAAGCAAAAACATGGGTCCCTTTGAAATCTGTGAACTGAGAAGCCGTATTGTCAATCATCCCTAAGAAAGAGTTTAAACATATATGGCAAAAAAAAAAAAAAAAAAAAAAAAAAAAAAAAAAAAAAAAAAAAAAAAAAATCCTGAGTATTTTCAACACTACATAGTCTGAAACATTTTAGGAAGTTGGAACTTAACCATTATAGAAAACAACACAATGCAATGTAACAGCTTTCTATATTGCGTGACCAAGTATCTTAATATGAAATAAACTTAAAAATGTATGAAGGATTGATAATAGCCTACAGTTCTGTAGGTTAAGGGCTGTTGAAGTCTCTATTCTTGGGTTTGGAGTGAAGAGTCTATCATGTCAAGAATGCGTGGCAGAATGTGTCTGCCTGGTTTAGTCAGAAATAATTGAATGAGGATGATGGAGTTTTAAGTTCCTTTTTGGAGCTCACCAAAACCGACCGTTCTTTGACTATACTCCTGAGTCTAATGACTCTGCCACAATACAGGGGTGGAGAAGAGACTTCTAAGCCTACAATATAAAGCTTTCCTTCACCAAACAACAGAAATGTACATCCAACACAAGCTCCTGTGACCCTCTTGAAGCTCCACTGGTAGAATTTGCAACAATGAACTAAAATTATGCAAATTTTATGCTGCAAACTTCCTGTTTTCTTGAAGATTCCTGCTTATATTTATGTTTTATTAAGTCATGGAAAATAATAGGCCTGCTGTGATAGACAAGTATGTTTCCAGCAGGATTTAGATTTCTATTCTCCCTGGAAAGTCAGTGGTCATTGTATATCATTTTATGAATACCTGTCAGGCGCCATATGGATCCTACGTCTTGCTGGCAAGAAAGACATGCGACAACAGGATTCTTCTGCAAACAACATTTATTGTACTGTACTCTTGAGCAGGGGACCACTTGGAAGAAAAATGCACTGCTTATAAATTCCCAGGAGACACATGTCGCTACCTGATTGGTGCGCCCTCCAGTATCTCATTAGCATGCCAGAGAACGGGCTATGACCATTATCTGTTTTTAACACTTTAGGTATGCCCCATGCACTCCATACTTCGAGACAATGAGTAATAACATGAGAAGCCTTTTCTCCCGCTAAAGGAGAAGTAAATACGACTCCCGAACAGGTCAATGGACACATGTAAAAGATACTGAGATAATTGTTTAGAATAATTTGCAGCTTTAGTAAAATTTTTATACTGAATACTGGTCACACATAATCCTGAGAACTTCCATTGGCAGCCCAGATGGGCAACCTGCCACAACATATCTATCTGTTCTTGAACCAGATCATTTCTCTAAGGTATTATTATAAACAGTTCCTACATTAGGAGAAAAGGTAAAGAGGCCCTTAACTGTCCAACTTACTCCCCGAGGTTGACAGCCAGTCTAAGGAGGCAGGGCTGAATCTCTTCTTCCTGTACAGAAAGGTGACCATTTAGGTTGGGCTGGAATAGACAAATTACTCTTTGGCTGGGAAATAGGCCAGTGACTGGCAATCCAGGTGGCATCAGCCTCCCCAGGTTTTTTGTATAATTAGCAGTGACTCTATAAGTTTGGACTGACCCTGCCAACTCTTTAACTTGCTTATGCTTGAGGTGGTGATCATCCTTGAACACGGGAAACATTTGCCTGATGGCATGGCGTGTCTCCGGTGAACAAAAGGAGAACTTGCACTTCCTCTCTGGAAAAAGCGGAGGAGCAGAGGTGGTGGCTGCTTTAAGAGCTTTCGGTTTCGCTACAGGAGTCCTCTACCCCATGAAATCACTCCGCCTCAAATTTGGCTGCCTCCTCCTCTAAATCTTCCTCCTCAGACTCAAGCAATTCATCCTCTAACTCATCTGCCAGCTCTAAAGCTTTTTGCTCTTTTAGCGGATACAAAGTATCCTCTCCAGGAAACTTGTACTTTGTTTTCTGGGGCAAAATTGTTTCCTCTCCCAGCAATCTTTCCCGGAGCTCGCCTTTCGGTTTTCTTTCACTTTCGTTTTGAATTTTGCTCCATTTCTGACGTGTTTTGAATGTGCCTCTCGGAGCCTACCTGTTTTAATTTTTGTTCCTTGCGCGCTCCCTATTTCATTCTGCTCCATTTCTGACCTGCCCTCTAGGTGCTGCATGATAACTTTCTGTCTAACTAACTTCCACAGCAATATTCTTACAACAGTTACCATGAATGCAAGCAATAACCCTTCTACTGCCCGAGGGAATCCAAAAAGGGACATGCCTCCGTTTTTGCCACACTCTTCTGGCGCCCCGTAAAAATCCAAAGAGGGACATGTCTCCCGGAGCTTACCTATTTACCTTTTTGTAGTTCTGAATACATTTCATCGAACTGAAGGTTCCCCTTGGCGCCAGCGATGTTTAAGGCTTCCCGGGATTTCTGGTACCACTTGTCGAGCACCCTATGTCTCGCCGGCAAGAACGACGTGCAACAACAGGATTCTTCTGCTAACAACCTTTATTGTACTGTATTCTTGAGCAGGGGACCATGTGGAAGAAAAATGCACTGCTTATAAATGCCCAGGAGACTCATGTTGCTACCTGATTGGTGCGCCCTCCAGTATCTCATTACCATGCCCGAGAGCAGGCTATGACGTGCATGGTACATGTGCACTACATCCCTCAGGCTGGACAACAGCTCTGTTTGCTGAATCATCGACAGGAAGCCGGGGCCATCTTTGGGTGCAGCACAAAAGGCTTCCAACAGATCCCAATTACAGATTCTCTGTGGTAAAATATAACACCATTTGGAAGACAGTACAACACGTGTGATTATTTGAAAAATGAAAAAAACAGCCTTTGATGTTCATTTCCAAGTCTACAATAATTTTGTAGCCATGTCTTTAAGAGAGACTCCTTTTATTGCCCAGACACAATGGCTCATCTCCAGTTCCTCTCTGGAGTCTCAAAGAACAGTTGTTAATCAACCAAATCATTTCCACTCTTCCCTTCTTCATCTTAAAAAGCTTTTCCTAATATCATATTAATGTCTACAAGCTACCTGCAAGCACAGAACTTTCTGGTATCGCCCGGTGAGCTTATCGTGTGAGAACTCTTAGTCCTAGATGCTTTAGTAACTTAATTGGACTATTGCATTAAATTACTGCATGACTTTCCTGCAGTGTTATCTCTGTGAGTACACATTACTAGATGGGCTTTGCCAAGACTCTGAGTGGAACTCAGTATTTCCAGCCTCTCCCATGTCTAAAATCTAGATGTGGACTAGCAACTTAAAAAAATACTTCAGAGGTTGCAGAAGATATTAAGACAAATGAAAACATATTAAAATACTTTAGAACAAGAGGGCAAGAAATCAGATTTGGTGATGCAAGGTATTTGATTACATTGTGAACTCCAAGATTGTGAACTGGCAAAGAAACTTTTCTGTGATGTGGCTCAGCCCTAGCACACACCTTTAACACAAGGGCATTTTGTAAACAGGAGGAAAATAAAGTCAATGATGGGGAGTAAACATAAGAAAACCCAGGAAAGACATAGGAGGGTCTTTGGAGTTGACGGGTATTTAAGACAATATGGAGAAGGAAAAAAAAAAGCCTTTTTATTCTGGAGCTTCAGAGGAGAAGGAAGGTCAGCTTTGTGATTTCTCTACCTCTCTGAGCTTCCAGGTTTTCAGCCCAACATCTGCTATTGAGTCTTCACTGGTAAAATTGAATGGCTGGAATTGTTGGTCTTAAAACAGTAATTTGAATATTGTTTTACCATCTCGTTATGTATACATCTACAGGACCATTGAGATAGTCCCCTCTGTAAAGGTGCTTGTCACAAAAGCTGGATAACCAGGAGAAAGTCCTCAGACCCGAGGAATAGGAGAGGACCAATTTAGTAAAATTGTCCTTAGATCTCCACACGCTACTGTTGAATGACACACACACAGACACACACACTTTTTCACAATTTTTTAAGTTGTTTAAATATTTGTAGGCATACATCCTAATCAGGTAAATTTTTATCATATATTTAGCTGATTTATGTAATATGAATTAAAATACCTTGGCTAAACCTATTTAAAGTCAATCTATAATTCTAAAATAGATTCACAGGGCACAATTAAAGCCATACACTTTAACCAAATTACAGATCCAGATATGTTCATTACTACTTTATTAGGTTTTTTTGCTTTATGTTTGACTGCCAGTCATATTCGTCAGGAATCAGAGATGAAGCTGGTCAATCGATGATTTCACCATTTGACAACATGTCAAGGATACATAAGGAGTGAGCATGAAGGAAGTTTGTTTCCTGTTTACTTTCTGGAAATATCAAAAGCCCGAAAAACATAGAAGAGTGTCTCTCCCTGCAGTGATTTCCTGATATTGAACATGGAAAGTAAATGTTCAATCACCTGAAACTGGCTAAGCCACAGAGCTGTGTGAACTAGCTGAATTTGCACAGTGAACATCTATGGGGAGATTCAGGGGTGTGAATGCTGCTAAACTCTTCACTAACATTCAGAAATATGTGCACAATCACTGATAACCTTAAAAGTGTTTATGACACAGGCATCCTTCGACAACTACAACTTACAATTCGGCCAGTAATTTCTCCAACAAAGTTACAACTATTCAATAGGCATCCCCAAGGGCCCAGAGTTGTCCCACCATACAACAGGGACACATGTTCCACTATGTTCATAACATCATAATTTCTTATAGAGAGAAGATGCAAACAACCTAGATGTCCCACAAACAAAGAATGGATACAGAAAATGTGGTTCATTTACACAATGGAGTACTACTCAGCTATTGAGAATGAGGCCATCCTGAGTTTTGTAGCTAAATGGAGGAGCTAGAAAATATCATCCAGAGTGAGGTAACTCAGACCCCAAAGGATGTGTATCATATGTACTTACTAATAAGTGAATATTAGGTTAAAAAGTAAAGAATACTCAAATAAAATCCACAGAACTCAAGAAAGTTAACAAGCAGAAGGTCTCAATTGAGGATGCTACAATATCACTTTGGAGGAAGAAGAAATAATCATGAGAGGCAGACGAAAGGAAGGATGTGGCAGGGAGAGGGGAAGGGGAAGAGAAAGGGGGAACATGATCAGGTACGAAGGTGTGGAGACAGGAGCGAAGCCGTGATGGCCTACAGAATGAATAAAAATATGGAATCTCAGGGGTTAGGGGGTGAGACCTATAGAAAGTACCAGAGACCTGGAAGGTAAGAGACTCTCAGGACTCAAAGGGGGAACCTTGGATGAAATGCCCAACAGAGAGGAAGAGCACTTACAATGTCCACCTCTAGTAGAAAAATGGGGTGTCAAGTGGAGAAATGGGGTTGCCATTCCTCAGTTTAAAACTCTGACCCAGAATTGTTCTTATCTTAAAGAACTGCAGCTACAAAATTGGAGAGGATACCAAAAAAAATACAGTCCAGTGACTGGCACAACTTGGGATCCATTTCAAGGAGGGTAAGGCTTCCAAGGCCTGATACTATTACTGATGCTATGGAGTGCTTACAGACAGGAGCCTAGCATGGCTGTCTCCTGAGAGGCCCAACAAGCAGTTGTCTGAGAAAAAGGCAGATACTTAAAACACCAAACTAATGAACTGAAGTTGGAAACCCCTGTGGTTGAATTAGGGAAAGACCAAAAGAAGCTATGGGGAATGGTGACCCTGTAGAAAGACCAGCAGTCTCAATTAACCCTGACCCCTGAGATCTCTCAGACACTGAACTACCAACCAGGGGGTCTGAGGACCCCAACACATACAGAGCAGAGGACTGCCTGGTCTGGCCTAGGTGGGAGAAGATGTGTCTAACCCTCAAGAGACTTGAGGCCCCAAGGAGTGGGGCAGTCTGGTTGGGGGGTACATCTTAGAATCATGGAGGAGGAGGAATGGGATGAGAAACTGTGGGAAGGGGACCAAGAGAAAGACAACAGCTGGACTGTACAAAAGTAAAAGTAATTTAAACATTGAAGAATTATCTGATCTAAATAGATAATTCTTGACAGGAGGATTTTTAATGGATGAGAAGCACTTTAAGAAATGTTACACATCCTTAGTCATCAGAAAATTACAAGTCAAAACAACTCTGAAAGTTGTTCTTGCAACCATTAGAATGGGTCAGAAAAAAATTTCAACTGACAGCTCACGTTGGAAATGATGTACAGCAAGAGGAATAGTCTTCTATTGTCGGTGAGAGCACAAACTTCTACATTTTTGAAAATTAATTTGGTTGTTTCTCAGAAAATTTGGAATAGTCCTACCACAAGACACACCTCTGTCTCTCTTGGGCATATACAGAAAAGAAGCTCCATGTGTCTAATTGTGAAGCAAAAAAAGTGATAAATCAGAGAATGATTTGACAGAATGAGTCAGAGACAGGAAAAGCCCAACTGAGAAGATAACAGACTCAAGACAGCTATGTGAGAGCAGTAAGGGAAATGCTCAGAAGTGGTCTTCAGTTCAATTCAGTTAGATTCAGTTCAGTTGGGCAATGTTCACTTGAGTGTAGTAGAGCTCAGCTCAAAAGGAGAGCACTTCAGAGCAGAGCAGCTCAGTTTGAAATTCAGAGGCAGTCTTTTCAAGTAGAACAGTTCAGTCAAAATCCAAGAGAAGCCAATTAGAATCAGTCATTTTGGATAGAAGTTTGACCAAGAATAGCTGAGTTGAACTAGCCAGACAACGTTCAGAAAAAGCTAGAAAGGGTAAGTTTATTTGCCAGCATGTGTCAGAAGCTGAAACGTTCTAGGCGTCTGCTAGCCAATGGAAACTGGAGGCTAAAGCCTTGATGTCCCAGGATTGCAGAAGATTAGATTGAATGGAGACTAATAGCTGTCACACCGAAGCCTAGGCCCAGGGAGGGTTAGATTAAAAACACACTAGACTCAGCCCAAGGCATGCATTCATAAAAGTTGAGTATGGCTCCCATCTCACCCCTTTCTCTGAGGAAATGAAAGTGAGATTTACATTCATATACTAGACATATCACATTCATGGAGATCAGGTGATTGTCATAATAGACTATGAACATGTGTATGCTGGAAGTCTATGAGCAAGTATAGAGCTGACTCTATGTTGTTTATAATAAACAAAGCAAGGAAAGAAATATACATATATACACAAGCACACACATTCATGTATAGGCATACATATATGACAAAGCTTAGTTCTGATCACAGGACCCACTGAAAGACCTAGTTTTGTGTGTGTGTTTCTTAAAGTGGAAGCAAGGATGATATCATTGAAATTTGAATGGAAAAAAACTGGAACCAGAATAGATTATATGAAGAAATTTGTTTTCTGTAACACATAACTTTTTCATCTATGTTTAATCTATCTATCTATTGATATATTCAATATATGTGTGTGTATTCAATATGTATGTATACATATATACGCTGAAAATAAATTTATTGTTTTTATGTATTTTCATTTTTCTCTCTAAATATAAATATCAATAATATAGATAAAATATATTTCTTCATACAATGTATTCTCTTTTTATTCCTCCCTCCCTCCTCCCTCCCCCCCCTCTCTCAAATACACACACACTAAAACACACACATAGGTACAAACATGACAAACCAATAAATTATTTTTATAGGTTAAGAAAGAGTTGGTGTAATGGCTGTAAAAGCGGAGAGTGAAGGGCTCTTCTTATAGTCTGTCACATGTCATACAACACATGCCTGTGTGTGTCCCTAACCAGCACATGCCTGTGTGTGTCCCTAACCAGCACATGCCTGTGTGTGTCCCTAACCAGCACA
Source organism: Micromys minutus (assembly GCF_963924665.1). Lineage (NCBI taxonomy): Eukaryota > Metazoa > Chordata > Mammalia > Rodentia > Muridae > Micromys > Micromys minutus. The sequence goes on along the minus strand of NC_137973.1, from coordinate 80,833,737 downwards.
TGTCTGTGTAAACACAAGAACAAACAAAATAAGTAAATATAAAATGAAAGAATGACTAAAATTTCAAATGCAGTCTTCCTAAATGATGTTGATACAGGTTTCCATTGCTAGCGTTAGTTTGCTTAGGAAAAATCTAGAGGATAAAAATATATATTTTCCCCTCAAATTGGCACAGAAAAAAATAATCAGGGAAACTATAATTCTTGTTTTTTTAAATTGTCATTTAAGATAGACAAAAAAGGTACATTTGATGTCTGAGGGAAGAACATTGTATAATTTAATTCAATCATTACCAGTCCTAATCATCAAGGGCACATTGGTAGAAGCTGCACAGGGCAAGGTAGAATCAGTTACTGAGAAATGTAAGTTTTCAGGATTGTGGCTACCACAGCACAAGCACCAATCAAGGGGCTCCGTGGTCTGAGGCTGGCTTCTCCCTGGCAGACTCCGCAGAGGGCCACCACGTTCTAGGGGGAGCAGAGGCACACTGGGACAAGTTGAAAGTGTAGGTTACCCAGCTTTCCGGCCTTCTCCTTCATCCTCTGCAAAGAACACCCACCACAACTGGGAGCCATAGTCCTAAGAAAAACAAAACAAGTCTCTCTCACATTGAAACATGGCCAGACTTTCTTCCAAACACATTCTTTACTCCAAATAATGATTTTCCAATTGATTTTCTACTATTCACATGTTTTTTCTTATTTCAGGATTAAAACATGGCATTCATTTTTTTATAAAAAGACAAAAGAAAAGAAAAAAAATTGTGTCCAGACATTTTTTTCCAGAATTCTCTTCTTTTTATTATTTTTCAGACACCCATGGTCAGACCAAAAGGTGTTCATTTCTTTATGTATAAGGCTTAACTTTCTCTACAAAATAAAATTTTTCTGAGTCATGTTTGTATTTACTGCAAAAAAGGTATATATTTTAATTGGCTCCATCTGATCTATGTATCCCTTGCATAAAACTCTGCCTTCAATAAGTAACTTCAGTCCTTATATTAAATGTAACATCTTTCATCAGTGAAGCAAATAAAGGGCTTGATACTCTCCTAGAAACACAGGAACAACTCTGAATTCTTCCTACATTTACCTCACAGTCCTACCAGGAGGGGACAAAAGTGTACATGAGACATAGTATCTCACCACCACAGGACAGAATAAAACCTGCAATTGGTAGGAGGAGGAACTTAAGTAGTCAAAGGCTGCTGGGGCAATGCGCTGGCAGTCTGGTTTTCCAGGAGGACATGCTTAATCAAGTATTCAGGCATGGGCACTTGTCCTTTCTTCCCACAAAGAGTCCCGCTTTCTCTGCCTGAGGAGAAGCAAACAGTAGCATGAAAAGAAATGGTAAGTAGCTCTCTGCTCCCAGAACGATCTGCTCAGAGATTGAAAGACTCTCAAAAGGAAGCAGAATGTCTTAGAGCTTTGCAGATAGCAACAGCCTTCACTCCGACAGAAAAGCCTCCTGATCTAGAGGGTAAAGGAAAGTAACCACCACAGGTCATACAGAGGCTAGGAACTCTGCCTTTGACTCCGGAGAAACAGAGAGGCAGGAACTGAAGTAAATGTTACCTAGTAACAAGAAAAGTAAGAAACAGAAAGGGAAGGGGGAACTGAGTGTGACTAGAGTGTACTAAGTATAGAGGAGGGGGAATAAGGGAGATCCAAGACACTGGGCAAAGGGCGATTGTATTCCATTTAGACAGTGGGCTCCTAGCACCTCGTGGCATCTTCTGTGTGTTTGAGGTTGGAGACCTGGGAAGATTGTCTACGAAAAAGAAATATGTCAGGTCCAAGTTGGCATCTTTTTTATTTTTCCAGATGAGCTGAAGATTTGAAAAACTCTAAGTGTAAACTGACAAATAAATCGAGAGCTCTGTCATTTACTATCCACAGTTTCCGTGCCCTATTTGTGGAATGAAACAGCGGGTGCAGCCTGCGTTTCATTTAAACAATACATTTAATAAGTCTCTCATTTTTTATAAGGTCCTCTCTGTATTTACATTGCCAATGTTATTCTTCCCCCTCCTCCTACCCACCTCTACTTTCCCTCTCCACATGTCTATACAAATGTGCTCCCTCTCCCAATCACCCTCTCCACCCTTGACATTCCCCTACACTGGGAAAACACACCCTCACTGGACCAAAGGTTTCTTCTCACATTGATGCCAGACACTGTGATCTTCTGCTACATATGCAGATGGAGCCATGGCCTCTCCATGTGTAGTCATTGGTTGTTGTTTAGTCTGTGGGAGTTGTAAAGGGTTTGGTTGGTTGTTAATGTTGTTCTTCCCATGAGGTTGCAGACCCTTTCAGCTCTTCAGTTCTTTCTATAGCACCTTCATTGGGGTCCTCATGTTCTGTCCAATGGTTATCTGCAAGCATCCTCAACTGTATCTGTATGTCTATGGCAGAGCTGCTGAAAAGGCCTCTCTATCTTGTTCCTGCCAGTAAGTACTTCTTGGCATCAGCAATAGTGCTTGAATTTGGTGGCTGCATATGGGGTGGATCCCCAGGTGAGACAGTGTGTGAATGGTCTTTCCATCAGTCCCTTCCTCTAAGAAGGACTGGAGCATCCACATTTTGGCCTTCCTTCTTGCTGAACTTCATAAGGTCTATGCACTGTTTCGTGGGTATTCTGAGCTTTTGGGGGCCAGTATCTGCTTATCAGTGAGTGCATATTATGTGTGTTCTTTTGTGACCTCACTCAGGAAGAAAGTTTATTACGTTTGCATGAAGCCATTTTTCTTATCTAATTACTAATTATTTGCGTTGATAAAAGTGAACCTTTATTTTTGGTGTCCCAAATTCAGACATATGCCTGTTTAAGGGAACACACACACATATACCACATACCACACACACATAGCATATATATATACCACACTCATAAGCTGTTGAGCAACACATAGTAAATAAAAGGGGAGGCCATGATGTGGGTAGGTAGAAGGAAGGGGTTGAATGAGATGTAGGAAGAGGGAGGTGGAGAAACAGAGCTTGACAGGATCAAAGTATATCATTCATTTATGGAGTGAGAATAATCATTTCAACACCAGTATAAGCTGTAATTCAAATCCTGAATAGAAAAAGCAAATTATTAAAAATATAGATATAACAAAATATAACATATTAGTGAGGATATGAAGAGAAAAGTAAATACTTGATAGAAAGAATATAAAATAACACTGCCATATAAGAAATGATATGGCAGCTCCTCAAAGAAAAACAATTTTAAAAACACTAAAGATAGAATAAACATGTAATCTAATAACTCCGGTACTGGGTGTGTTTTCAAAATAAATGAGATCATTGTCTCTAACTACTGTTCATACTAGCCAAAATATGTTACAACTCAGTTTTCTCTTAAAAGTTGAGTGGATAAAGATAAATGCTTTCATATAACATGAATGTTATACCATCACAAAGATAAAAAGCCTGTCAATGTGAAAACATGAACAGAGCTAGAGAATGCCATAGTAAATGAAATAAGGTGGGGACAGACAAAAACCATTTCAAACATTCTTAGTCATCTTGTATAAGTTAAAAAGATGCTCTCACAAAATTAGAGACAATAACATTGGCCAGTAAACAGGAGGGGTTTAGGATGGTAGATAATGCTTAAATAACTACTATATTTAATATATATGCATATATAATGTTTTAGTGTTTCACAACAGACATCATTTAACTCTAAAATAACTTTAAAAATATTTAGTGTTTTAAAGTAATGAAAAGCCAGAAAAAAGGGGAAAATTACAACTATCTGAGGAAAGAACATGCTACCCATCCTGACTTGAGCATTTCAGGTTCCATGTGTCAATCAAATTATCATAGGGTGTACTATACTATACAAAATAACATGTATGAAGTAAATATGTTCACGTCTCTGCAAACATGTATATTCAGTGTTAAAATATGTTTCTCTGATTAATGGAACTTGGGTAATTGGATATATTGCTTCTTTCTATACATATGTTTCACAAATTATCATAATATGCATCTGTAGTGTTCAGCTCCATCCCGAAAAAAACATACTATTTCTTAATTACAGCTGAGGATCCAGAATGAGCTGAACAGACAAGATGTGATATCTTCAAAGTTGTATAGACTTAACTGTCTCTCTTTGGTTTCTGTAGTTCCACAATCTGCACAGAAAGGGCAAGGCCAGTATGGGAGCACGGATCCAAGTAGGCTACCTGAAAATTTACTGAGACAATGAGGATAGAGTGTCAAAGGGCCAAAGCATCTGAGAAGAATGCTCCAAGAATGGATTCCAAGTCTAACACTACTTTACCATATAGAGAACTTTAGCAAACACATTTCAGGCTGATTAAATAGTACCAGAGAGAGAGAGAGAGAGAGAGAGAGAGAGAGGAAGGGAGAAAGGGAGGGAGAGAGGGAGGGAGGGAGGGAGGGAGGGAAGGAGGGAGGGAGGGAGGGAGGGAGAGAGAGAGAGAGAGAGAGAGAGAGAGAGAGAGAGAGAGAGAGAGAGAGAGAGAGAGCCCTGGGTTGTCATATTATGAGCATAGAATGGTGAAGAATACCACTATTAATAGCTGCCTGGAAACCCTGAGAAAGTCAAGACAAGAAAGTCACATGAGTCTGACTACAAATGCAGGAACAGCCCCAGATGCCCTGCGACACTGGGGCTTGAAGCAACACAAGCTCTATCACATTTGTGGTTTTGAAGGTTACACTGTTGGCAAGCATGGAGAAGAACCACACAAGAGAACTTTTCTCGATGTTAAAGCGCTTTCACTGCATGATGAGGAGGCCTTTTTGGAGGGGATGCTCAGTAAAGGATTGATGCAATATGTCCCATGCTTTGAGGGAAATATTGTTAAAACATATGTTTCTTCATTAATATCAAAGAGCATATGCACAGTCCCTATATACAGCGTGGTCCTGGCTCACCACCAAAAATTATTTATTAAGCACCCACATGCATGTGAAATTTTAGCAGAGCTAAATTCCCTCCAAATGTCAAATTGTATATTTTAATTTGAATGTTGCAAGATAAGCTTAAGGCCTGGTAGTTTTTCTTCAACCCCCGCCAATGCTGTCTTAAATTTTATGAATATAACTTGCATTCGACTCTAGTGTGCATTCAAAGACTTTAGTTTTAAGCATTTGCACTAGAGTTTGACTCAGTCAGAGTAAAAGTTGTGGAGACAAGGGTGAGAAGGTGTGTAAAAAATAGACAATGTATTTCTTAGGTAAGGAGCATCATGATGAAAAGGAAAAGGTTGGGTGATGGGAGAATCTTATACAATTTAAATGGCTGATTCTTAAGGCTGCATATCAGCTTGAATGTGATCATGAAGAGTATGGAGTAAAAGCACTGAAAGTATTCTTGACTGGTTAGTATGAGATCAAGGTGAGTTTTAAAGGTTTCACCATTAAAACACAACTAAAGGGCTAACAATTTTAGAAAATCAAGAATAAGGAAAATTCTTTCAACCCCCATTTGGAGCTGCAGCACCATATGACCTTGTAGAGTTATTAAGCTTTTGGACTGGTTACATGTGTAACTTAGACGCAAGAAAACAAATTTGGATATTTTTTAGAAGCTTAACTTAAATATAATATTACTGTGCTGAGAATGCAGCCAAAGTCAAAGTGAATTCCAGGGAGCTCTCTTACATCTCTGTTCCTCACAGTGCCTTACCATCTTGTAAACCTTTCTTTTCTGACCATCATGCCAAACAAGAGCTAGGGTGGTGGTGAGCACAATGGGAGGCGCTGTGCCCAGACCTTCTCTCAAACTGAACGAAGAGACAACTGGTCATCGTGACTTCAGTTTCCCAGTCTTTACTGGGCGCTCCTCACTTTGTTGACCTAGTATTTATGATTAATGTAAATGCATATGTTCAAGAAGTACGCCATTATGGTACCAAAATACACCTGTGCCTACAAGGTTCCCGCAGGTTAATGTCTTCTGCAAGGGAAAATGGCCTCATTTGCATTGACTTACAATGAGTTCCTGCAGGCAAACACCTGCAGCTTATCATCTGCAGATACCTGCCTGCAGGCAGAGGTGTGCTGTCCCAGAGCCCGCAGACTCCTTATATAGCCTTGACTCATATGTGCTGTGCAGAACAACAAGAGGGACCCACGGAGCCAATGGAGCCTGATTCTAAGTCCTTATGAACAGGCCCATGTATGGACAGGGTGGTATTGTGTGACAGCTGACAAAAACAGCAAATTGCTCACAGAAAGGGAGCTTTGTCTATAATGAAAGTAACAAGGCAATGTGAAGGTGTTCTAAGTACAGAGTAGGTGAGATGCAAAATAATGATAATAATAATAAAGTAAAACACTTAATTAAAATTCATTATTATATTTCAAATATTATTCTATTTTGTAATATTTAAGATTTTTTTCCTAAACACATTTTAAAAATTTTTTGGTTAAGTTACAAAGATGTTTTCAAGTAGACATTTATATTTACTCCAACACAACTATAAGCGTTTGCTGTGTGGTAATTGGGAGGACATTTCTGATTGAGAGCTAAATGGAAACCTATTAGTTAAATATGCAGCATAAAAAATAGGCATTTTTCAGCTCAGAGAGAGGGACAGGCGACTGATATCAAGACTCAGGACCCACCTGCAGACAGCTGAGCCCCCAGAACAGCCTTGCAAGTGCTCTCCCACCTAAGCCCAAAGACACAGAACAGAGTCACTGTCATCAGAACTCAATGCCTGCCAACAAAAAGCCAAACACATAGGAGCAATCTCCTTCCTGAGCCCACTGGTCCTCAAACACACAAAAGAGACAAGCTCCAATCAGAAACAAGGTCACCTATAATCACAGATAATAAGATGACAAGAGGAAAGCCAAAGAACCTAAGCAATGGAAACCAAGACAACCTGGCAACATTAGAGCCCAGCTCTCCCAGCACAGCAAGTAGTAGATTTACAAACACACTAGAAAAAGAAGACTTAGACTTGAAATCATACTGCATGATGATGATGCAGATCTTTGAGAAGTGCATGAATAACTCCCTTAAACAATTACAGGAGAACACACATAAACAAATAGAACGCTTAAAGAGGAAACACAAAAATCACGTAAAGAACTACAGGAAAACACGACCAAATAGGTGAAGGAACTGAAAACAGAAATATAAATACTAAAGAAATCACAAAAGGAGACAACCCTGGAGTTAGAAAACCTAAGAAAGAAATCAGTAGTCATAGATGCAAGCATCACCAACAGACTACAAGAGTTTTAAGAGAGGATCTCGGGGGCAGAAGGCAACATAGAAAACATTGACACAGTCAGAGAAAGTGCAAAAATAAAAAAAAAACCTTTAAAAAAAAATCCATGACAACTAGAACACAATGAAAAGACCAATCCTAAGCATAATAGGGGTATAATAGGGGAAAGACTCCCAAATAAAAGGCACAGAAAATATCTTCAACAAATTCTTGAAAAAAAAAAAAAAAAAAAAAACTTCCCTATCCTTAAGAATGACATGACCATGAACATAAAAGAAGCAAACAGAACTCCAAATATTTTGGACGAGAATAGACATTCCTCCTGACACATAATAGACAAAACACCAAATGTTCAAAACAAGAAAGAATAGTAAAAGCAGTAAGGGAAAGAAGACAATTAACATATAAAGGCAGACCGATCAGAATTATACCAGACGTCTCAACACCAATAAAAAGACATATACGATAAGACTGGATATATAGACAGAATCCAGCATTTTACTGCATACAAGAAACTCATCTCAGAGACAAAGACAGACACAACCTAAGAGTAAAAGGCTGGGAAAATACCTTCCAAGCAAATGGTTCAAGAAAACAAACTGGAGTAGCCATTCTCATATTGAATAGAATAGATTTTCAAACAAAAGTTATTGAAAAGGATGAGGAAGAACACTTTTTATTCCTCGCAGGAAAAATATCTATCAAGACTAACTTTTTCTTTTTTTGGGAGGGGTCATTTTGTACTTCTTTCTTTCTTTCTTTCTTTCTTTATTTCTTTCTTTCTTTCTAAATTGAACAACTTTATTTTAAGGAAACAAAGATAGATCTACAGATTTTAAGCATTTTTGCATAAAAGTATATGAATATATTTTTGTCAGTACTTGATATGTTTAAAGGTTTGATAGTATGCATTAAAATCTTACTAGTTACAATGAGCATAAAGTACATGTAAAACAAGGTGTAACCTGGAACTAGTCAAAGTTTTCTTGGTGTGCAAAGATTAAATATAATGGTTTTTCTTTTTTTTTTCTTTCTTTTTTTTGTTTTTGGTCTTTGTTTTTTCTTGAACTTCATATAGTCGGTGAGTTGTTTCTGGGGTGTTCAGAGCTTTCTGGGGTTACTATTCAATTATCAGTGACTGCATATTATGTCTGCCCTTTTGTGACTGGATTATCTCACTCAGGATGATATTCTCTAGATGCAGCCATTTTCTTAAGAATTTCATAAAGTCATTGTTTCTGATAGTTGAGTAGTATTCCATTGTGTAAATATACCACAATTTTTGCATCCATTCATCTTCTAAAGGACATCTGGGTTCTTTTCAGCTTCTGGCTATTATAAATAGGGCTGCTATGAACATTGTGGTCCATGTGTCTTTGTTGTATGTTGGAGAGTCTCTGGGGTATATGCCCAGAAGTGGAATAACTGGGTCTTCAGGTAGTATTATGTCCAATTTTCTGAGGAATCGCCAGACTGATTTCCAGAGTGGTTGTACCAGTTTACAACCCCACCAACAGTGGAGAAGTGTTCCACATTCTCTGCATCCTTGCCAGCATCTACTGTCATTTGAATTTTTGATCTTCGCCATTCTGGTTGGCATGAGGTGGAATCTTAGGGTTGTTAATCTTGAACATCTATGCTCCAAATAAAAGGGCACCCACATTCATAAAATAAATCCTACTAAAGTACAAGCATATATTGCACCACACAACATAATATTAGGAAACTTCAGCACCATACTTTCATCAATGGACAGATCATGGAAACATAAACTGAACAGAGACACAGAAAAACTAGCAGAGGTTATGAATCAATTGGAATCAAAATACATCTACCAAATATTTCATCCTAAAACAAAAGAATATATTTTCTTCTCAGCACTTCAAAGCCCCATTTCCAAAACTGACCATATAGTTGGTCATAAAACAGGCCTCAACAGATATAAGAAGACTGAAGTACTCCCATGCATCTTATCAGATCAACATGGAATAAGGGTTGCCTTTAATAACAACAAAAATACCCAAAATTCCACATACACATGGAAGCTGAACAATGTTTTACTCAATAATAATAAGGTCAAAGAAAATATAAAGAAAGAAATTAAGGATTTTTTAGAATTTAATGAAAATAAAAGCACAACATACCCAAACTTATGGGATGCAATGAAAACTGTACAAAGAGGAAAACTCGTATCTCTGAGTGCCTCCTAAGGGAAACTGGAGATAGTATACACTAGCAGCTTGACAGCACACCTGAAAGCTCTAGAACAAAAAAAATGTAGATTCACCCACAGGAGTAGAGAGCAGGAAATTATCAATCAGAAATCAGCAGAAATCAACGTATGGAGACAGAAAGAACTATACAAAGAATCAACAAAACCAGGACTGGTTCTTTGAGAAAATCAACAAGATCTATAAGCCCTTAGCCAGACTAACAAAAGGGCACAGAGAGAGTATCCAAATTAACAAAATCAGAAATGAAAGGGCAGATATAACAAATGAAATGGAGAAAAATTCAAGAAATCATCAGATCCTACTACAAAAAACCTATACTCAACAAAACTGAAAAATCTAGAGGAAATGGACAAATTTATAGACAGATACCAAGTATCAAAGATAAATCAGGATCAGATAATCCATATAAACAATCCCCTAACACCTAAAGAAATAGAAGTATTCATCAAAAGTCTCCCAATTTCCAGAGCAATAAGACAACAAAAAGAGGTCAAAAGGATACAAATTGTAAAGGAAGAAGTCAAAATGTCATTATTTGCAGTTGGTAAAATAGTATACTTAAGTGAATTTTAAGTCCCTAAAAATTCCACCAGAAAACATTTACAGCTGATAAACAATATCAGCAAAGTGGCTGGATATAAATTTAACTTAAAAAAAAAGCAACCATATTCCTCTACTCAAACAATAAACAGGCTGAGAAAGAAATTAGAGAATCGATACACTTCACAGTAGTCACAAAAAATATATAATACATTGGGGTGACCCTAACAAATCAACCAGAGGATCTGTATGTCAGGAACTTCAAGTGTCTGAAGAAAGAAATTGAAGAAGATGTCAGAAGATGGAAATATATCCATGCTCATGGATTGGAAGGACCAAAATTGTAAAAATGGCCATCTTGCCAAAAGCAAACTTCAGATTCAATGCAATCCCTATAAAAATTCCAACTTATTTCTTCATAGAGTTAAAAAGAGACATTTGCAAACTCATCTGAAATAACAAAAAAAAAACACCCTAGAATATTCTCAACAATAAAATAACTTCCAGGTAAATTACCATTCCTGATCTCCATCTATATTGCAATGGAATTGTGATAAAAACCACATGATATTGGTACATGATAGGCAGGTAGATCAAAGGAATAGAATGGAAAACCCAGAAATAAACCCACATACCTATGTTCACTTGGTCTTTGACAAAGGAACTAAAAACATTCAATGGAAAAAAGATAGGCTCCTCAAAAAGTGGTGTTGTTTCAACTGGTAGTCAGCATGCAGAAGAACAAAATTAAATCCTTTCTTATCCCCTACTACAAAGCACAAGTTCAAGTGGCTCCAAAACCTTCACATAAAACCAGGTACACTGAAGCTATCTGAAAATTGAGTGGGGAAGATCTTAGAACACATAGGAATTGGGGAAAATTTCCTTAACAGACCCCTAATGGCTTATGGTCTAAGATTAAGAATCGACAAATGGGACCTCATGAAATTGCAATGCTTCTGTAAGGCTAAGGACACTGTCAAGAAGACAAACAGGCAGCCAACAGATTGGGAAAAGATCTTTACCAAGCCTACAGCTAATAGAGGGCCAGTATCCAATATATAAAAAGAACTCAAAAAGTTAGACTGCAGAGAATCAAACAATCCTATTAAAAATGGGGTACAGAGCTAAACAAAGAATTCTTAACTGAGGAATATGGAATGACTGAGAAAAACCTAAGGAAATTCTCAACATCCCTAGTCATCAGGGAAATGCAAATCAAAAAAAAAAAAAAAAAAAAAAAACCTGAGATTTCACCTCACACCAGTCAGAATGACTAAGATAAAAAACACAGGTGACTGCAAATACTGTCCAAGATGTGGAGAAAGAGGAACACTCCTCCGTTGTTGGTCGGGTTGTAAGGTGGTACAACCACTCTGGAAATCAGTCTGTTAGTTCCTTAGAAAATTGGACATAATACTACCTGAACACCCACCTATTCCACTCTTAGGCATATAACCCAAAGATGCTGCAATGAATAACAAGGACACATGCTCTACCATGTTTATAGCAGCCTTATTTATAATAGCCAGAAGGTGGAAAGTACCCAGATGTCCTTCAACAGAGTAATGTATTCAGAAAGAGTGGTACATTTACACAGTGGAGTGCTACTCAGATATTAAAAACAGTGACTTCATGAAATTTCTAGACAAATGGATGGAACTTAACTATCATCCTAAGTGAGGTAACTCAGTCACAAATGAACACACATGGTATGCAGTCACTGATAAGTGAATACTAGCCCCGAAAAGCTCTGAATACTCAAGAAACAATTCACAAACCATATGAAACTCAAAAAGAAGGAAGGCCAAAATGCGGATGCCTCAGTTTTTCTTAGAAGGAAGAACAAACACTCATGGGAGGAAATGTAAGCTCAAATAGAGGAACAGGGATTGAAGAAAAGATCATTCAGAGGCTGCCTCACCTGGGAATTCACCCCATATATAGCCAACAAATTCAAGCACTACTGATGATGCCAAGAAGTACTTACTGGCAGGAATTAGATAGAGATGCCTCCTCAGGGTCTATGCTAGAGTCATATAGATACAGCTGAGCATATTTACAGCTAACTATTGGTCTGAACAGAGGAACTGCAATGAAGTTGCTAAAGAAAGAACTGAAGGATCTGAAAGGGGCTACAACTTCATGGGAAGGACTATATTATCAACCAAACAAACCCTCCACAACTCCTTTGTACTAAAACACAATCTTTGATCACACATTGAAAGACCTACTGATCCAGTTGCATGTGTCGTGGAAGACACCAGTGTCTGTCATCAATATGAGAAGAGACCTTTAGTCCAGGGAGGGCATGTTTTTCCAATGTAGGGGAATGCCAAGGCAATGGGATGGAGAGGATGATTAGAAAGGAGTGCTGTAAAATTAAATAGAAGGAGGCAGGATGAGAGCAGGGCAGGGGAAAGAGATAACATCTCAAATGTAAATACAAAGTGTCTAATAAAAATGTAGTATTGACAAAAATTGTGAGCACACACACACACACACACACACATACACACACACAAAACATTAGAACGATTTGGCTTGCCACTATAGGAGATCAATTGTTATATTTTGATGGATATAATTAAAATTACTTCCATTCCAACTTCTGCTCTTGCATCTTTCTATATTGTAGGACTCAAGGGTTAAACCACTGAACCAGCCTTCTCTGCAGTTTGCTCTTTCCCAGGGAGAATTCAAGGATTCAATCAAACCTTTACCTTCTCACTATCAATTATGTATTGACTCTCAAACTGCTAATGTGTTTAGCTAGTTATCAACTCACTTTCCCAACAGAATGCCTAGTAAAGCAATATTTTCATCGATAAACAGTGTGTGTGTGTGTGTGTGTGTGTGTTAGAGAGAGAGAGAGAGAGAGAGAGAGAGAGAGAGAGAGAGAGAGAGAGAGAGAGAGAGAGAGAGAGAGAGAGAGAACCGCTCTATCGTGAGGTGTGTGGGCATGCATGAATCACTTATGTTTTCCACTGCAGGCCTTATTCCCTTCTTTCTGTCTCTCCTTTCCCTCTCACTCTCCCTGGCTTCCTCCCTCTCTTCCATCCTACCCTCCTTCCCTCCCTCCCAAGCAGCATGGAGTGTACCAGCAAGGCTCTGGCTTCCTGATTGACTTTGACTTTGATGAGGTTCATACTATTTATCTTCCTCACTTCAGTCATTGATTCTATCATTTTTCTATTTCAGTTTTTTCCAGATGGCTCCCCAATTCCAGGCCTCACAAATTATTTACCCCACATAAGAAACTGAGAAATTTGTTGAATTGTTCAAACAAGTGGTCATCTCTTTTTAAGAGACACGGTGGCTTTTACTCATGCACATTTAACCTCATACCAGAGCTTCACAGGTCCCTAGTCCACCTGCCTCTGCCTTAGGCCATCTCTCCTCTTTTCTTTCCACTCTGTCTTTCTGTGCCGATTTCTGTGTCATTTTTGCCAGACATTCTCTTCTCACGAAGCCTATGACCTCCTCAAGTATTTTATTCGAGAATATTTTTAAGCATTGTTTCTACAGAGATACACAACTTACCTGTGCTTTGAAACAATTTACACCCTTTCTTCACAAGGTTTGCCTCATGTAGTCATGTCTTATGCTTACTTCCCATTTCTCTGGCTTCTTACAAATACACTAAACTTCACTAGGGAAGGAACTTTGTTTTGTTACTATTATTTTTACCATCATCATTACCGTTATACTTATTGTTTTCATGTTTTTCCCTTGAACCTAGAAAGGCACCAGGCACATACCCAACTCAAGACCCATATATTCTGGATCTTGCAAATGAAAGAGGAGTTGTAACTTGGCTTTGATTATGAAGGGTGGATAAAGAATCAGATGTCTGATGGCTGACATATGAGGAATGAAATGCAGGTAAGGGGTGAGGTGAAAATCAGCATAGCATCTATAGTTGGTTGGATTACTCTCTGTGGACACAGCATTCAGGAAATCAACACACAGGCTATGCAGGATATGCAGATCCCAATCACCCACAGACTTTGTACCAAATAATAAGATGCAAATGATTATAATTAAACCCTATAGTGACTTTTTGGTTGTCTACTTTATTTCAACCTGCTCAGTATTGGTAATTAGGGATAAAGGAAATGATTTTAGCACACTCTACCATATTTCTAGATGTTGGTGACCACATCATGATCCATATAAGATGGGCTGAAAATCCTAAATCCTTGTGTCAAGACTTAGAAGCCCATCTGATAACCATATTTAAGACTCATCACATTTGGTGGCTCAGCCTCCGCATCTTACAGGCGACAAGGAGCCTTCGTACAAATGGAACCACCCAATGTCATCTAGTTACATGGTGGCTGAAGTTGCCTGCTGCTGCTATCTGTGAGACCGTATTGTTACACTGAAGCTGGCTAACATTTCTCTGTATCACTTGGATTATTCTGAGCAGCAACTATCTCTACACAATTTGTGTCCATTCTGCCATGAATCAATACTAGTGACCTCATAAAAACCACGCAGAAGACAGAGTTGACACTTGGCCACAATGCAGAAGCCATCTTATCCTAGTCTTATAAACAGCTCCTACATGAATCTGATGTAGCACCTCAACAAGTGAAGAAGGATGTACTTTATAAAAAAATATAACTTGGTAATTACCCATAACATTTTGATTTGTGCTATGTTTAAAGGAATAGGTAGACTATTATGTCCAGAAACCTGACCAGTGTAAAACACTATCAATATATAAACTAAATTCTAAGCAACAAATAGGAGTGATTTAGAGAATCTTAAACATTAACAACCAGTTTTGTCATATACCTAGCTCCTAGTCTGTCTAAAAGAAGATGTTAAATACTTATTTGACAAGTTCAGTTTGGCTGCATTTTCCAGTGATCAGTCTAGAGAGGATGGTGTCTTGGTCTAAAAACCAGTTCATACCATGCAGCACTGTTTCACAGAAGCTGTACTTTTGTAGCTCCTATGTCCCACCATTGTCATTAGATCTGTGTGGCAACCGAAGATAGGAATAAAGCAACAGAGAACCTTAAGAGTTAATTTTAACAGTTATACTTGGGAGACTGAGAAAATGAGCGGGTGATTACGTGCCTATTCTATGACCATAAAGATCAAAGCTTGGTGGGGAGAGTTTTAGGTAAAGAAGTTGGGCCTGGGCACTGAGACAGCAGTTGACCTTTGATTCCTATAGGTATGAACTCTACTGCGTACTCACACATGCACACACACACACACACACACACACACACACATCCTAGCATTTTATTATAAGTTACATATCCATATATAGATAAAAAGGGCTAAATTGAAAAATACATATATCCTATTTGGAGAACTGAAATCAATAATCTTTCATCTGTACTTTTAGGTAGGAATGTTTTAATTAGTCAGCCATTTTATTCCCTTGAAACACACAAACATATGAAGCACCTTTGTGACTCTAATTTATTCTCCTATTTATGAGCAAGATGTCTGGAAAGACAGTTGATTTTCCCAAAGGTTTTTCTTGAATTTCCTGTTAACAGTGTTATCCCTTGGTGTCCACAAGAATCTATTGAAATGAAATCATAATCTTTTAACTTAGTACAAAATAAAGTCATTAATAAAATCATTAAACTGTCAGAACTCCTAAGTTATCAAGCACTGAACAAGACAACAAATGCCTAATATCTTTCATTTTTTATTGTATATGTGAAGAGGTGGCAAAGAAAATTATCAATAATTTTACTTCATAACAAAAAGGGAATTCTCACAGACACTTGAATAATGATGTGCTTCCATTTTCTTCCATTAATTCATTTATTGGAAAAAAAAGAATGAAACAAAGGCTGTTTTTAAATATGTGCTATTTCTCACTGTTCTGTGGCCAAAGACAGAGTGTTTACTAAGTTGCTGGATACTTTCTCACAGCGCCCACTGCAGCTGTACAAACGGCTCTTACCCTTTTCCCATTGACAAGTTCATTTTAAACAAAAGTTATGAACTCTTTCCCCTGAGCTCTCTCTGCACTTTGCTATAAAATCCCCACTTACCTCCCATTTTCACCCTGGGTCACAAAGAGTTTTTATTAGATAACAAAGTACAACAAAAAGTGCCCATGAACCTTGTGGAATGCCATTTTACACAGAGTATCCATCAAAGAAGCCAGCCCTCCCTGGGGAGCTTCCCGTGGTTCTACAGCTGTCTGATACATGACTTTGGTGCTTTTCACATGCAAGGGTGCAGAAAAGAAGGAGCTGTATAGATAGAAGCGGGAAAGTCACAAAAGAGCACTCACAACACAACCGTTGTCTATGCCTCTCATTATGCATCAGAACTGTGGATAGAATTGTGATCATTTTACTAAATGTAACTTGTCTACATTATCCTTTAAATACAGTAAAAAAAGAGAGAGAGAGAGAGAGAGACAAATTTTCTTCAACAAAAGTGTTCTCACTTTTTAATTCTACATTTTTTAGTAGCAGACATCACTGTAGACCCGTGATATCTGAGACAACTGAACAAAGCATCCTTCTATATTTCATTCTGGTTCTTTGTGTTTGCTGAACGTATATGATTCCCACAAATAACCCATTGTGTGTATGAGATATCAAACTCACTCACTGCCTTAATGAAATATCCTTGAGGTCAGGACCATCTCTAATTTACTACTGATTGACTCTTCCTTACGAATAAGAGCATATACCTGCTAGTATGTTCTCAGTTGACTCAGGAAGAGATGCGAGTTAACCCATCTCATTCTTCTGGTCTGTCCTTTTAACTTGCTTTCCTTTGTTTTTTTTTTTTTTTATTTTTGTCTACTGATGTACTTCACTCTTTTCCAGCCATCTAGCCTACGAATCTCTGAGCTCTCTCTGATAAGATTATTGTCCTCAGCTGTTTTGCCAGATAGATGTCAATGTCTGTGCAGTTGAGACAGAACCTGGTCATGTCTGTCTTTATCCTCACATCATAACCTCACTGCCAACATCCTAATATAGACGTTCATCAATGGCTGAGTTTGATGCAAGAAGATAACTTTCCTTAATTGCTGGACTGCCAGGGTTCCTGAAAGCATTTTCACTCAGTTCTGTCCTCTGGGAATAACAAGCTACACTGTCTTGCTTCCCGCAGCAATGTGTTAGGGACTTAGCCTATACAGTTGTCTGAACTTATAAGAGACTCTGTAGGTTTGAGGAATGTGCCTACTAGTTCATTCATGTTCTCTTGAACACAAAGATCACATGAACATGGTTAGGAGACATTGCCTGAAAGCGAGGATGATTTCCCTCAAAAGAAACTAAGCTTGGCTAATAAACTAATTAGCCTCAGACTTCCAGAATGAAACAAAACCAAGAAAAGCTTAACCATGTACACTATATTAGGCTGTCTGCTCAGGCAATTACATTTTTTCCTAAAATTACTGAATTAGATAAATATGGACCTCTTTATTTAACCTGTTAAGAATATACAGTTACTTCTCATGATATGTTGTAAAAATATTCAACCCTAGCAAAATCATGCAACTAGTTTATTTAATGACAAATTGTTTCCAAAGTTTTTCAAACAAAAATTGATAGAAGAATACAACCAAAGTGCTCATAGATGTTGTAAATATAGTAAAATGGCATTGAAGAGAGCAAACAATAAAAGAATCTTGGTTCCTAATATGCACCTTACATTGTATCTATCATAAAATGATGAATTATAGAAATGGTCTGTAAGTTGAAATTTTTTCTTTATGAGTCATTTCTCTGAAAACTTACTTCACATTATCAGTAATATTTTATAAGTAAGACTTTATGTTCCATGGTGTCCTGTACCACAATTATTGTTAAATAGGACAGGGGAAAATGACATTGATTAAAATGTCAAAATAAAGATAGTATTCCTTTCAGGAACACGTAAGACCAATTCTCCAGTGAATTGTTTTGATGATTAACTCAATCTAGTACTATTAAAAACACAAAAGACAGAAATATGCACCTTGCCTTTTAGATTATTTCCAGTTCCAGAAATATCTAAGCATTTGACATTGTGACATAATTTTGACATGTTCAAATATGTTAGATTCACTCATAGTCATTGCCTATAAACTATAGGTTGGAGATTCTGCTATGCATTAACATTTAGAGAACAGACTGGGCTTTATAGAGTGACTTGTAGTGTTGATGTTAGGACACTGTAAACAGCATTGATTTTAGAATACTATATCCTTAATGTCAGCATCTTCTTCATGGCAGGACTTCAAGGAGAAGTTGCTGTTAGATAAAAATGTCTTTGTTCCAACTAATGCACACAATAAGTGTAGTTATTTGGAAAGATATGGATGTGTTAAGTATTCAAATTTTCCAAAACTTTTAGGTAGAACACAACTTCAAGGAATGTTGAAAATCACAAATAAGGCATCTTTAATTTTATGTTTGAAAAAACATTAGAGGTTACCTAATTCCTTGCCCATTAAAGAAGAAAATTCCTTCTTTTGCCTAGAATCCTTTCATTATGCCTAGAACTACATGGATCTTGCAATCATTTCAACAAGCCTGAAATTGTGCTCAGAATTTAGTTGTTAAATAAGGATTTGTAATATCAATAAATAAAACTCATGATGTATTTGAGAGAAAAGGGAAGATATTAAATGCCATAATTCCTAGCTGGAAATTATCATTATTATAAATACATTGTAATACCTAATGTGTCCAGTATAAACTAAGAACAATATTATACAGTATTGTAATAAAGGATGTTTCTTGTCACATTCAGACACTCTTTCACCATCACTGTGACAGAGAAGACTCACATTCTGTTCTCTGTATTCAAATCTTGACTCTCCATTATCTCTCCCTTGTTCTTGTTATCTTTGTGACAGCCAAAATACAAGCCATTTTTTCAGGTCCAGGTCTTGACAATTAGATAAGATCTTTATTGTCCCAGCCATTGTTTGTCACTCCTGCATCTGTAAGGCAGCAGTCATCATTTGGGACTCTACTAGCACAGTCTGGGACAGCTCCTAGAAAATTAGCAATTTTCATATAATATTCAAACTCCTGTAGAGCAAGACACATCTTCTTAAATAGACACCAATATTCTCTTGTTTTGGAATTTCCCAGAGTAACAAGAGTTACAAGAACAAGAAATTTGCTACTTATTGAAAGCTTAGAACTTGTCAAGAAAATGCACATAGAAATCATTTCAGATATTATTACATTTAATCCACAAATTAATCCTGTTACTATTAGATTTCTCTTGCTGTATATCACCATGAATTTGCTGACTTAAAATTATACTTGTTTATTTTATTAGCAATCTGAAGGAGAAATGTCTATGTTGGCCCCATAAGGCCTTTTTAATTACCATCCTGGGAAGCTGAAATCAGGTGACTGCAAGATCCTTTGTACTGTTTTGTAAATGAGCATGTACAAGTCCATCGTGGTTTGGTCAATTCAGGTCCTCTGAGTGTGATACTGACGTTTCTCTTTTTTTGCTGGCTGTTGGTAGAAATCATTCTTACCTCCCACGCTGCTTGTTTGGACCTCTCACATTGCTTGTTGTGACTTCCTCTACCTCTAATGTTAGTGATGGTGGAACAGACCTCTCTTACTCAGATTCTCTTGCCTCCAATAGTGGAAGAAAACATTCTCCATGTAGGTTTCATGGCTGGATTTGTTCCATCTGCCATTTGATAAACATGTATAAAATATGTAGGCTTCTGTCTCCTTGTCTCATTGGACTCCACCCACTTGCAAAAAAAAATGAAATGCTAAGGCAGTCAAAGATATTCAAAGATGAGAGTCATAGGGGTCAGCCTTTGAATATCAACAACATAGGAAAAGTTTGCTGTCATGTTCTCCAACGAGGCACAAGACACAATTAGAATATGAATACTTTTGTACAATATTTGCTGTTCTTTCATTTACATTGTGAGTAAATTTTTCTGCTTCAACCCTGCTTACATGCATATGAACATAGATTTCTGTACATTTATGGGCATTTCAGGAGTTTCTGAAGTGTATGTAAGAGTTAGAAGACTCTGTTTCCTGGGCTAAATATATTCTTTTTCCTCTATACCATTTATTTGAAGACCAAAGTGTAGTATAAGGTTTTCTTAGGAAAGGACATTTTTGGATTCTATCTTTCTCTATCCAGAGTCTCTGGACTACTTTGGGAATGTATCGGTCTTATGACGTTCTATCTATGACTTACTACATCTGCTTTGCACTTGACTATTTAATTGTAAGAGGAAAGTTCCTTCTCATCTATATTTTGGGTTATTTTGTGAGAAAATTTTATTTCCTGGATATTAAACATAGAAAAAAAGAAAAGATGAAAAAAACCTTGAAGTTAACTTGGAATTAATGGAAGTAACTAAGTATTTCAGATAATGTCATTGTAGTTACCAAGAATTCAGTTTTTTCAATAACTCTTTAAAATCTTTGAATGTTCCATTTATTTAAAAAATCAAGTTTGATAAAATTATATTTATGGTAGAATGTAGAATAAAAAATGGCTAAGCCACCATAACAATGAGAGACCTATGTCACTGAGTTCTTATACTCATCCATATTTTCAAATAGTCTTGAGGCACAATGATAATTAATATTACTTACTGCATTATCAGCTATTGATTAAAGACTTAGTTTTCCCAAATACAATAAAAGATATTATCTTACTATCAAAGTATTCTACTTTGAATCTTGAATATTATAGAAAATGTGTGTGTTGAAGGCTTTAGTACCTATCTAGTAGGACAATTCAAAATTCCAGAAATAATTCTATTATTGGACTAAAAGCAAAGAAGTTGGGCTATAGTGTACACATCTTTGACCTAGGTAAATCCTTTTTTCTTTTTCAATTTTTCTGATATCATCAGGTTTTACTATTATGAAGTTTCACCCTGTCACAATCCTAAAATGAGAGGACAAAGGAGTCATAGATGAAAACCTTGGAAACCATAAGATAAATCAGTCAATTGTCTTCTGCCATTGATGTGTCATGTGTTTTGTTACAGTGCTGCAGAGTCTGTACAATACACTAAAGACAAAACTCATAGTTTTCTGTTTTGAACTGATAAATATGATAGATTTCAGGCACACAGCTGAGTTGAAATAAAAAGATCTGGGCACTTACATGCTGAGTATGCAGAAGCTTACATTTCAATTAAATCATTAGACAATGAAAACAGGATGAAATAAATGACATTCCTTCAAGAAGATAAAGTGTAAGAAATTTCTGGTTATTCATTTCCTTTTCCAGTCAAACACAGGAAAAGTGACCTCCATATAAATAAAACACTAAAATTCTGAGATAATCTGGCCCAAACTTGTCTCCTAGGTTGATTTTACTTGACCACTTATATATTATTTGATTCTATTTCTTTCAGGTCAATTTCTTTCAGATTGGCTATGAGGTTTCTAAGCCTTCCTTTCCTAATATGCACTTCTTATTTACACAATGATTTCATCTCTCCAATCTTGGGACGCATGAGAACACTGATGGAATTCCTGGAGCAGATTAGAAAGTCTACATTTCTTGATGACAGAAATACTAAGTTACTCTTTAAAGAAAGTCATAGGTTGTGTACTTTGTAGTTTCTTGAGTAAGAATGGACTTTAAACAATGATTTCCAGGAGAAATTATGAAATTGATGCTATAGAATTTTCAGCTTAATATTTCTATAATAAACAACATAGTTTGCCTTTATATAAACCCTCAAACTGTTGCATGAATCATTTTAACAATTGCTTCACTGAAGCCATAGACCAGGCACTGATTACAGGGAGCATAGGACAGCTCCCTAACAATCTGAGAAGGCTTTTCTGAAACAGAGGCATTCAGTCCACTGCAACAGTAGTATTAAGAACCAACACGATCTTTGATGTTATAAAATAAGATATGAATTTATGTTCCATTTATTTAGTTTCATGGAATGTTCTTCAAAGTGCTTCTACTGTATCATTGCTTTGCTTTGAAGTGGTTTGTGACCCGCATGAAGTAATTATTACCATGGCAGGTTTCCAGATCACTAGATATTGGAAACTAAAACCTCACATATGAGGCGAGCAGTCCCTGAACACCTTTATTATTCACATTGGAATCAATGATATATTATTTAGTTACTGTAGCTTATAAAACCATCTGGTTTGTTCTGGTTTGAACAAAGAAACTCATTTTTTTCCTCTTCCTCATTTCTCCCTTGCTATAAGAGAGTTTTTGTTAAGATCATGTCAACACATCTTTTATAAATTCAATATAGAAACAGATAGAGCCCCAGCTAAAGACTCAGAGGGGGGTACTTTGAATGGACAGGGATTTACAGGTGGTTAGGAGTGAAGAGGGCAGATCCATAAAGTGTCAGCAAAGATCACAGATGATTCCTTTGGCTATGAGGGAATGGGACCCATCGGTGTCTTTGCTCAGATCCTGGGAGTTTTATTTACAGTGCTAGAGAGTTTTATTTGAAACTCCAAAGATGAATTACACAGAAAAGTAGCACAAAGTGGTTTGAGTTGACATTATTTCTTTAGATTCATTACAACTCTGAGTTTACAAACCTATATATAATAAGAAAATTTTCTATAAGCAATATGTTGGTAACACATTTCAGACCACAGTGCAGAGAAGTAAATATATGAATTGTCTTGACATGTTCTTGATCAAATATATTGTTTTGAAAACAATAAGAAGAAAAGAACAAAAGCAGTAACAGTATTTTTACTTCTCGATGGTGTGCACAGAACTGACCAGGGTCTTGACCATTCTCATGACACAGCATTTACCAATGTAAATGTGGTGAAAGTCACATCAGAAAAGTTAAACCTATGACTGTGTCCATCTGCTTCTTCCATATACAGTGAACACTGTCCTGAAGTAATGGTGATGACAAGTGCCAGGTTAAAAATAACTTTAAATATTTTAATAGTATGTAGAAGAAAAATTGACAAATCATTTTCTACAAAATATCCTTAAAATGTCTAATCCCCACAGATATATTTTTATCTTAGATAAATAACTTTTATATAGAATACTATATTTTCATAAAATATTTGCACATCAAGTTTTTAACAAATGTATCTTTGAATGATTTTACTTGTATTTAATGTATTTATGTTGTCAACAGCAATTCCCATTTAAATTTGATCTCATACAAATATAATCAGCTTTAGTCTGGTTAATAAAGGGTGTTGATTCTAAAAAGTTATACTTAAAACACTATAGTTTGACCATAGACAACACAATCTTTATGAAATGCTTATAATAAAATATTAGTGTAAATTTAAATGTATAAGATGTGAATATATGTAAAATGTGAATGGAAATTAATTTCAATTTCTACTTCAAACTATCATCACTAAAAATAAACATATGCTGCATTAACTTACTACATATATTATTAACTCAAAGAATATGATTGAATTTGTTTTCTTTAAATTACACTTTATGTAATACGATGTGGTAGATGTGGTAACGTAATAAATATAGGTAGTTTGCATGTACTAAATCATATTAACAGTTAACATTTTGAGGCTCTGCTTTGTCTTGGGCTTTCACTTATTTATTTTTTGTTATGTTTACTCTCAAAGATATCAGAGGAACACTTAGGATCAGGAACGTGTGTCTCTAACCTACAAACAGTGAGGGCATGCCCCTGGCAGACCACAGAGGAATGGGCAGTCTCAGTGCCACTGGCACACAGAGAGGGATGCTCTTCCAGATGGCAGTTCACAAATACCCACTCAGTTTAATGGAGATTCTTACTTTATTATTACGAAAAGAGATTCTTTTCTCCTATATATTTATCAGAGTTTCACTCTTTCCACTTCTCCTACAGCTCTCCCCACCCCCAGGACTTCTCTTTTCCACCAAACCAAGCTTCCTTCATTCCCTCTTCAGAAAAAAGAAGATCCAGAAAAGATAGATAGCAAGACAGGACAAAAGTTGAAACAATAAAACAGAGCAAAAGCCTCCTATGGGGGCCGCATAAGCAAACCGAAAAAGCGAAATAGGAGTCGAAAAAAGTCAGGGAGCTGTTACCACTGTTAGCAATCAATTACCTTTGATAAATCAGTGATAACCAGAGTGTTGGACCATTGGCAGGGTGCAGAGCTGATCACCTGAAAAAATGTGTTGCAGGGAGTGAAATTAATCAAGAATTTTCTTCCCTTGATGTGAATAGATTGCAGGATCTCCATGCCTCGGTGCCTGCACCATGCCTAACTGGAGAAGATGAATGTCTGTAGAGGGTATCTTAGACTTGCTTCATCAATGAGCTTTAAGTATATGTAAAAAGATGAGACCAGATATGGTGTTCTGAGTATCATCGTCTTCAGCTCAAGCCACAAACTGTATTTCAATGGCTGGTGTAAGGAACCTCATCTTCTCCAAAACCCGATTGTAGCAGTTAAGTGTTGGATCTCACACTTTGTGTATGATGAGGTGAGGTCAGGCTGTATAGTTAAGTGCTGGGTCCTACACTCTTTGTAAGATGAGGTCAGACTGTTGGAAGCTTTGGGTTGAATCAAATATTCATGTGCATGGGTCATGAATCTAGATTGCCTTAATATAGTGAAACCAAGATCTCACTCTTAGGTTAGACTCAATTACCAGTTTCTATAGAAAGGAACATGGCAGGAGCAACTACAAATGTGGACAATAATTACAAATTTCAACATGTGCCATTGTGCTTTTTTTCCCCCTTCATTGGTTGACGTACCCTAAAATAGGCCAGTTCTGTTGAAAAAGCCCTATGAAGAAGCAAATTTGTATAAAACTCTGTTCAATACTCATTAGCAATATGAAGAGTGTGCATGTATGCATTTACAGTGAACAATCTTCCAGGGATCTCTTAAGTAAAATCTATTTCTACATGATACCTTGGCTACAAACTTTCAAAAGGCCATGAGACATAAGGATTCAACATATCCACTAAGTCTTCCCTGGCCCAAAGAAATTTTGGAATAGAAAATACTTTTTTTTGAAAAAATCATCTTTTTTTTATTGAAGAGCTTTATTTAAAGGAAAACAAAGATAATAAATGTACAAATTTTTAAGCATTTTTTAAGGTTTGATACACTGCATTAAGATCTTACTAGTTACAATGAACAAAAAGTACATGTAAAACAGGATGTAATCCAGAATTAGTCAACGTTTTCTTAGTGTGTAAGGATTAACCCTAATGTTTTCTTTTTTTTCTTGAACTTCACACAGTTTGTGAGTAGTTTCTGGGCAGTCCAAACCTCTGGGGTTAGCATTCCACTATCAGTGACTGCATATTATGTCTGTTCTTTTGTGGCTGGGTTATCTCACTCAGGATGATATTCTCTAGATGCAGCCATTTTCTTAAGAATTTGGTTAAGTCATTGTTTCTGGTGGCTGAGTAGTATTCCATTGTGTAAATGTACCACAATTTTTGTATCCATTCATCTACTGAAGGACATCTGGGTTCCTTCCAGCTTCTGGCTATTATAAATAGAGCTGCTATGAACATTGTGGTACATGTATCTTTGTTGTATATTGGAGTGTCTCTGGGGTATATGCCCAAAAGTGGAATAGCTGGGACTTCAGGTAGTACTATGTCCAATTTTCTGAGGAATCGCCAGACTGATTTCCAGAGTGGTTGTATCAGTTTACAACCCCACCAACAGTGGAGATGTTCCTCTTTCTCCGCAACCTTGCCAGCATCTGTTGTCATCTGAGTTTTGGATCTTGGCCAATCTGACTGGTGTGAGGTGGAATCTCAGTGTTGTTTTGATTTGCATTTCCCTGATGGGTAAGGATGTCGAGCACTTTTTTAGATGTTTCTCAGCCATTCGATATTCCTCAATTGAGAACGTTTTGTTTAGCTCTGTACCCCATTTTTTAATATGGTTGTTTGATTCTCTGGTGTCTAGCATTTTGAGTTCTTTGTATCCCTTGGATATTAGGCCTCTATCTGATGTGGAGTTGGTAAAGGTCTTTTCCCATTCATTTGGCTGCTGTTTTGTTTCTTGACAATGTTCTTAGCCTAACAGAAACTTTGCAATTCATCGTAAGAAAAAGAAATTCAAAATCACATGAGAAGAAGACCATTCTGTATAAAGCTAATGACTGATGTCAGAGTCCTGGGCTCCTTATTACACAGGGTGTATAAAATCAGAAAGAGAGATATTGTGGTTATTTTCACAGGCACCAGGAGAATGAAAAGACTAAGAAGTGACATAGAGTAGAGAGAGAAGATGGTTTATTTAAAGCTTTAAAGACCATGGTTAGGAGTTTGACACCTCACAGTGTTTGTTGAATGTTGTTGATTAATAGGCAGCAGAAGAGAGATTTGTCTGAAATGTTTAGTTTTTCTGTTTGAGAGGTTGAAATAGGTATGGAAGGAAGCATACAGAAAAAGACAGTTGATATAGTGAGCCTTTAGGAATCTGTTGTTTTATTAGTCTTAAGGAGACTGATGGAAGCTTCAAGAATGGTATTGGCAGAGATACAGAAAGTGTATTTTATGATCATGCCTAGGAGACTCACTAATAGAATGAAAAAATAATCACAAGAATTGTTAACTATAGCTATGACATAAAAGGCTCATTTTCTGTTTATTTTCGAGAATGTATTTAAATTATAACACATATCCCTCTCTGATTCTAATTCCAGACTTTCTCATACACTTATTATTCCTTCTTTTTAAATTCATTGTCTCTTTTTCTATCAGTTGTTATTATATTTATATATGTATTAAATATTTACATATTTCCAAATATAACTTATTAATTTCATATAATGTTATTTTATTTAACTTAAATTACATAAGCATAGGCCTACTGTGTCAAAGATTTTATCTTGTACTTTTAAGTTTACACAATTCTTTTTTATCCGTGTCTAGCCCTAAAAGCTAAGGGAACTTTTATTGCCATCAATAAAACCTACAATTCACAGGCTAGATAAGTAAGTTCCTTAAAAAAAATAGGTTATATAAAGATAAGTAGGAAGGAGGAGATGTTGTATTTGCTTGGATATTGAGTCAGTTTTTTTCTATTTTTTTCCATTTTTTTAGAAGTTGTGTAAGGGATAGTTGTCATAAAGGTAGATTTACATTTTTAACACAATTCTTAGAAAGCTTGCTTTCATATACAATGATACATATTTATATATTAAATATCATTTATTCTGATGTCCTTGGGCTTTGGGTAATAACTTTCCTGAACTTATAGGAAATTGTGCAAAAAAAAAAAAAAAAAAACAAGAAAGAAAAGCAGTGATTAAAAATAAAACAATTAATAAACATTTTCTGTAACTTAGTGAATTCCAAAGTAATTAGGAATACATAAGGAAAACAAGACAGCTAAAGAAAATGGTTGTGGTTGGCCCACTGTATTCTTTGGGGAGAATTTGGTTATAACCGTTTCTTTACATACAACAAATTCTCTCAGCCCCGTCACCTCTCCAGTGTGCGTTGACTGGCTCTGTGCTATTAGAATTCACTCTTCAAAAACTAAAGCCACGTGTTAAGCTTTGATAAAATAAAATTAATACGCACCCCTAAAACTATTGACTCTGTCTTAATAATCTCCATGCAGAGGGATTTCTTCTACCTGTTTCACATTGAACTCCTTCAACCAGACACAAACCATGTCATTTATATCCTCTAGAAATGCTCACTCAAATCCATATGTGACATTTGTCCACATTCCTAATTAGCATGAGGGTTCCAAAATGGATGACAGGAGAGCCAAACATCTGCTACTGAGCTGTCTGAGCACTTAATCATGAGCTTTCAAAGATTCCAACGCCATTTACATATGCCACTGCTTAGAGGTGGGCTGAGTACTTTCAGATGTCTACACCTTATTTGGTGTTAACTTCCCCAAGTCAATATCATGCAGCTGCTCACCATCAGGACCTAAAGTGCAAGATGATTCAGCTGGTTCCAGACCTCCATTGCATCTTCAAAATTGACAAAAATAGGAGCAAAACCCTTGTGTTTTGTTTCTTCTTTGAAAGAGTCCTCAAGGACTGTAATCTTCTTCTATGAACAATATTCTTCAAAACTTGAATGTTTTCCAGTGTATGAGAAAATACAATGGTCAATTGTTTAGAAAATAAATTTGAATATCAGCCAAAGATGATTTCCTTCTGTGTCTTTATTGAAACTTACAGGTTAACTAAGTTTCTCAATAGTGCAATATGTTTCTTTATAGGAATTCTAGGTTTGTTTCAAAATGTCATCTGCTAAGCCATTTTTATAATGTAGGTCGAGTAAAAATTGTGGAACTGAATATTTGGGACAGTTCTTAATAAAGAAAATACTTAGAAACATTGAAGTACTATAGAAAAGAGCATAAAACTGTATGAGAAATATTAACTAGAAAATTTAATTAAAGGTAATTAAATTACTTCTGTACTCTGTTGCTTGAAGGTAAAGCTGATGTTTTCACAATAATATTTTTAATAGAGAGTCTTTACTAAATGTATCATTTACACAAGAAGAATAGAAATTCAGGTGATTTTGTGGAGCTTTTGAAAAAACATTTCAGCTATTAAAAATAGTTCATTCTAATTAATTAGTTTATATATTTTGCAAATAGTTTTGAATTTCTATGACAATCATTGAATATTTGTGATAGAATAAATAATATGAATATGAATGAATTATAAACAATATAACTTGCAAATAATAAAAATATACAAACAATGGACCTTGAAAATGATAAATTATCAATAATTTAAACCTGAAATTATGTCCTATACAAAATGTCGATTGACATACTCAGTATTTTAAATTCTGAATCACTGGAACTGAATTCAGACCTCAAGTATTTTCTCCTGATATCATATATATATATATATATATATATATATATATATATATATATATGTATGTATATATATATATATAAAATTTGCTTTAGTGTATTCTAATTTTTTATTAGTAATGTACAAGTTTGTTACCAATAATAAATGATATATATAAATGCAATGTATTTGGTGTATTTAATTATTCTGAAAGGCCTATCAAATATATAATGCCATGCATATTTTGCATTATTATTATAACATGAAGGTTTTCTAACTGAACCCCTGTAAATGCAAAAATTAAGTTTGTGTGATGTAAAACCAATGTTTATATTGTTTTTGGCTTGAAAATATAAAATAAAGTAGATCTCTTGCTTTTATTCTTTGTCATAATATATATACTATGGTTCCCTGAAAATTTTCACTATTGTATTGATCCTTTAAATTGCATCAAATTTGTTCTTTCTAAACTAGATAAAAATTCTCACATACAGACTATTAATTATAAAAAGTTCTCCAAGACAAGTCTCACTTTTTAAATATGTGTATGTGTTTGTATATACACACATATATGAATATATATGCCTTTTAGTATCTAAGATTCCTTCTACATATATAAATATGTACATACATACATACATACATACACATGTTCTTTGTTTAAAACAGCAGAATAATAGAAATAAAATGTATACTACTCTTTTTATCAACAAACCCCTCAAACATTTCCAAACTTTCTCCTTCCCAGTCCTGGTGATGTTTATATCAATGGCTACTTGCCATGATTCAAGAGTGATGAAATTTCCAAGGGGCCCTACACTGCTTTTTCTCTTCACAAAGTCAACTGTGACCTACCCTTTCTTCTTAGGGCTTATTTTCAGATATTTCATCTCTGAGGTCTTTGGCACCAAGATCTCTGTCTTTACACAAATAAGAACTTCAAACCAAAAGCTTTGACTTTCATCTAACATCTGTAATGATAAAATCTAACATGGATATTCTCACTTTTTCTAAATGTACGAAACCTTCTGTTTTCAACTTACTTCTACATCAAAATATATTTTTATTTTGATATATTTTAAGCTTTTAAAAAATAATACTTCCGGGACTGAATTCCTAGTTGAATTTGTCAAGTTTACTGGTAGGCAAGAAACACACTAGAGGTTATCTGTGATTCATCATGTATTATTTCCATGTAATTATTCTACATTGCATCCCCAGTGTGGGTTTTTTAAATAAAATGTTTGAAACTGTCCACCATTATTTGTGAATCTATTATAACAACTCGACTTATGTTACGTACACCAAATAAACTAGAGAATGAGAAGCTTTACCTTCAACTTAATGACCTTTCTATAAATACTTATAATCCATTAAAATCATGAGAATTTACTTAAGTGCTTTGAGATCAAATAATGTGATCATATAATGAAGAGAAACTGCTATGCATTTTTGTCTTAAATCATATTCAGAATAAATATTGAATCATTGACTAAAATACTTAAGTATTAGAACCATGGTTCACTGTTCAGAAACACTTAACATTAATGTTAATCTTAAACAATAACATTAACTTCTTAAGAGTGTTTTCCTTGGAAGAATTCCTACGGAGTCTGAAAAGTGAGGTCTACAGGCTCACATGCCCTGCACGTGCTTAAATCTGCACAGTTCTCTCTTGAAGAACAATAGTCTTTGGAAAGCTAACCATCAAAGAATCTGGAGCAAATAAACTGACTTTGCTTTGTTATTATGGTTCGCAGGACTAATGTGAGAAATGCTGCACTGTTAGACTGAGAGACACTTAGATTTGCAACACTTCATTTCATGCATACCTGCTACACAAATTAAAGGCAGATAACTTTCATAAGAATTACTTTAAATACTATGATGTGTTTGACAGATTATATGTAATCGCAGACACTTTATAATGGTGTGATGTGAAGGTCGGTGCTAAATCATAAATGTACTTGAAGAGAAAACCTCTAAAGCAGTTAGAGAGACCACATTGGAGATTTAAGATTAGGACAGCAACCCTTCCAAAGCTGGCAAGCCTTCAGTCATTTGTTCCCAAGTTTTATGAGTAGCTTGGGTCACAAATCTTTCCACTTGGTTATGAGAAGAATGATAGCATTTCTCAAGAGCCCATGTGTCTTTGTCTAATTCTGAAAGGACTGTTTTCCAGGATACGTGAAATTAAAAGTTAAACAAAATTAAGGAACAAAAGATTAGGTAGTGGGATTTTTGAGTGCAGTGGTAAGTTGACAAGCATCTTACATACAAAGAGCACTAATAGCAGTAAATGGTACCATTTGTTCCTTATGTGCCAGACTATGTTGTTATCTACCAGGCCTTGGTAAAGGAGGGATGAATTCTTGTGTTTGAGCTCATATTGATAAAATGTCACAGCATGTTTGCTCTTTGCCCTCTGAAACATGGTCTTTATTTATAGCACATTGTCCAGATTAATAATCTTATTTGGAGGTGCTATGATATGTTACATGAATTAGCACCTATTAGTCTGTAGAGATATAAATGGGCGAAGTCAGAAAGGGAAGTAACATGATTGTCTTAAGGAAATTGTATCCATGTGTCCAAAATTTCTTGTCTAATTCAAATCCCACATGGCTCACATCTGTGTGTCCTAAAGAAGAACCAGTCACTGTGGCAAAAGCCCTCAAGTTTTTCTTGCCAAAAAAAATTAATTTGAGCTTCATATTCTTCTATAATATATAGGTTAAGGAGTCCTCTGGGATATCTCCTTATACCTTCTAACTTTTATAACTGGATCTTTAACCATTTGTCAGTAAGTAATATAATTTTCTTCTAAAACTAAGTTATTTTACACTAATTTTATCACTATCAGTAATATTTTTAAGTTTTTCATAATGTTACTGTGTCCATTGTAAGCTGATGTCATCTTTTCAGAACAGTACTGTTTACATCAGAACACAGCTCTAACGCTAGGAGTAAATCAATTATTCCTTCCCAACTCCATGTGCTATGCTGTATATTGTTCGTTTACTGTGCATTATGTGCTTAACATTAGATAAAACGTTTTCTTTCTGCCAAAATCTTAATCCTGGACTGGAAAATGGACATTCTAGTTGACCAGCATATCAGCAGATGCAAACCAGTACTGAATTATTTTATATACATGCACATGATCAGAGGTCTCAGTAAATCTCATCACTTTTTTATTGAGTGACCATAATAGGTCATTTACATTTTGTCAGTCCCTGTCCTCTCATTTGTAAAGGGAAGCTATGGCTTGACAGTTATATGTGGCATCTGGCCTGAAGGAAGATTTAAAGTTCAACGTGAACTCTTGGTGCTTAGTAAACTCAAAAAATATTGCATGACAAGGTGTTCAGGAGAATTAATAGCCATCTTTCTGGAAGTAATAAAATTTAAAGTAATCACATTAGAAAGAACCTAAGGCTTTACTTTAACTTTTTTTAGTCCTGGGTCATGTAAGGCAGTTTCATGTACATTTTCTGTAAGGTCTACTTAAATTATAAGAGGTTCTATGGTTTCTTCAAAGAAACAGAAACAATATGAAGAGTCAAGCTGCGAATTAAACAATTGACATTGATTTTCTTATTACATATATTGTTTTGGATGTTAAAATGTATGTTTAAAATATTTAGATGATACTCTTTAGTTCCATCAATTTTCCTGCAAAACTCATGATGTTCTCATTCTTTTTTGTTGAGCGGTATTCCATTGTGTACATGAACCATATAGTCTGTAGCCATTCTTCCATTGTGAAACATCTGGGTTGTTTCCAGCCTCTGGCTATCACAAAAAAGGTTGCTATTAACATAGTAGAACATGTACCCATGTGGCATGATAGGGCATCTTTAGGGTATATGCCTGAAATATTATCCTGAGTGAGGTAACTCAGACACAAAAGGACATGCAGGGTAGGTACTCACTAATTAGTGGATATTGGGGGGGGGCACAAAATATCCAGGAGGCACAGAAGTCAGGTAGGTTAATGAGCCAAAACACACAAGTGAGGATGCATCAATCCCACATGGGAGGGAGAAGAAAGCAACCATGGGAGTCAGAGGGAGGGACTTGGGTAGGAGGCAGGAGGAATATGATGAGGTATTTAGGGAGGAGTATAGGACTGAAGTCCTGAACACCCGCGGAAACAAATGGAAATAGGCAACCTCAAGAGATAAGAGGTGGCAAGATCCTCTAGAATGTGTTGGAGACCAGGGAGTAAAAGATTAAGGACTCTAAGGAAGATAGATATCTTAGATGTAGTGATTTACAGTGGGAAAGGGAACTTCTAGAGGGACAGGATATCAAGTGGAGGGATGTAGTTGCTATCCCACAGTCAAATACTATGACCCAAAATTGTTCATGTCTGAAGGAACTGCAGGGGAAAAATTGAGAAGAGGATGAGAGAAAGGAGGTCTAGTAACTGACCCAAATTGGAATCTAGTTTAAGGAGAGGCCTGGGGCTCTGACACTCTTACTGATGCTGCAAGAGTCAGATGCAGATAAATAGACAGCAGCTGGGAACCCCTGTGGCTGAATTGGAGAAAAACTGGACAAATCTGAGGAGGTGGGTGGCAAAAGACCAGCAGTTTCAAATGATCTGGACCCCTGAGATCTTTCTGACACTAAGCCACCAACCTGGCAGCATACTGTAGCTTGTCTGAAACCCCTCCAACAGGCATACAACAGAGAAATACCTGATCTTACTTCAGTGAGAGAAAATGCACTTAACTCTTGAGAGACTTGAGGTTTCACAGAGTGGGGTGGCCTAGAGGGACGAGGTTTGGGTGGCAGGGGTATATTCTTGGAAACTGAGGGTTTTAAGTATGGGTTAGGGAGCAATCAGCGTTTAGACAAAGTGAGGGATGAATTGTCAACTCTTTAAATGAATTAAAGCATAAAACAATTAAAACATCATTATAAAAATTAATAAAAGTTAAATATTTAGCTGAAAAGAATAGAGAAACAGAGAAATGTCAACAAATTTCAATGACTCAGCATCCAAAAAAATTCCTTGCTGCCACTGTTGATATGAAACTCAGAAATTCAGGGATAATTCAAAAACTATATTTTTCATATATAAAATCCTTTTTTATTAGAAATATTATGTCACATACTTTTCCATTGTGCTAAAACTGAAGTAAGAGAAGGAGACATGTAAACTTGTACTCTAGACTTCAGAATTTTAAAACCTAAATTTTTGTCATTAAACCAACAAATTTATCTTGAAAAGCCATTTAAACCTGACCAGTTGACTATATGGTAGCGTAAAAGTCACCAGTGGGCATTCATACATAACTGGGAGTCTTCACATGTTTGTAAATTCTCCTACATTTAGTAATTCAGTCCTCCAAATATAATCCTTCTTTTTTTTTAAACGACTTTATTTTACAAAACAAAGATAAATGTACAGATTTTAAACATATTTGCTTAAAATTATACATTTTTGTCAGTACTGTTTTTTTCAGATATTAAAATAATTTTTACATAAAACTATGTGAAGATATTTTTTAGTCAGTACTTGATCTTTTCAAGGGCTTGACAGTATGCATTGAAAACCTAATAGTTACCATGAGCATAAAGTACATGCAAAACAAAACGCAACATGGAAATAGTCAAAGTCTTCTTGTTTTGTAAATATATTTTTTTTTTGTTTTCTTTATTTCTTGGACTTCATAAAGTCTGTGAGTTGTTTCTGGGGGAGTGCAAGCCTCTGGGGTTAGCAT
The DNA here is from genome assembly GCF_963924665.1 of Micromys minutus. Classification (NCBI taxonomy): domain Eukaryota; kingdom Metazoa; phylum Chordata; class Mammalia; order Rodentia; family Muridae; genus Micromys; species Micromys minutus. The sequence continues at coordinate 80,799,256 of NC_137973.1, read as the reverse complement.
CTCAATATCAGTGACTGCAAACCCTTCTAGTCTTAGTGTTTGCTCATTTCTACAAACCATAAAAGAACATTTAAATAGTTCTATGAAACTTACCAAAATCCTAGCAAATTCTAATGAACCTACATAAAATTAATATAATAATTCCTAAAGATAGAGTTTTGTATGACTATAGTTAAAGAAACATTTTCTTTCACAAAACTGGGTTCCCTCTGTTTGGGGCATAGTTACTAAGAATTTAAATTTCCTCTTGATGACTTTTTACTTTGGTGAACATGTTGCATATTTCCTTATGTTTTTTATTAATTTTGCATTAAAATCTTATTTGTTAAATGGTAAAATTACTACACATGCCTTTTTCTTGGGTAAAATTGCTTAAAGAATATTTTCCAATTCTTACCATGATGTAATAGTTATCTTTGATGTTGAGTTGTATTTCTCAGGTGCATTGGAAAGAAAGATCCAATTTCACAGCCATTCTGTTAGAATGCATTTTTATTGGGGAACTGAGACCATTGATAATGAGAGATTTCAATGACCAATGATTATTGATTCCTGTAATTGTGTTGGTGGTGGTAAGAGGAGGAAGACAATGATGATGAGGTGTAAAGTAGTAGTACATAGGTGTGTATACTCATTGTGTTTATGTGTGTCTATGCATGCCTCTGTGTGTGTCTCTCTCTTTATATGAGTTTCCTTTATATGAGTTTCTCTCTCTTTATATGATTTTTGTTGTGATTTTAGCCCCCTTTTTCCATGTATATAATTAACATCCTTAAGTTGTAACTTTTAGCACCTTTAATATGGCTATATTTGTAGGTAGACATTGTTTAATTTTTGGCTTTGGCTTCCTCATAGAATAATTATTTTCCTCCATCTATACTAATAGAAAGATTTTCTGGATACAGTCTTCTGGGTTGGCAACTGTGATTGCTGATAGCTTACAGCACATGTATCCAGGCCTCTTCTATCTTTTAGAGTCTCCACTGAGAAGTCAGGTGTAATTCTAAATGGTCTGTGTTTACATGTTACTTGGCATATTTTCCTTGGTGACTTTTAATCATTTTTCTTTGTTCTGTGAGTTTTATATTTTTATTATGTGTAAAAGAGACTTTTTTTCCTGGTCCAATTTATTTCGTGTTCTATACACTTTTTGAACCTTTATAAGCATGTAATTTCTTTAGATTAGAAAAAAATTACTTCTATTATTTTTTATGATTTCTGAGCATTTTAACTGAGGGTTTTTTTGTCTGTTATTTTGCTGTTTGTTCTTATCATATTGCTTCAGATTTCCTGGATATTTTCTGCAAGGAGTATTCATTTGTAAAAGAACTACTACTATAGTATAAATCACATATTGACTCTCCTATACTAAGTGAGATATTTCAGTACCACACTCTCACCAATGCTAGACAAAACCTAAACAGAAATATACTGGAGCTAGCAGACAATATAAAACAAACATCATCTCCAAACATTTCACCCAAATAAACAAAAGAATATACCTTCTACTCTGTATGTCATGAAATTTTCTTCACATATCTTGATACAAAGCAAATCTCAACACATACAAAATAGCAAATAAAAAGAAAAGAAATCACTTCCAGCATCTCATCAGATCGCCACAGATTAAACCTGAATATCAAAAACAAGATAAGCACAAGACTTACACACTCATGGAAACCAAACAACTTTCTACTGAATGATTACTGAGTAAACGCAGAGATACAAAAATATGTGAAAGACTTACTAGAATTCAATGAAAAATTATCTGACAAAATGAAAGTGGTGCTAAGAGAAAAGTTCATAGCATTGAGTACAACTTAAAAGTTAGAGATAACTCATACTAGCAGCTCAGTAACACACCCTGTAGCTCTAAATCAAACAGAAATAATATTATTTAATAGGAGTAGCTGGTAAGAAATAATCAGAGAGAACTGAAATATATTTAATTTAATAATACAAAGATTCATTGAAACAAAGTTTGTTTTATGAGAAAATCAACAAGATAGACAAACCCTTATTCAAACTAAAAGCTGTAGAAAGAGTATTCAGTTTAAGAAAATCAAAAACAAAATAGAAACATAACAGCAGACAACAAGAAAATCCAAAGAAATATAAAGACATATTTTGCAAAATTGTACATAACTAAACTGGAGAATCTAAAAGTATTAGATAATTTTCTCAGTAGATGCCATTTGCCAAAATCAAATCAAGATAAGATAGACAAATTAAATTCATCCTTATCCCCTACTAAATAAAATTCCAAAGCCACATGATATTATTACAGAATTATAACTTAAAATTAAAATTCAAAATTTGAAAGAAGAATTATTTCCAATACTTCTCAAAATTTTTTAATCAAATTTAAGGATAAAAAACATTTTCTAATTTATTTTATGAGGACACTATTACTCTGATAGCCAAACTACGTGAAGACTCAACAAGAAAGAAAATTACAGACAAATTTTCTTTATAAGCATAGATACAAAAATACCTGATATAATAATCACTATACAAATTTATAAACACAGCAAAAAGACCAAGTAAAATTCATCCCAGAGTTGCAGAGATGGTTCAATATATAACAATCAGTAAACATAATCCAAAATATAAATAAACTGAAAGAAAAACAAAATGCAATTACCTCATTAAATGCATAAGGCCTTTAAAAAATTTAACATCCCTTTATGATAAAAGTCCTAGAGATATGAGGAATGTAAGGGTATACCTGAATGTAATAAAAACAATTTGCATCAACTCTGTAGTTAATATCAAGTAAAGAGGAAAGAAACTAAAAGCAATTACACTGAAATCAGGAGCAAGACAAGTGTCGTCACACCCTTCATATCTATTCAATATAGTACCGAAAGTTTCAGCTAGAGCATAATTCAAAGCATTGCTTACACATGATATGATAGTATAAAAATTCTACCAAGAAACACACACACACACACACACACACACACACACACACACACACACACCTTATTGGAAAACGAACAAGTACATTGATCAGTGGGGTCAAATTAAAGTTCAGGACATAAATCTGTACGCCGAGGGACACCTGTATCATGGTCATAAAATGGAGCTGGTTAAACTGCATGGCTTCATGTAGAAAAATACATATATATCCACATTTGTCATGCTGCACAAAGTTCAAGTGTATTGAAGATCTTGATATAAAACTAAATACACCAAACCTGATAGAAAAAATAAGAAAAGGAGCCTTTAATATATAATTTAATACTGGCTTAGGAGAATACTTTCTGAAAAGAACACCAATAATTCAATCCCTAAAATTAACAATTAATAAATGAGACCTGATTAAACTAAATCCGATGGAAAAGCAAATGACAGTTTCAACAGGACTAAGTGGCAGCCTGCAATAATAGAAAAATATTTTTAGAAACTTCACTTCCAATAGAGGGATAATATCCAAAACATATAAATAATCTAAAAAATTATATATTAAAAACAATAATACATTAAAAGTGGACAGTTCCACGCAGAGAATCCTCAATAGAGGAGTCTTAAATAACTGAAACATACTTAAATAAATGGTTAACATCTGTATCTATCAAGGAAATGCAAATCAAAAACCACTTTGAGATTCCATCTTATACCTGTCAGAATGTTATGATCAATAATACAATTGACAGCTCAGGCTGTCAAAGGTGTGGAAAAAGCAATACTTCTCCATCACTAGTTGGAATGCAGAGTTGTACACCTACTATGGAAATCAATATGGCAGTTTCAAAAAAAAAAAAACTGAGAATTTTTCTCCCTCAAGAGTAAAGTATACCATTCTTGGCCTTACTCACGAATGATACTTTATTCAACCACAAGGATACTTGTTCAGTTATGTTAATTGTGCTTCTATTCATAATGGTCAGAAGCTAGAAACAACCTCTACATCCCTCAATAGAAGATAAAGTAAAATGTGGTACATTATACAATGGAGTATTACCGGACCGATTTAGAAAGAAGGCACAATCGGGGATGAAGGGTTGCTTATGCTGACTATATTGACCTGTGAACATCTGAATTAGCCTAACAGTCCCTAAAAAAGTAAGCCTGAGAAAACTACCAGTCTGGCATCAGGAGGGATGGAAAGCAAACTACACTGAGATCTCACTGCCTAGGCCCCAGGGCACAAACTATACCTGATGCATGAGGCCATAGCACTCCCAAGACACCACCTGAAACCACCCCAGAACTCAGAGACCCCGTTGACACTAAGAGGAGCACAAAAGTGCTGGCAAATGAAAGAGAAGGAGACACAAACGGTTGTGGGCACAACAAGGAAAGGCAGAACTTGAGACTCAAGGGTAATGAGGAACTGCCTGATCGGAGAAACTGAGGATGCCACCTGGGACCATGGTGGAGTCCTAGCCCATAGTGTCACCAGAGGCTATGTTTGAGTTCCTGGCTCTGTATCAGCAAGTGTTTGTGTCTTAGTCAGAGTTTGTATTACTACATTAAACATGACCAACACGCAAGTTGGAGAGGAAAGGGTTTATTCAGCTTACATGTCCACATTGCTGTTCATTGCAGAAGAAATTCAGGACTGTAACTCAGAGGCCATGGAAGTGTGCTGCTTACTGGATTGCTTTTCCTGGCTTGCTCAGCTTGCTTTCTTACAGAACCCAGGACTACCAGCCCAGGGATGGCACCACTCATAATGGGCTGCTCACCTTTGATCACTAATTGAAAAAAGAAAATGCTTTACAGCTGTATCTGATGGAGGTGTTTCCTCCAGGGGGTCTTCTTTCTGTGATAACTCCAGCTTGTATCAAGTTGACACACAAAACCAGCTCGAACAATCTGTTACCAAAAAAGGCCAGGAAGAAGTCTTTGGTCTGGGCTGCCCAACCCAGGGACATGTTGATGACTGAGAGCTGTGCATAAATTGCTCCATTCTTTATCTGGGCATCATGCAAGAGCTGCTCCTGGTATCAAGAGACCAGGAGAGCTGGCCAAGCTTCTGGCCAGCTGCAGTACCAGGGAGAGATGCACAGCACAGTGTGGGAGTTGCATTTGAGCTGGTAAGGATATGAGAGTGGAATTGTTATTTATTGCATGCAGTGGCATGGATAAGGGAGAGAACCCATCACTTCAATTTTGCCCTTGCCATCTAAGGCTGGCAGGAGAGCAGGCGCTACCCCTTACCTGCTATAGCACTAGGGAAAGAAATGTCAACTGCTCCTGGGCAGCACAGTAGAGCTGGCCCCAGAAGTGAAGGTTGCAGGTAAGCAGGCCCTGTCTCTTTTCTCCTGTTTTATAGTGCAGATATGGGAGAGATACTCTCCTAATCTCTCTTGTCCCTTACCTCCCATACCAGGAAGGATAGCCTACCATATCTTTCAGCAGTAACAACTATGAGAAAGACTCAGAAGAGCACCCCTGCACCTCAGTAGAGTTGTCATTGTGAGGAAGTGGGGCCTGTGGTGAATTGGCATGAAAACATGAGACCAAGAGACCTGACCAGCTCAGACACTCCTCAGGCCCAGGTACAGAGCTTTGAATTAGTCCATCTGGCATCAATTCTATCAGTGAAATGCTGGAATTCATGAATTGACTGGTCCTACAGATTAGAAACTACAGGATATGCATGGAAGAGGGAAACAACAGGATATCCAAGAGGAGTTTCAGTGAGGTTCCAGAACTGATAGTGTAGCAGAAATCAAAAACCTCACACCAGACAAATAAGTACCTAGTTGGCCAAAGATATACTCAGTGCAATAAATATTTGCAAGCAAATGGTTGTGAACAAAAAGTAAGCTGTAAGACACCCTGACACAGTAGAGCTTCTACAATGAGATTCCTTTCCTCTGTAGGGTGGGAAAGATACAAAGGGTGGAGGGTGGGTATGAGGGCAGGGGAAATGACTGGGATTGAGGAGCATGATGTAAAATTCACAAAGAGCTGATAAATGTTTTTAAAATGACATCATGAATACAGGCAATTGGATAAATCTTGAGTGAGCTAACATAGAACAAGAAAGAAAAATGTGGTGTGTATTCACTTATCAGAAGATATTAGCCATTAAGTAAAGTGATAACCAAGCTAGAATCTGTAGACCGATAGAGATTAGGTAAGAAAACAGATCTAGGGGTGATTCTAGGATCTCCCCGAGAGAAGGAAACAGAATAGATTTTAAGAGGGTATTTGGGGCTAGCAGGGACAGGAATAGGGGAATCTGGTAGGAAAATGAGTTGGAGGGAGAAAGTGTCGAGAAAGATCACTGGAAATGAATGGTGCACTTGGGTGGTATGGAAACCTTCTGCAATGGAAAATTCCTAGAATCTATGAAGGGTATCCTCCCTTATATTGTCTTCTCTTCAATATAGGAAGGTACTTTGTAGTATACTGGAAAAATAAAAACACTAGCATAAACCCAGCCACAAAACCTTTAATCTACATTCTGTTCTGTCTACAACATATGCTAGGGCAAGGATGGCAGAGAAACTATGAGAGTTGCCAACCAATGTCTAATTTAACTTCCACAAAGAAGAACCCATACCTGACACTGTTGTGTATCCAAGAGCTAGAGTCTAGCCCAGAGACCCACAGTAAATCTGAACACATAAAAAAATCAATAAAATAATTTTTAATGATACTCTGCTATGCTTATAGATCAATGCCTTACTCAGTCATCATCAGAAAAGCTTCCTACAGGAGCAGATGAGAACACATACAGAGATTCACCACACTACATTAAATGCCACATCCAAATTGGAGATTTCCATCAAACCCTGGAAATAACAGAAAAAGAAGGGGACTTGTTATAAGAGACAAAGGAGATAGAGAACATCAGTAGAACTAGGTCTTCTGATTCAAATTAGCAAGGCACTATATGAGCTACCACAGACTGAAGGAAAAGCATAGGGCCTCCTGGGTTCTGCAACTGGTCTTGTGCAAAATGTTATAGCAAGCTATTATCTCAGTGTGTTTATTGGAGTCCTCATGGAGCTAATAAGTGGCTCTTGGTTTCTCGTACCTCCTCTTGTGATTTTTTTTTCCTGTTGGACTACTATGCCCAATTTTAATATGATAGTTTCTTCCTTCATATGTTTGTATTTTATTTAGTCATGTGTGTTTGTTATCTTGTAGAAGCCTATTTTTTTCTAACGAGAGTCAGAAAGAGTGTGGATCGGGGGCAAGGGGAGGTGAGAAGATCAGGGAGAAGTAGAGGGAGGGAAAACTACAATTAGGACATATTGCATGATAAAAGAATCAATTTTGCCTAGTAATATTAAATCTTGTTTTTGCATGTTTGACTGTAGTCTCTTGAGGGCATGCTTTTTTCTGTAATGGAAAGAGGGCAAGCGTAGATCTTGGGGTAGGCTGAAGATGAGAGGAGGTAGGAAGAGTGGAGAGATGGGAAACTGCTCGCAATGTATTGTATAAGTGAAGATTTTTATTTCCAATGTTTTTTAAAAAATTATTTTCAATGAAAGAAGTTTATGAAAAGAGAAACATTCCCAAACATAGAAATCAGAAACACAATACGTGCATGGCTGATTTGACAAAAGGCATATATATATTTGGTAAAATTACTGAACATGGAAATTAATTGTCATTGCATTCTATGTGCTAAAAATAACTTTTACCATGGGAGAAAAAAATTAATATTCATAACAGGCTAATTATTTGAAGGTCAATGGCAGACTTGATTTCATACTAGAAATGGAAAGGAGGTATGCAACATAATGACAGATTATTCAAAATTCATTTGAGAAGTTAAATATCCATTTATTTAAGAAGTTATCAGACCATCAAAACACACATACACACACACACACACACACACACACACACATACACACACACACACAGTGAAAATCACATTATGGCATGTCATAATCTAACGTGTCTAACAACATATAAAAACAAAATATAATAATGAAAATGTAGGGTACATATAATCGGCAAGGTAGAGGTAAAGAGAGAAGATTGATTATTGAACCAATGCACCAGAAAAAAGCAAAATAGAATTTTTAATTATCAAAAGAATATATTATCTTATGTTTCATTTTATGCAAATATCTATTAAAGTGAAGCAGAAACAATTTGTAAATATTATTTATGTGTTTATGTATCTCTGCATATATATGTGTATATAATGGGCCCCCCAAGGCCTGAAGAGGGTGTTAGGACCCTCAAAACTGGGGTTACATGTATTTGGAGCTACCTGATAACTGCACTGGAATTTGAATTCTAGTCCTACAACATAGCAGTAAGCCCTCATAACCAATAAGTGTTTGTGAGAGTAGATTATGCTTCCAATTTAAATTACTGTGCTTAAGAATTCTGTAAAATAAAAGTGCCTCTAACCTGTTAGTGCCACTTGCACAAGGATAAATAAGGTCCTGGGATACCAGGGTCTGTTCTTTATATAATATAACAAATTACATGTTTTCCTGTCTATAAACAAAGTTGGTTGTTCCAACTGCAGAGGATGTGCATCATCATATGTAGGCTGGAGATAGTAGGTTTTAATTCCATCAGGATGAAGGCTTGCTCCCAACTGGCAGAAAGCAGGAAATACACAAGCTTGTGGATTAAATCTTTAAAAGCCCTTGTCTAAGGTAACTCTGATCCACCGTCTGGGAACCCTGAGTATAGAGCTGACTTATGTTATTCATTATGGCCAGTATTTAATAAATCTCAGTCTATATTTGGCTCAAAACTATTAGAAATGGTCTTATTCCTGCCCAGTGAGTTCCAGTCCCACAGCATAGTGTGTGTTTGTGTGTGTGTGTATCTGTATGTATGTGTGCATGTGTGTGAACTAAACAAACTAAATAATCCATGAGTAGTAGACAGCATATAAACAAAGAAGAACAGATAGCCAGAAGAAATGTATAAATATTATATTCAATAAAAGGAATAAGACTCATTTGTCAGAAAATTGGGACATGAAACCATTTGGTTAGATGAAATGAAGAGTTATGAATAACTATGTGATGGTCTTCAAACAGCAGAGGTAGTGGTGTAGCAGCAGGTTTAGAGCTTAGTCTTGGGGGAAATAAGCTCAAGAAGTTTTATTATAACAATACGGACTATGAAGTTCCAGTCTTACTGTAAAGAAAACTACAGATCCAAGTAGATTCATTATCTAATTTATATAAAACAAAATTCAAAGATTATATATAATTTACAGAATTTTTTTCAGAAGACTGAATGTGAATAATTCTGTATCACAAAGTTATGTTATCTGAGAATAAAATAATCATTTAACATTCAAATACCATATTTTTTTCATTGATAAATATTGACAACAAACTTGACGAAGTTTTGAAGTGGAAGTTTCTGGATGTATCATGTGATGCAGGCCCATGAGGTGCTTTGTTGCAGCAAGATCTGTGATGTTTGGAGAGAGTGGAAAGGGACTCAATGCCTGGACAGCTATCTGTGTGGCTCTTCACTGCTTTCAAGTCTCCACTGCTCTTCACTTTGCTGAGAGAACTCTGGCGCTCGGACTGATCCTGGTCACGCCTGCTGACTTGTGAAAAATTGGTAGAGACTTGGCAGTTTCTGTTGGATCATGCAGTCTTTGATGATTTGTGTTTGATGACACTTTTCAACTGGATATTGGTATCCTAATAAATGGAGATTGGAATTGTCCTAAAGAGCTACTTCTAAACAGGTCTAAGTCACCTTGTCCTATATACCATCTTTTCTCCTCTGCCTTTATAGTGTGGGCTAGAAGAGGAGTTGAAGCATTTGAGAGTCCTTATTGAAGTAGGTTTTTTTAAAGGCTGAGCCTACAAGTTATAATATATATTAAAGTAGATGTGGTATGCCTGCCTTTAATCTCAGCACCCCAGAACACATGAATGGGAATAACAAATTCAAGGTTAGCCTTAAATGGACAAAAATATTTGTCATAAAAAAAGCAAATAAATAAAAATCTAATATGCATTATTGAAAATTTTTCTTTCAAAGTATAAAAAGATGGCAACATTCATATTCTTTGAAAATTCTATAATCACTTCATGTGTTTAGTAAAAGACTAATTATTCTTCTGTAACGTGTATTAAGAACAAGACAAGAATTTCTAGTATTACAAATACAGTACATAATCATGCACCATCTGTGTCTGAATGAAAACTGAAAAGACATTCATATAGTTGAAAAAACAAAGGATAAATGCTTTATTCAAAAAAATATAGGATAGTCTACACAAAATAATTTTTAATATTCTCTTTGCCAGCAGAGACAAATCTAACAAATGAGCATAGAAAGGCTGTAGGATGGAAGATTATTAGAAAAATTATATTAGATAAAAAATATTTTAATGCTATTTTTATTTGTATTGTACTTCTAAAATACCTAAGAACAAATCTAAACATCTAAAGTCTAGATCAGAATACCAAATCCTTCAAAGTACTACTTAAAGAAATTATGAAAACTTAAGCAAAGTTTGAGTTAAAGACAACATTATTTAGATGACAAATTCTTAAATTTTAATAAATATGTCATCAATGAAAATGACAATAGATTTTGAGCTTGCTTTGTTTTCTTTACTAAATTGAATATTATGCTTCAAAAGTTCTTACTGAAAACAAAAGTTCTTACTGAAAACAAAAGTTCTTACTGAAAACAAAAGTTCTTACTGAAGGTCAAATGAGCTTGTACAGTTCCAACTACATTCCAAAGAGTAATACACTGGGGAGACTACCATAATCTGATTTTAAGAGTAAATACAAAGCAAAACAAAGTTCAATAGTGGCTTATGAATAAATCACTATGCATAATGGATTTTCCAGAAGCAGACCAACAGGTAGGTAGGAAACTGATTTCAAACACAAACACATAGGTGATTCACAGGTGAAAAGACTGCCTCTTCAAAAATATTTCAAGAAAACCAAACTGTTTACATGTTTCACAAAAAAAGAGAAGAAATGAGATGGATATCTCAAAATGATCAAAGACTTAAATGGTATTTTTCTACCTTTCTTTTTAAAAACAGAATCTCCATATGCAACCATTACTGGCCTAAATATTGGTAAGTAGATCAGGATGGCCTTGAACTCATATAGACTTGACCTTCAAATACTGGGATTAAAGGCATGTGTCACCACACCTGGTACCAATATTTCTCAGCTATTTTCAAAAGTACATTTCAGAAGAGTATATAACATTAGATTGATAAAAGCATCGAAGCTTCACCACTTTATGCTTTGTTGTAAGAGGAAAAAAATCACATCACAAACTTATGAAAATATTAGGAAATTATTTCATCAGTAAAACTCAGTTTCAGAATATATCAATAGAAAATTCACAGTGTCCAACCAAAAAAAGAAAAACCTAATTAAAAATGGAAAAAGTCTTTAAGTAATCATTTACTGAAGATAAAATAAGAAAGCTTATGAGAACGTGTTCATTATTTCTAATCATCAGCATATACAAAAACACCAGAAGGAGAAGAAGGCACAAAAAACTCATCGCCATAGCTAACATTGAAGCCTGATCATATCAAAGGTTGGCAAGGATACAAATCAGCTGTAATTCTCACATCCAGACAAAATATAACAGAGCACGTGCTTTGAAAGCAGTTTGGTAATTGTGAAATAATAGGCTCCTACATACCAAATGATCTAGACAATATGCATGTAGGTATACACAAATATACACAAAAAGACATGCACACAAAAAGTTAACATTTATAGACATTAATGATAGCTAAAAGGCAGAAACAATATAAGTTATCATACAAGTGATGTGTTGGCACAATATACTATGCTTTATTAAATGATACACAGTGACAAAAGCAAATGTTCAAATGCTATTTGTTTTGACAGAGATGAGTCTCAAAATTATGATACTCCGTAAAAAACTCCTGTGAAGTGGTTATTATAGTGGACTTCAAGTTCATAAAATTAGAGAAAGTGAGTATAAATCCATTAGCATCAAACAGATTCTTGGATGTTTGGGATAAAATGGAATTGGGAAGGGATGAGAACAGAAAAGCACAAACAACATGAGGCAGTCAGATCTTGATTGTGTTCATGGACGCATGGGTTTATGTAGAAGTCAAAGTGTCCAATTTCATGTACTTGAATTTTATTCAAAATCAAGTATACGTCAACGCTATTGAAATAAAAATGTGATTATAAAGCCATCCTTGATACGCACATATTTTTAGTTCTTCTATTTATCCTATAAACAAACACCCAGTTAAAGTTTTAGTTTATATAAATGTTTTTTATGTTTTCCTTAGAAGTGATTAATTTTCTTTTTGTTCTTGTTCACATTTATTAGAGATCAAATCCAAGCCTTTATTTTGATCAAGATAAGAGATCCTCCATGAAGTTTTATTTCACTTTTCATAGAACCAAACCACAGCACATTAATTTATTGTTCTTAAACACATGTTCATCTTAATATTTTATGCATCAATATTATGAATAATGCTGAGTTTGAAAAGACCACAAAAACATGGCGGCAATGTAAATATTTAGGTTTGTTTTATGTTATGATTTTCCTTTACCTTCAGTAGGATGTTAACCAATGTTCTCACACCCTCTCACAGCTGTGGTAGAACACTGATACACTTTTAACATGTCTTCCCAGAATTCTTTGATGATTGTAAGTACTCTACGTGTACTTATTAGGTATCCTTATCATAAACACAGTGCTACTGGGTAATCTACCCCTATTTAAGTCAGTATGTAAGTCTTACATTGAGAAAATTATACCAGCTATTCTCAGGTATGCAAAGTTATTTTATGACACAAAGTGATATGATGTAGGCATGCTGTCTTAAAGTATATTACCCTGTGTAACTGAAACCTTGCAAACCCAGGCTGAATGAACCAACATTAGTATAATCCTCACTTCTCAAAACTGACCTAATTAGAAAGCCATAGAATAAGTATAGATTTCAAGAGACACCAAAACATGATACATTGTTCTTACTCACTTTATGATGTCATTTTGTCATTTTGTTCCTATCATTCTGTCGTTTTTGTGCTGTAAGGAGTGATAATCTTAGAAATAAATTTCTTTCCATAATTCTTCAAATAATCATTATAAAAATTTTCAGTCATTTCTTTGTGAAAATAGATTGTAGTATTTTAATTACATAGAAGATTTTAACATTAGAGTAATTAACTCTGACTATTGACAAAGCAGTGTGAAAAACAAGAGATATGGGAATATGTATGATAGTTTTTACTTAATGTCCATCGTAGCTTCCCTCCATCTTGGGGCCATTAGGTCTTCTTTGGGTTAATGTCTTAATGTGTCCTCTCAGAAACAGTGGGATAAAAATGACAGTTGGATCAATGGCTTGGATCATGTAGACACTGAGTTTTCTTATCCTCTTCTAAAAGCTACCAAACACTCATGTCTTGCAGGCATCAGAGTGTGCTGTAGGGATGCCCCGTACATCTGGCTCTTGGCTATAGGAGTGTTATTTAGCTCAGGCTTACAGTGAAGGACCTAATCATAAAAGAAATAATGGAAATTAATACAGCTTCATTATGTTCCAGAAAGTTCTATTATATATATATATATATATATATATATATATATATATATATATATATATATATATATATATATATATATATATATGTATATTCCACATGAAAGTTGAGATTCAAATTTTAATGCAAGGATCAACACAGTAGAAAGGAAGATAAAAATATGTGATCAACATTGAACAGACGATGACAAAAGTAGAAATATTTGAAAAGGCGGTTTGGTTGTTATCAGAAAACCCAGTGTTAGCTCCTCATTGTGAAAGCAGATTAGTAAAGTAATGAAATGAAATATTGACTTTATCTTCCCAGACAGAATGATCTGAAATATTTAAACATACCAAATTAAGATTTACATAGTTGCATCAAGCAATTCTGAGAGCACAGTACATTTCAACATTTGGACAAAAACAGAGGATGGTCTATAGAAGGACCGAGGATAGAGTGGGTACCACACAGCAGGATCCATCAGCAAAGATGTGGATTCAGCCACTCTAGAGAGGTCAGGAGCACAGCGCAGAAGTATGGAGACTGTGTCAGCAGCAGCTAGGAGAGGATTCCAAACTTAAAGTGTCTTTTATACGTCCACTAAATGGTTGTCAGAGAGAGGAAAGAGTGAAGACAGTATGGACAGACATTTTTGGTGCATGAGAAACACTAGCAAAGAGTAAACTTACATTATCTGATTTAAACCCAAACACTGAATTCACGATAAGAACAATGTACCATACTCATTGCCGTTGCTGAATTAATGAAGTAAAATGGAACTAGGAAAAACTTATTTCTTTTTGGCTTCCTTCTAACAGCTAGACTTCCTTGCTACCTCTCTGGCCTTTAAGATTCTGTACTAAGTCCTATGAAGCATTGGCAGTAACACACATTTCATATACACAGTTTGACTACATGTGAATGACTGTATACTAATTCAGAACAATTAACATTGAGCAGGTTTCCTCCCATGCCTCTGATAGTTCCTATGTTCATGTCTCTGACCATCCACTCTTCGGCTTCTCTCTTGATTGTGTAACAGATATTCAACTCTATAATCTAGACTCACCATCCAGTTAGTGTTAAATGAAATTCTATTAAATTATTGAGCTATGTTAATAACCATATGATTACTTTCTTCTTTCTTTATACTGAAAAGGGTGAAAAACATTTTTCAATTTTGACAAAGACACAGAAATTAGGGGGAGGGCAACACATTGTAGGCCAAAGTTGGGTTTCCCTTGACATTCTTATTTATTCAATATCCAATAAAGTAAATGCTGCCTTCTGACTATCTTCCAACAATTGCAGGATTGCGCCTTTGACAATCTTAATTTTGAATGCAGCGACTCATTTGAACATGTATCCAAATCATTTCTAACTGCAAAAGTCTGTTATTTGTGGTATTAATCAACTGACAGTTATATATCTTCCATAATATTTTAGGTATCTTTTTCCCCTAGTGACATTTTTTATGCAGAAACAAAACTAGAAAAATTAAACAATTTAGAATTGACAAATATATTGTTCCTATTGATTCTACTCTAAAAGGGAATTACATCCCAATAAAAGGATCTTTTCAGGCTTCAATATAACTTTTTCATGATTTTCACTTTTCCTGAGAGCTAAAACTGTGGACAGATTGATGACTCTCGGAGTGAACATAGTTCAAGTCTGACACATCATACTTGATCAACAAAATACTCGGCAAAGATATCTTTAGTTCTCTCAGATTGTTGGCAGGTACCTGGCATTTTCAAAACCAATTTTTAATCTCAAGATGTGTCAGAGCCCCTAAGCATCAATCAACGCCTGTCCATCCCCTTCTGATCGTGTTCATATAAATGTGAACAATGTCTCCATTCTTCTATTTGGAGAATAGAAGAACCCAGTCAACTCACCGCAAGTTCTCTGAGTTCCTGAGTTTGAGAACTATTTTCTGAATAGAGTCAGAAACATGAGCTCATTGCGCCTGCTCTGGACTGCTGGAGGGAGAAAGGCCTTGTGCACAAAATCCTCTGTGCAATGAACAATGGTGTTGTGACTGAGATAATATAATTTAGAGTGAAACACGATGTATTTTTTCCATAAGCATTTTGGAAATAATGTAAATGAAGACATAATAGAATGTCATGGCATGATGGATGTCTTCTAATGTAATTAAATTTGATTTTGAAAATTTGACAAAGTGAATACTTGCTCATGATTTAGGCAGAAGTATTAAACATTAAGTCAGACAACCTCAGAAACATTTTGGGAGAAATATTTTTTTCTGGTCTTTACAGACCACTTATTAAGACAAATGATTCTGTCATATCATATTCATAACAATATATGATATGTTGATGTAAAACAAAATAAATTCAACTGAATTTTTGCATTACCAGAAACAATGTTGTCATTCAGTTTTAGTATGAAAACATCAGTTAAAATATGTTTAACACTATTTCATAGTTTGATAAAGATTTTTCAATTGCCATCTCTTACAGAGTTTGTTGTTCTTTTAAACACAGTACCTTAGGATGTGAATCTATTTACCGCTTTTGATGAATAAGCCATGACTATTTGATATTGTAATATTAGAGAAGTGGAATATTTCAGAATTATATCCAGAAGATATAATTATGGAAGTACTGTAGCAAACATATTTTTAAAAGTTTAACCCATAACATTTACCAGAAGAGCAGAAATCAGGCATGATGATGAATTCTTTTAAGCCAAGCACTAGAGAAGACAAAAGCAGATGAGTTTCTATGAGTTCAAGGCCAGCATTATCTACATTGCAGTTCTATGCCTTCCAGAGCTACTTTAGTGAGATCTGCCCCAAAGAGATGAATCTTGCACAGGGTTTCCCAAGCCCCTCCTAAAGAAGGTCAGTTTCCTTCATGAACATCATCCTGCATCTGCTATACTTTCCTTTCTCTAAGTTGTGTAGCATGCACAGTAATTACAGGATGGTTGTAATAAGAAACTTGGCTTGACATAGTTGGTTATTTTACTTTGAGAACAGGTTAAATACTCTAGTATTATTAACATAATAGAGCTGACTTAAAGTAACATTTTTCAAAAGGATTTAAATGTATCTGCCATACTTGTACATCTGTTTCTTGACTATGTGTCTTCGGGTATAGAGCATAGCTGCAGAGGATGAAAATAAGGGCTCACTAACATTATATAAGATTAAAATATACCCGAAGTGTTAAAATTCTGCTGTTTCTGTTGCCTATTTGTCTTGAAATAAATTTAATATATGCATGATAATTTGTCTGTAAAGGAAATGAATGAATCATATCCACTGGAATACAAAGAAATGAAAAATTAATAGCTTTCCTAAAGAGTTTGCCTTATAGTTTTGCTCAAAAAAAGTACACTTAAGTCTAAGCACTAGTGTAG
This sequence comes from Micromys minutus, assembly GCF_963924665.1. NCBI lineage: Eukaryota > Metazoa > Chordata > Mammalia > Rodentia > Muridae > Micromys > Micromys minutus. The sequence goes on along the minus strand of NC_137973.1, from coordinate 80,782,382 downwards.
GAAAATTCTCTAAACATGGCAATCGAAGATCAAAGCCAACTCAGTACATTAGTGGAAAGAGATGCCAGACACAAACCTAGTACTCAGAAAAGAAGCATTTTATAGTTCTCAGCAGAATGCATGCATATGACCTGAGACTTCTGACTTGCTTAGACATCATGTGTGTACACCTTACATCTGTATACAGTAAATATTTTTCCTTAACCTCTCTCTGTGACAGATGACTGGTGTCTTCTATACTGGCTGGTTTTGTGTCGACTTGAACAAGCTGGAATTATCACAAAGAAAGAAGCCTCAGTTGAGGACATGCCTCCATGAGATCCAGCTCTAAGGTACTTTCTCAAATAGTGATCAAGGGAGCAGAGCTCAGCCCATTGTGGATGGTGCCATCCCTGGGCTGGTAGACCAGGGTTCTATAATAAAGCAAACTGAGCAAGGCAGAGGAAGCAAGCCAGTAAGTGACATCCCTCCATGGCCTCTGGATCATCCTCTGCTTCCTGATCTGCTTGGGTTCCAGTCCTGACTTCCTTTGGTGATGAACAGTGATATGGAAGTGTAAACTGAATAAACCTTTCCTCCCCAAATTGCTTCTTGGCCATGGTGTTTTGTGCAGAAATAAAAACCCTGACTAAGACATGTTCTGAAATCTAACTCCTGGGTCCTAGATGGCTTGGACCACTTTAGTTTATATATTTTTAGTAGTTTTGTTGTTGTTGTTGTACGTCTTTTAGTAAATTCTAGTTAAGGATTTTTTTTAATTTAGATCTGTATCATCATTTCTTAGAAACAAAAGCAACTTCTTACAAATAATTCATTTTAATCTGTCATAGGATAATTTAATTAAGAGAATATATCTCAAAACATAATTACAAATCAAGATGACTCACTGTAATTCTTTCTAATGTGTGGGAAGATGATTCCTAAAGTTACACTCATAATTTCAAATAGCATCAGGAGTTTAATGGAAACAGGGGTTGCTTAGCAGTAAGTGTCTTGAAAATGTTTAGGAAGATTTCTCTTGAGTCCTTAATTGCTCAATTTTAAGCAGCATTCAGCATTTAGTGCGGCACTTAGACTGGGAAGTAGACCTTGAGAAACAGTTTTGCCTCAGGCTCAAAAGTACCTACAAAGTGGCACAGCGTCATGATGTGGACTGAATACATATATCCTCATCTCTAGGATACTGTTCTGTCCGTACTGAGATGCCTCTCTTGATGCTGCTTAGTCACAGAAGAAGAAAACCAAAGATTTCCTCACACCAACTAGGCATTAAAACTCAAATCTGTCTATAGACAAAACAGAAAACACAAATTGGCTTTCAGCATCTTTTATTAAACATCACACTTGGCTCCAACCATAACCAGCCCAATATACCAAAAAGTCCACTGGAAACATGAAACTCCATGTCTCCTAGTATTAAGGTGCATCTCTTTCTTTGATTCAAAAAAGAATTTTTAAAATTTCAGGTAGTATGCTCACAGATTAGACTACAAATTAAATATATATAACAGGAGAACAGGAGCCTCATGGCATGAGAGTTAAAGTCAAGTATATTTAAGATAATGCTCTGGTTACTTTACAAGAAATAGAGTGGAGAACTTTCCAGACAAAGGGGGCTGTGACATGAATAGCTGTAGAGCAATTTCCTTGGCATAGCCGTCAAGTGCTTTCAGTTATCAAGAGCAGAAACAGGGCATGATACAAATCAAACCATCTTTACCCCGAAGCAGTCACTCAGGTGACTTCCACACATTCCCATTGGTTATTTTCTCTCAGAGATGAGGAGGATCCCAGTTGTTCAATACAGTTTGCCCAGCCTCAAGTTGAGTGGTAGTGAGGATGGATAGACCACAAAACAAGAGGTAAAGATGAAGGAGAAACACAAAGCATGGTCTCTTCACCCTGCATCCCTACACTCGATTTTTTTCACCATCTCTTCTATTATGATTAACCTTGGTTGTGAACTTTATTCACTGTGAAAGAGGAAACCTTAATCGAATAATTTTCTTTATCAGGTGGGCCCATGGGAAGGCATGTCTGCGGGGACATTTACTTGACTGATGTAGAAGGAGCCCAGTACTCTGTGGATGTTTCAAAGCCTAATTAGGTAGACCTGGGCTGCACAAGAAATATAGCTAAGTATGAGCCTGAAATGCAAGCAATGGACAGATTCCTTCATGATTCCTGAATCAGATCCTGGTTAAATTTCTCCCCAATGTATTTCAGTGATAAACTATAATATGTAAATCGAAATATATGCTGTTTTGGTTTGTTTTTTTAAATTGAACAACTTTAACCAAGATTAAGTATAATGGTTTTTAATTTTCTATTTTTTTTCTTGAACTTCATGTAGGCTGTGAGTTGTTTCTGGGGTGTTCAGAGATTTCTGGGGTTAGATTTCAAATATCATTGACTGCATATTATGTCTGTTCTTTTGTGACTGGGTTATCTGACTCAAGATGATATTCTCCAGATGCATCCATTTTCTTAACAATTTTATAAAGTCATTGTTGCTGATAGCTGAGTAGTACTCCATTGTGTAAATATACCACAGTTTTTGTATTTATTCATCTACTGAACGACCTCTGGGTTCTTTCCAGCTTCTGGCTATTATAAATAGGGCTGCTATGAACATTTTGGTGCATGTGTCTTGGTTGTATGTTGGGGTTTCTCTGGGGTATATGACCAGAAGTGAAATAACTGGGTGTTCAGGTAGTACTATGTCCCATTTTGTGAGGAATCACCACACTAATTTCCAGAGTGAATGTACCAGTTACAACCCCACCAGCAGTGGTGAAGTGTCCCTCTTTCTCTGCATCCTCGCCAGCATCTGCTGTCATCTGAAAGTTTGATCTTAGCCATTCTGACTGGTTTGAGGTGGAATCTCAGGGTTGTTTTGATTTGCATTTCCCTGATGGCTAATGATGTTGAGCACTTCCTTAGATGCTCCTCAGCCATTCCATATTCCCCAATTGAGAACTTTTGGTTCTGTACCCCATTTTTAATAGGGTTGTTTGATTCTCTGGTGACTAACATCTTGATTTCTTTGTATACCTTGGATATTAGTACTCCATCAAATGTGGGGTTGATAAAGATCTTTTCCCACTCTGTTGGCTGCCATTTTGTTTTCTTGACAGTGTTCTTAGTCTTACAGAAACTTTGTAATCTTATTAAGTCCCATTTGTCAATATTTGACCTTGGAGCAAGAGCCATTGGTCTTCTGTTCAGGAAATTTTCTGCTGTGCCTATGTGTTCTAAGGTTTTTTTCTACTCTGTCTTCTAATAGTTTCAGTGTACCTGGTTTAATTTAGAGATCTTTGATCCATTTACACTTGAGCTTTATACAGGGAGATAAAAAAGGGTCTATTTTTATTCTTCTGTATGCTGAGTGCCAGTTGGACCAACACCATTTATTGAAGAGGCTGTCTTTTTCCATTGAATGTTTACAGCTCCTTTGTCAAATATCAAGTAACCATATGTGTGAGGGTTCATTTCTGCATCTTCTATTCTATTCCATTGATCCATGTGCCTATCTCTGTACCATTACCATGCAGTTTTTTGTACAATTATCTTGCGATATAGCTTGAGGTCAGGGAGAGTGATTCCTGCAGGTGTTTTCTTTTTGTTGAGGATGGATTTCATTATTCTAGGTCTTTTATTATTGCAGATGAAATTGCACATTGCTCTTTCCAACTCTTTGAAGAATTGGGTTGGAATTTTGATAGGGATAGCTTTGAATCTGTAGATTGCTTTTGGTAAGATCGCCAATTTTACAATGTTGATCCTTCCAATTCTTGAGCATGAAAAAGCATTCCATTTTCTGAGATCTTCCTGAATTTCCTTCTTTAGACATTTGAAGTTCTTGTCATACAGGTTCTTCACTTGCTTAATTAGAGTCACACCAAGGTATTTCATATAGTTTGTGACTATTGTGAAGGGTATCTTTTAGCTAATTTCTCTCTCCATGAGTTTGTCCTTTGAGTAGCTTAAGGCAACTGATTTGTTTGAGTTAATTTTATATACAGCCACTTTGCTGAACTTGTTTATCAGCTGTAGAAGTTTTCTGGTGGAATTTTTAGGGTCACGTAAGTACACTATCATGTCATATGCAAATAGTGATGTTTTTACTTCTCCCTTTCTGATTTGTATCCCTTTGATTTTTTTTTTTTTTTTTTTTTTTTTTTTTTTTTTTTTTTTTTTTGCTGTCTAATTTCTCCAGCGAGGACTTCCAGTACTATGTTGAATAGGTAGAGCGAGAGTGGAAAGCCTTTCGAGTTTTAGTGGGATTGCTTCAAGTTTTCTACCATTAAGTTTAATGTTGGCTGTTGGTTTGCTGTATATTGCTTTTATTATGTTTAGGTATGGATTCCTGTTATTTCCAAGACTTTTAACATGAAGAGGTATTGAATTTTGCAAATGTTATCTCAGCATCTAGTGAGATGACCATGTGGTTTTTTCATTGTGTTTGTTTATATGGTGGATTACATTGATGGATTTCCATATATTAAACCATTGTTGCATCCCAGGGATGAAGCCTACTTGATCATGTTAAATGATTATTTTGATGTGTTCTTGGAATTTGTTTGCAAGAATTTTGTTGAGTATTTTTGCATCAGTGTTCATATGTGAGATTGGTCTGAAGTTCTCTTTCCTTGTATGGTCCTTTTGTCATTTGAAAACAAAGGTTATTGTGGCCACAAAAAATGAGTTAGGTAGTGTTTCATCTGATTCTATTTTGTGGAATAGTTTGGAGAGTATTGGTATTAGGTCACCCATAAATGTCTGATAAAATTCTGCACTGAAGCCCTCTGAAACTGGGCTTTTTTTGGTTGGGAGGCTTTTGATGACTGCTTCTACTTTTTTAGGTGTTATACCATTATTTAGATGGTTTACCTTGTCCTGGTTTAACTTTAGTATCTGGCTTCTGTATAGGAATTCATCCATTTACTCTCGATTTTCCAGCATTGTTGAGTACAAGCTTTTTAGTTGTACCTTATGATATCTTGAATTTCCTCAGTTTCAATTATTATGTCTCCACTTTAATTTCTGATTTTGTTAATTTTGATACTTTTACGTTGCCCTCTAGTTAGTCTGACTTATCTGGTTTATCAATCTTGTTAATTTTCACAAAGAAACAGCTCTTTGTTTTGTTGATTATTTGAATGCTTCTTTATGTTTCTATTTTGTCTTTTTCTGCTCCAAGTTTGATTGTTTTTCTTGTTGTCTACTCCTCTTGGATGTATCTGCTTCCTTTTGTTCTAGAGCTTTCAAATGTGCTGTCAAGTTATTAGTGTATGCTCTCTGCAGTTCTTTTTGGAAGAACTCAGAGCTATGGGTTTTCCTCTCAGTACTTCTTTCATTGCATCCCATAGTTTTGAGTATGTTGAGTTTTCATTTTTGTTAAGTTCTAGAAAATTTTTAATGTCTTTCTTTATTTCTTCTATGACCCTGCTATCATTTAATAAACCATTGTTTAGTTTCCATGTGTATACTTTTTTTGTCTTTATTATTATTAAAGACCAGCCGTAGACCATGGTGATCTGAAAGGATGCATGTGAGTATTTCAATCTTCTTATATCTTTTGAGTCTTGTTTTGTGACTGATTATATGGCCAATTTTGGAGAAGGTTTCGTGAGGTGCTGAGAAGAAGGTCAATTCTTTTGTTTTAGGAGGATATGTTGTGTAGATATCTATTAATTCCAATTGGTTCATAACCTCTGTTAGTTTTACTGTGTCCTTGTTCAGTTTCTGTTTGGTGAGAATGGGGTGTTGAGGTCTCTCATTATTATTGTGTGGGGTGCTATGTATTTTTTGAGCTTTAGTAGGGTTTCTTTTATGAATATGGGTGCTCTTGTATTTTTAAAATATATGTTAAAGATTAAGAGTTCCTCCTGACCAATTTCCTCTGTAATGAGTAAAAAGCGTCCTTCCTTATCTTTTTTGATAACCTTTGGTTAAAAAATTTACTTTATTTGTTATTAGAATGGCCACTCTAGCCTGCTTCTTGGGGTAGTTTACTTGGAAAGTTTTTTCCCAACCTTTTTCTCTGAGATAATGTCTGTCTTTGTCTCTGAGATGAGTTTCCTGTATGGAGCAAAATGCTGGGTTTTGTTTACATATCCAGTCTGATAGCCTATATCTTTTTATTGGGGAGTTGAGTCCATTTATATTAACAGATATCAAGGAATAGTATTTGCTGTTTCCTGCTAATTTTGTTTTTAGAGGTAGAATTGTGCCTGTGTGTCTTTCTTCTTTTTGTTTTCTTGCTTCAGAATTTTCTTGTTTATACTAGGATGTAGTTTCCCTCCTTGTATTGGGTTTTCCACCTATAATTTCTTGTAGTGCAAGGCTTGTAGTCATATATTGTGTAATTTAGTTTTGTCTTGGAATATCTTGGTCTCCCCATCTATAGTGATTGGGAGTTTTTCTGGGTATAGCAGCTTGGGCTAAAACTTGTGTTTTCTTAGCATCTGCATGATGTCTGTCCAGGCTCTTCTAGCTTTCATAGTCTCTGTTGAGAAATTGGGTGTGATTCTGATAGGTCTGCCTTTAAATGTTACAAGACATTTTTCCTCTACTGTTTTTAGTATTCTTTCTTTGCTTTGGGCACTTGGCGTTTTGACTATTAAGTGTTAGGAGAAATTTATTTTCTGGCCCATCCTATTTGGAGTTCTGTAGGCTTCTTATATGTTCATGGTCATCTCATTCTTAAGGGTAGGGAAGTTTTCTTCTATGATTTGGTTGAAGATATTTGCTGTACCTCTTAGTTGATATTCTTTGCCCTCTTCTATTCCAATTATCCTTAGATTTGGTCTTCTCATTGTGTCCTGAATCTCCTGGACATTTTGGGTTAGGAGCTTTTTGGGTTTTGCATCTTCTCTGACTATTTTTTCTATGTTTTCAATGTTGTCTTTGGCCCTCGAGATTCTCTCTTCCATCTCTTGTAGTCTGTTTGAAATGCTTGCATCTGTGACTCCAGATTTCTTTTTTAGGATTTCTACCTCTAGGATTGTCTCTTTTTGTATTTTCTTTATTGTGTCCATTTCCATTTTAAATTTCTTCTTCCATTCCTTCATCTCTTTGGTTCTGTTTACTTCTAGTTCTTTCAGTTCTTTGAATGTTTTTCTTGTTTCCTCTTTAAAAGCTTCTATTTTTTATGCTTTTTCTCCAGTTCTTGTTTAAAGATCTTTATCATCATCTTGAGGTATGAATTCGGGTCTGAGTCTTCCTTTTCTAAAGTGTTTGGTGTTCCACTGTTTGCTGTAATGGGGGAGCTGGTTTCTGGTGTTGCTAGGTTGTCTTGGTTTTCCTGGGGTATTTTCTTTCACTTTCTACTTGCCATCTTGTTGTCTGTGATTATACATGGTCTTGGTGTCAGTGATTGGTTCTCGCTTCTCCCTTGTACCTTGCCAGTGTCCCTGGATCTCTGCTGTTTCAGGTGGTAGATGGCCTGAATGCCTGTTCTGCATGCACGGGCTGCAGGCCTGAACCAGACACCCCAAAGCAGGTACCTGCTTCCCTGAACCAATGAGGGGAGCACTTTCCGTGGGCTCCACACAGACTTCTCTGCACCCTGGAATGCTGTTTTACCAGGCCTGTGTCCCTGAATCTGTGCTGTTCCTGGTGGCACATGGCCTGAGTGCCTGTTTTGCGCATGGGTCACCAGCTGGAAACAAACAATATAAGGCAATGTTCCTGCTCCCCTGAACCAATGGGGGGGGGGGGGGCAGGCACTTTACACACACTCTGTAGAAACCTCTCTGCTCCCTGGCTACTAGGAAGGACATCTCACCAGGCCTGTGTCCCTTGATCTCTGCAGTTCCTGGTGGCAGATCTCCTGAGCACCTGTTCTGCATGCACGGGCTTCTGGCTGGAAACAAACACCCTAAGGCAGGGTTCCTGCTCCCGTGAACCAGTGGGGCGGCACACTTTCCACGAGCTTAGCACAGACCTCTTTACTCCCAGGCTAATCGGAATGCCGTCTCACCAGGCCTGTTTCCCTGGATCTTTGCTGTTCCTTGTAGTAGATCTGAAATATATTCTTTATGCACAGTTTTAGTCCCAGTATAGCATGGATCATACTCAAATAAAAAGAAAAATCTAGATATGTTCCTGTAAGATATTATCAAATTCTGTAAACTAGCTTATTAGCTTTGAAGCACAATATACCCACATCTTAAACTTTCAAGGCCTTTAGCATTCAGTTATAGGATTGAATAAGTAAACCTCTAACATAAGCCTGCTTGAACTGCTCTATGTACTACACCATAAACTGAATGTTTTAAACAAGAAAACTTGATTTTCTCACAATAATAGAAACTAAAATTCCACATCAGAGGCCAGGATAAGCAGATTCCCATGAGGGTTCCCTTCCTGGCTGGCAGCAATAAGCCACCTTGTTGTGTATTCACATTGAGTTTTCCTTAGTGTAAATTTGTAGAGAGAAAAGAAAAAAAAAAATCCTTTCCTTCTTATTCTTAGAAAGCTACTGGTCATAAAAGAATCCTGCTCTTCTAAGCCCACTTAACTTCAATTACCTAAGGAAAATTTCCCAGCTGAAAAAAAAATACAAATTTGAGGAAGACACAATTAAGTTCATAGTATCCTTTATGGAGGTGGATGAATGACAAGGGAGACTGATCGAACTCTGTCTCTTTCCCTTTGATAGTATTTACTGTTGGCTGCTGACTGCATACAGCCGAGCCCTGTAGATATTTTGGTCCTGAATTTGTACAAGTTGGAGCTGTCTCAGAATACAATGGACATTGTCTATTTTTGGTTTTGTTTGGTTAGTTTGGTGCGTTGTTTAATTTTGATATATTTTGTATTATTTTTGAAGTGGTGCCTCTTATTTATCATGCTGACCTAGAACTGGCTGTTTCTGTATCATGCTGCCTCTACCTCTTGAGCTGTCATCACCACTACGCACAAAACCAAAAGTAGTTTTCAATTTACTTTTCAACCTCATTCTTTTTCTCTTTGTGTATACTCAGTGTACATTCCTGTGAATGAACATCACACATATGCATGTACTATGGTAGATGTACAGTGGTCAGAAGCAAACACTCTATGCAGTCATTATCTTCCTCATTGCTTAAGACAAGTTGACTTTGTGGTTTTCCCACTATAAGCTTGTCTAGTTGGCCTATCTTGTTCCATAAATTCTGTCACCTTCTCCTATCTCACTATAGGAGCACTAGAGTCCAGAACTATGTCTGCCTTTACATCGATTTTACATCTCATAAAAATCAGTTTATCCCACTTTATCATTTCCTCAACCTAGAATGGTTTTTTATGACTATAGTAATTCTGTAGCTAAATATTCATATTGGACAAGAGGTAGATTCATTTTACACATGCTGAGTCTACTATTACATTGCCTTCTTTTTTTATGGGAACAAAAGGTGTGTGGATAACCATAAGAATACAAAACCATGTATCAAGTTTACAAAGGGTAATGTCTGAAACTTTTCTGCTAAGGTGAAGCGTATCACAGGTTAAACTGTATTTTTAGAAAGACAAATCAGAAAGTCACAGACTTTAAGAACATTTCTTGCTACAGACATTTGTTGAGGATGCTTCTTTGAGAACATATTCACACTCTCACTCATGTTTCATTCCTAAAAGCATCCTTTAACCACCCTCAAACACACTCTCCCAAACCTGTGTTCTACTTCTCTCTGTCCAAAATATCCTAATTTTTATACTTTGATGGAAATACAAATATATCCTAAAATGTATGACTAAGAGTAATAAGTATCTTAGGGTCTGCAACACCTTCATTTATAAAGATATTAACCCTAATAATTGATGGGAAACCCCTTAGGGTTTACTCACCTCTCATTTTCCTTGTGTTCTGACACAACCACCCCAACAGTTCCTCTGTCTTGAATAGAACATTGTCAAGTCAAAAGTCTTAATCTACAACCAAAATAACAGTGATGACTAGCTTCCCAACAGATGAATTCAGAAGCATGAATCCCACCATTGCTGACAGTCCCTTTACTTTTGTTTGGGCAATCTGCTATCCTGCTCATCTTTCTGGGCCCTGTAGTTTGTGGCCGCTGTACCTGAAGCTGTAGGACTCAATAAAAACACTTTTATGATAGTTTTCTGTACATTTGTATTCCTGAGGAATACATGAAACTGCATGGCATGCTTTAATATGTATCCATTTCTGAGAAAATGTGAACTAATTATCATTCATTTCAGTAAGACATGGAAGCCAGAGAGCACTGTGTGTCTAATTGTTAAAGGTTTTAGATTCTACAGACCCTAGCGGAAGTCTAAAGCTTCTATTCTCTATAGAAAAAAAAACCCTCAACATAATAGAATCTGGAGTATTCCTTAAGATTTTCACATCATTGTTGACTGCAGCAAATCCTTTCTGCTTTCAAGAGCCATGGCATGTTTCAAGATGACTTTCCTGGCTAAACAGACAGGTAACAGTGTGGAATGGGTATTATTTGTTCTATTTATGTATCTCAATTGTTGGTTGAATTGATGTGTAAAATTAACCTAGGACTACTGTGTTTTGCAGTCTTGTGTTGTTTTGCTTGTTTTTGTTTTGTTTGTTTGTTTGCATTTTGTATGCTATAGTGTGGTGGTTTGAAAATGGAACCCATAGGGTCTTAGGCTGTGTCACTATTTGGAGGCATGGTCTTGTTGAAGTAGGTGTGGTCTTGTTGGAGGAAGTGTGTCATAGAGTGAGATTTGAAGTTTCTAATGCTCAAGCCAGAACCACATACACTCTCTCTTCCTTCTGTCTGCTGATCCAGATGTAAAATTCTGTTACATCTCTAGTACCATGTCTTTCATCCCATCCCCCACTCCCCACCCCAAGTACAGTGGACTACACTTCTGTACTGGTAAACAAGCCCAATGAAATGGTTTCTTTATAAGAATTTCTGTGGTCATGGTATCTTGTCACAATCAAAACCTAAGACAAAGAAGGAAGTTTCACAATCTAGTAGATTCTTGTAGCTATGCGTATCTCAATAGCATACAGTTCTTCACTCAAGAAAATAGTATGACTATTTTGTTCTTTATTAACCATATCTATTTTCATTGTTTGTTCTGAAACTGAAAAAATAATCATCATGAGTTTAGTATGATATGAAGATATCTTTTATTCTAATCTCTATAGGTTCAAATATACAGGGTCCTTTGTTCTTCAGGACACTGAGATAATTTTACAGATAGTCTTTCCAAAATCTAGAGATCCTGGTTTATTCTATCACATGGAAAGAAGCCTTATAAATTAATTTAAATTTCCCTGGATGAAATGCATGATATAAATCACATGTGGCTATACAGAACAATATTTTTTTCAAAGGCACTTGCTTTCTCCATAAGCACACATATGTTCTGTAAAATGACTTCTATCTAGAGCTAATGATCAATTCATTATATATTTAATCTGGGAATAATACTCTGTTTGGTACCATTGTTTTAAGTGTGTTATGAAATGCCTGTTCTCAATATAATGGGGAAGTACCATTTCTATATGTTATGTCTGGATTCTGTTCCTATAGAAACTATAGAACCCAATTCCAGAAAGAATCTTAGTATCAGCTCCAGCTTATGAAAATATAGCCACAAACAAATTTCTAATATGTACAGAAATGTTGATGTTCCATGTTTTTCTAGAACTGAAGTTAGAGAGTAATAATATACAGTACATTATATTTAACATCTCCCCAGCTATTAGGCACCCTTCCTATTGTGATTTCCCTGCATATTCTGGAAATTAACTCCACCCACTGTATGTTTGCCTTTAATTCACTAGTCACATATGTTACTAATGCTCACTTTCAGTTTATAACAACAGAAATCCTGGTGACTGGATTTATTTTAATATCTCTAATGCATTCTCATGTGTTGTATCATGCTTACTGGGTTAACACCATTAGGACCTTTTTTATTTATGACCTCCTGACTATTCTTTATATAGATTGGCAAGATCCTACAACTTCTAGACAGAAAGACTATGGTCTCCCTTGTTGGTATCTACCTCTTTTAATGTTATATGTTGCTGATATCCTAATATTTCAGTAGAGCTATAGAACAATCAGATCAGTGAGGATGAGGCCATGATAACTGAACTGTACTAAGAGGCATCTGGCAAAGCTTATAGAGAGAGAGGACACATTCATTGCCAGTTTTAGGTGTTTTTGGAGTAAAAATGATCAATTTAAACTTCTTCCTCTCTAGAACGTTTATCCTCTACCCTGTCTTATATTCTCTCCCAACAAGGTCATGTTAGCCATAATTTTTGCTAGGATCATAACTTTTAATTAGTTTGGAACTGTGACTATTGCTAGAGTCAAGCCTTGGGCTATAACCCATGACTTCAAGGAACAAAAGTCTTTTATAAAATTTCCATCTAAACATTGCAAATGAGATCAAGACAATGGATGTTTCAATTTTTCTGACTACTCTCTCAGATCTATGGAGAAGCTATGTCATGTTTCAAACAACTTAATACCTACTATTATCATAGCTGCTAAATGCCATCGACAGTTGACTCTAAAGCCACACCTTTCATCAATAATTCCTTTCCTAGGCTCACTGGTGACCATTTATTGGAAGCAAGATGCCAACACTTACTCATTATCACATCTCACCCTACAAATCAGATTATACATGTGCTTCTAAAATATATAAACAGGAAAAACTTCCACAATCTTGATTTTAAGTTTCTTTCTTGAGGCTACATCTGGTACCAATTATGCTTTTACTCAGAAAACAGATGGCACAGTCTAATGGAAGCAATGTTAAAAAGCTTCATGTGGACAGTGTTTTGGCTTGAGCAAACCAACAAGGGACCTTGAAGCACCCAAGGGCTCTGAGGACATGGTAATTGAATATCATCCTTAAGTCTGAAGTGACAAGAAAAATGAGCAATTACTAGATCCTTTTTCAGAGATCCATAGCTGAAAAAAATTATTCACTAGTAAATCTACCAACGTCTCAAAGAATTAAACAAAGGTGACAAATGGTCTGATCTTATGTGCCCAAGGCTCTGTGGTTCCCTCCCATTAGTGGAAAGTGGTAAAAGATGAAAATATAGACTAGATATTTCTACCACCTTTACATATATTACAGTTCTTTCATTCCCCACTCGAGTTCTTTTATTTCTACTTTCGGTTAATAATGTTTGATCTCCTTCAGAAAACAAAGCTCTCAGCAGCAGTCACATTCCTGCCCATGTTCTCACTCTTGGGATCTTCCTCCAACCCATGGTGCCCTTCACATTCTCTGCTTTGCAGTTTCCCCATGTTAGTATTTAAATATAAAATATTAGAGCTAACGAAAGATGTGATACATATGCAGATTGGAGTTCCATTCAGCAGAAAAGAAGAGTAAACTTTTAAAAATTTCAGGTAAATGACTGGATCTAGAAAACACATTGAGTGCCATAAGCCAGCCCAGAAAGACAAATGGCTCGTGCTTTCCCCCTCTCAACTTGCATTTCTTCTCAGTCTCTTCTGGTTAAATTTTTCCAAGATCTATATATATTTCCCTTTACTTGCCTCTATCTTTAATCCTTGTCTCATTTATATAATTTTGTTTAATGAATTTAAATAATATGCATATATGAAGGGTTTCTAATGAAATCCTGCCAGTGCACACCTGTTTCCTAAATTTCTACATTGGCCAAGTCTATTCATGACACATGCTGCTTAATATTTTATGAATTCAAAGTCTTTTCATCAAATCTTGTTCACTTACAGACTTTTACATAAAAGTTAGTGACAACTATGTTGTTATTTTGGTTAAAAAATAAGTAAGTACTTTTGAGTTAATTCAGGTAGAATCACTAAGGAATTGGTGATATTTAATCTCATTTTATTCTATGTTGTTTTTTTCCAAATAAAATATGTTTATTTCCAAGTAGATGATTCATGTGATAAATGTGCAAATACTGAACTGTGATCTTAAAGTAAAATATGATTGAAAAGTATTATATAAAATGTCAATGCAGTCATCACAGTTATAGTACACGAGCTTTCTCATCAATATTGAAAATAAAACGTCTATACAAGCACAAGCTGCTATTGCTTCCATTTTTTTTCACCAAGATCTGCGCAAAGCTCAGTAAACTTAAGTGAGATATTAAAGGAAATGAGATAAGGTCTAAAAAAATGAAATGATATTTGGCTTTGTCTGAAAACGATCTGATAGTCTAGATCAATTTAAAGTTTAAAAAGGACTTTAGTAAGAAGGTTTATTTATTTAAAGACAAATACATTATTTATGTGTAATAGTACAGAAAATGTTGAATCTGAGATATGTACTAATTAACTCATTCCACTAGAATGTGAAGTGCAAGTTTTTGGTTGTGTGATATGATGCACACTCACACGCTATCTTGCTGAAGTATACTCGAATGTTTTGCTGAGGCAAAACCTGTGGATGGACATGTAATGTGTAGAGAGAGTATAAACACTCAATCAACAGTGGTGGGGCTTTTGAGGTTGCATAGCTAGCCTTACAACACTTACTGGTCCTGAGTCTTCCTGTCTTTGCTGACCTTCTTTTTGTTGAGGGAGACATGACAGAGAACTTCTCCTGGCACCTGACTAGTATTGTCACTCTCACTGACTCTTATCTATTAGGCAGAGGCCAGGCTGTTTCTACTGGAGTGTGCCAGGGTGAAATGGTTTTTTTTTTAAATCCTTATTAAACGTATATTCTAGAAACCTTAGCCACGTGCTAAATGTAGTGTAAAAATTTGAACACAAAATTTCAGTACCCTAAACTAAAATCTTTAAAGGAGCAACAGCAACAAAAAATTACAAAGCAGATTTTAAAAACTAAGCAATTCCACAGCAGCACTTCCTAAACCGCTCCATAGAGAGAATTTCTGATGAAATGCCAACCTCTCTTTGTTTGTATATGTATGTTTATATGTAAAGGCAAGGCAAAATATAAATTTTAGGAGGGAGTGAGAGCTGGTAAAAAAAAAAAATGTCAGAGAAAACTAAAAGACGCACATTGCTGATACATTTACTCCAAACACCAACATCATCTATACAATGTAAGGAGGAAGACAGTGGCATATTGATCCATCAAAGACTAGGATTGCAATGGAACTAAATAGATCTGAAGAAAAATCCCCACTGATTTAAGACGAATGTGACATGCTCTTCTCCAATAGAGGTCCTGAGCCTTTTCTTTGGTGCTGCCCACTCCCTTGCTGAAGAAAATGTTTGCATTCTTGCCTATATTTTTATTTAATCAAAGAAATGTTTATTGTAGATCAAATACTAGAAGCTTATCAAATATTACTTTTACAAAGATAGAGAAAAGAGCATATAAAGATTTCTCAATGAGACAAAATAAATGTTGGTCACAAGAAAAAACTAAATTAATTATGAGTTTTTTTCTTAAACTCAAGTTTGAATAATCAAAACTACATTTAGATACAAAGAAAGAAGCTCATAGACTGAAGGTTGTTCACTATGTATAATTGTAAATTTTTTAGTTTCCAGAACATGTGATTTTGGAAATTCTTTAATAACTAATAACTAAGGCACAGGTTGTAAAGGATTAATAGTCAGATTATTTAAACAGAAATTTCACACAAGAAGATATTTAAAAATTAGAGTTACAATTATATGTGTTTTTCTAAATGATGTATTAGGACAGTGTAAATTAAAATGAGAAGAAGATCCTGAAAATATACCAGGATTACTCATATAAACATAAGGGAAAATTTATTAACAAAAACACTCATTCCAGAAAATTGCATGAAGTATACACAAGGAAATACACAAACTCCTAAACCTTAATCTTAAGACTGCATAGAAATGGCTGGCAATGCAATAATATACTCTTAATCAGCAATTTTCTGCTAAGCATGTGCTAAACACAATGTGTATTTATTTACCAAAGACATGACAAGATTATCAATTCCTCTCTTCACCACCATCACAAGTGGTAGTCCTTATATGGCTGTCACATGATGAAGCATGATCTGTCTTCACAAAAGGATGCCTGCAGGGAAGCGTGAATAAATGGTAGGCAATAATGCATGAAATAGTGAATACATCTAACACAAATTCCAAAAGCAAATAACACATATGGGGAGGTTTACTACATACAAAATACAAAAACTATCCAAAGACAAGATAGGATGTGGTATTCACAGACGTTAGACTACTTGGGATTTTAAGGGTGTGCCTATAACATCCAGTAGTTTATAAAACTGTGTGCTCTATTTTTCAATGTTATCTCAGAACTATTTGAACTGGAACCTTGGTTATGAAAATATATAAAGCTTTGTGCCCTGGTTAAAATGTAGTAAATTTATTTTTACTTTTGTAGGAGATGGAACTGCATTGAACTTATTAACGTGCCCATACATTTCATTGAATACTGCATTTAACATTCATGCTTCTACCTATTTTTGTCTTTGAATAATGAAGTTTGATTTCATTAATAAACAAAATTCCAATCCAAGCTGTGGTCCATTATACTCTATGTATTATATAACATAATTGAAGCAGGACAGCTATTTAATTTCTGATATTTCCATCTATGGAATATAAGCCAGAAGGTTCACATTTAAATGTTTCTTTATTAGAACTACCCATGGCAAGAAAGCCAGCTCAACATGTGTGCCACAAATTAATCCTGCCGCCAGTTTTTCTGGCACAATCAGAACACAAAACCTTTATTTCAGGCAAAAAAAAAAAAATTGTCTAATTTTTAAATTCTTATGAAATCATGGATATTTAAATCAAAGACTCATTTTTGAAGAATACTATGCATATTTCCCTGTAGAAACATTATGCAAAATTTCCCTTAACAGCTACCAAGTCTCTGAAAACATGGAGAAATAATTCCTATAGTCTTCAACACTCAGAAACCATCTAAATATGTCAGCATATGCTGCGTTCAGAATGTTTAGATTAGGAATTCAAAGTGGCTTGACATTAAACATCTCAATAACTTCTACTTCCCTGAATTACCAATGTCCACAACTGGCAACTCTGTTCTTATACACTGTAAAATTTGTAAGGAAGTTCTTGTCCTTTATACCAGGGACGCTACTAAAGCAGAAGGTGAGAAAATAATGGATTGCATTCATGTAGTGATAAAGGCACCCTATTCTTTCTAACTTTATAAGTTTAGCAAGTATTTTATCTGTCAGAGTACTTGCTTACATACACACAATCAGCCACACACCGCTCCATGTTTTAACATGTAGCATATATAAATGTAATCCCTCCCCTTGTCATATGTCTTTCTATATGTACGCCTCTAATTCTGATTTGACTTAAATTATAAAACTCATTAAATTGCTACTGTCTTTTTGTGGGTAGAAAACTAGGGAAAACCTATACCCACCTCAAAACTCACATAAAATGTGGGTAATTAAATAAGTTAACTAAATACACATAATAGTCTAATGATCCAAAGTTTGAAAGGCAACTACCCTCTGAGACTGAACTCACTTCTCTGCAGGAGATGTTAAAATCAATTTAGCTGATTGGAAGTCTTCAAAAGCTACAGCATGGGTGTGGTAGGTAATGCAGGAATATAAACATGAGATGTATCTATCATGGAAGAATCCATGTTGAATTGAAAGGTTGATGAGAAGCTGTTCTTTCTGTTCTGTATGAGCTGGATTTATGTCAACTTGTCAAAGTCAGAGTCAATAGAGAGGAAGAAATCTCAAATCAGAAAATGCCTTCATAAGATCAAGCTGTATAGTATTTTTTAAATTTGTGATTGCACCATTGTGGATGTCCTGGGTTGATGATGTTCCTGGGTTCTATAAGAATACAGGCAGAGCAAGACAAAAAAAAAAAAAAAAAAAAAAAAAAAAAAAAAAAAAAAAAAAAAAAAACAAGCCAGTAAGAAGCATCCCTCCATGGCCTATGTCAGTTTCTACCTACAGGTTCTTGTCCTATGTGAGTCCTGACTTGTTTTGCTAATGCACAGCAATGGAGAAGTGTAGGCTGAATAAAATCTTTTTCATCCCTATCTTTCTTGTGTCTTAGTATTTCTTCTAAGCAATAGGAACCCTAAATAAGATGTGTCCATATAGAAAATGGCCATGGCACATGGTTTAATGGAAAGCTTCACTGATTCAAGATTTTAGAGGACTAGGGTGTAGGAAATACCAGTGAGTGCAAATAAAAATTCAAGAGAAGGAGGAAGAAACACAAATGCCTCTAAAGGACAGGAGAAATGAAAAGTTTCAGTCTTTGGATGTTACAACAGACCATTGTTATCAGCAAAGCCCCCACTTATAAAATGTGTAGTAAGATAAAGTCAATTGTAAATCAATCACACATCATGTGTCAGAGTTTAAATGACTGAGATATTCTTTTTTTTTAAATTGAGCAACTTTATTTTAAAAAACAAAAATAACTGTACAGATTTTAAGCATTTTTGCATAAAAGTACACGAATATGTTTTTATCAGTACTTGGTTTTTTAAAGGTTTGATAGTTTGCATTAAGATCTTATTAGTTACAATGAGCATAAAGTACATGTAAAACAAGAGGTAACCTGCAATTAGTCAAAGTTTTCTTGGTGTATAAAGATTAAGCATAATGGTTTTTCATTTTCTTTTTTTTCCCTTTGGCCTTTGAGTTTATTGAACGTCATATAGTCTGTGAGTTGTTTCTGGGGTGTTCAGAGCTTTCTGGGGTTAGTATCCAATTATCAGTTACTGCATATTATGTCTGTTCTTTTGTGACTGGGTTATCTCACTACAGGATGATACTTTCTAGATGCATCCTTTTTCTTAAGAATTTCATAAAGTCATTGTTTCTAATAGCTGAGTAGTACTCCATTCTGTAAATATACCACAATTTTGTGTGTCCATTCATTTACTAAAGGAATCTGGGTCCTTTCCAGCTTCTGGCTATTATAAATATGGCTGCTATGAACATTGTAGTGCAAATGTCTTTGTTGTATTTTGGAGCTTCTCTGGGGTATATGCCCAGAAGTGGAATAACTAAGTCTTCAGGTAGTACTATGTCCAGTATTCTGAGGAACCGCCAGACTGATTTCTAGAGTGATTGTACCAGTTTACAACCCCACCAACAGTGGAGAAGTGTTCCTCTTTCTCTGCATCCTTGCCAGCATCTGCTGTCATCTGAATTTTTGATCTTGGCCAATCTGACTGGTGTGAGGTGGAATCTCAGGGTTGTTTTGATTTGCATTTCCCTGATGGCTAATGATGTTGAGCACTTCGTTAGATGCTTCTCAGCCATTCGATATTCCTCAATTGAGAACTTTTTGTTTAGCTCAGTACCCCATTTTTTAATAGAGTTGTTTGATTTTCTGGTATCTAGCTTCTTGAGTTCTTTGTATACCTTGGATATTAGGCTTCTGTCTGATGTTCGGTGGGTAAAGATCTTTTCCAATCTGTTGGCTGCCATTTTGTTTTCTTGACAGTGTCCTTAGCCTTACAAAAACGTTGCACTCTCCTTACGTATGATTTGTCAATATTTGACATTAGAGCACTAGCCATTGGTGTTCTGTTCAAGAAATTTTCTCCTGTGCCTATGTGTTCTAAGGTTTTCCTTAATTTTTCTTCTAATAGTGTCAGTGTACCTGGTTTAATGTGGAGATCTTTGATCCACTTACACTTGAGCTTTGTAGAAGGAGATAAGAAAAGGTCTGTTTTCATTTTTCTGCATGCTGAGTGCAAGTTGGAACAACACAATTTGTTGAAGAGTCTGTCCTGTTTCCATTGAATATTTACAGATCCATTGTCAAAAATCAAGTGACCATATATGTGAGGGCTCATTTCTGGATCTTCTATTCTATCCCATTGACCCACGTTCCTATGTCTGTACCAGTACCATGAAGTTTTTAACACAATTTCCTTGTAATATAGCTTGAGGTCAGGGATGGGGATTCCTGCAGATATTTTCATGTTGTTGAGGATGGATTTTGCTATTCTAGGTCTTTTGTTATAGCGAAGAAATTGCACATTGCTCTTTCCAACTCTATAAGAATTTGGTTGGAATTGTGATGGTAATTGTGTTGAATCTGTAGATGGCTTTTGGTAAGATGGTCATTTATGCAATGTTGATCCTTCCAATCCATGAGCATGGGACTGCTTTCCACTTTCTGAGATCTTCCTCTATTTTCTTCTTTAGAGGTTTGAAGTTCTTGTCATATAGGTTCTTCACTTGCTTAGTTAGAGTCACACCAAGTTATTTCATATGGTTTGTGACTTTTGTGAAGGGTATCTTTTCCCTAATTTCTTTCTCAATTTGTTTGTCCTTCGAGTAGAAGAAGGCTCCTGATTCGTTTGAGTTAATTTTATATCCACCCAATTTGCTGAACTTGTTTATCTGCTGAGAAGTTCTCTGGTAAAATTATTGAAGTCACTTAAGTACACTATCATGTCATCTGAAAACAGTGATTTTTTAATTCTTCCTTTCCAATTTGTATCTCTTTGTTTTCCTTTTGCTGTCTAATTGCTCTGGCCTGGACTTCCAGTACTATGTTGAATAGGTAGGAGGAGACTGGGCAGCCTTGTCGAGTCCCTGATTTTAGTGGGGTTGCTTCAAGTTTCCCACCATTAAGTTTGATGTTGGCTGTTGGTTTGCAGTATATTTCTTTTATTATGTTTTGGTATGGGCCTTGCATTCCTATACTTTCCATGACTTTTAATATGAAGAGGTGTTAAATTTAGTCAAATGCTTTCTCACTACCAAGTGAGATGACCATGTGGTTTATTTCTTTGAATTTGTTTATATGGTTGTTTTCTGTGATTGTACATGTT
Source organism: Micromys minutus (assembly GCF_963924665.1). Lineage (NCBI taxonomy): Eukaryota > Metazoa > Chordata > Mammalia > Rodentia > Muridae > Micromys > Micromys minutus. The sequence goes on along the minus strand of NC_137973.1, from coordinate 80,761,619 downwards.
CTTGTTGTCAGTCATTGGTTCTAGTCTCCCCTGTGTACCTGGCCTGTGTCCCTGGATCTCCGCTGTTCCTGGTCACAGATGACCTTAGCTCCTTTTCTCTATGCATGGGCCTCCGGTTGGAAACAGAGACCGCAAGGCAGGCTTCTTGCTCCCCTGAACCAATCGGGTGGGCACACATTCCAAGAGCTCAGCACAGGTCTCTCTGCTCCCTGGCTACTCAGAGCACTGTCTCACCAGGCCAACTCTGAGATTTTCTAAATCTTTTGAATTTTCTAAAGTTTGAGTTCTAGCTCCCATCATCAACACATGGCTGACAGAATGAGTTTAGATCAGGCCTAACAGCTAAAAGTGGGAAAAGATGTTTACTTATCAGGGAATACATACCAAACATATCATTTTGGTATCGGGTTACCTCACTCAAGATGGTATGTTTTAGTTCCATTCATTTGCCTGCAAAATTCACAAAGTTTTTTTTCTAATAGCTGAATAATTTTTCATTGTCCAAATGAACCACATTTTCTGTACCTATTCTTTGATTATGTGATGCCTGGTTTGTTTTTAGCTATTAAGAATAAAACTGCTATGAACGTAGTGAATCACATGTCCTTGTCCTATGGCAAAGCATCTTTTGGGAATATGCCTAAGAGTGATATAGTTGGGTCTTCAGGTATAACTATAGCCAATTTTCTGATAAAACTCCAGATTGATTTCCAGAGCAGCTGTACAATTTACAATCCCAGCAGACTTGGGAGTATTCTTATTCCTCCATATCCTCACCAGTGTGTGCTGTCTCTGGATATTTTTTTATCTTAACCATTCTGGTTGTTCTAGGGTGGAATCTCAGGATCATTTTGACTTGCATTTCCCTGACAACTAAGGATGTTGAACATTTCTCTAAGTGCTTCTTGGCCACTGAAAATTCTCTGTTTTGCTCTGTACCCCATTTTGTAATTGGGTTATTTGCTTTTTGGTAGTATAACTTCTTGAGTTTCTTATACATTTTGGATATCATCCCTCTGTCAGATAGGGTTAATTTAAGATCTTTTCCCAATTTGTAAAGAGCCATTTTGTCCCATGGACTGTATCCTTTGCCTTAAGAAGCTTTTCAGTTTTGTGAGGTCTCATTTTTCAAGTGTTGATCATAGATCTTGAGTTATAGGTGTTCTATTCAAGAATTGTCTCCTGTATAAAGTAGCTATGAGATAAGAATACCCATGATACACCCTACATACCCAAAATAGTTTAACAAGAAAAAAGACCCACCTGAGGATCTTTGAATCACACTAATAAGGTAGAAAAAACTAGCAATGAGAGGCAGAGGGAGGGAATTTTGTGAGAGAGGGGAGGAGAAGGAAATAGAGGGGCAGGATCAAGTGTGGGAAGAAACTGAAGAGAGACCCTAAAAACTAGGAGAATGAATGGAAATCACCAGTTTCTGTGGTAAGGAACAGGAAGAAGTCTCTAGGAACTTCTAGAGACCTGAGATTGAAGAGGCTCCCAGGAATCAATCCAAATTACCATAGCTGAGTGCCCTAATGCTAGGAATACTAAAAGTGAATAGGCCACTCCTGTAGTCAGGAAGAACCCCCAGGGGATAGATAAGGGAATCGACCTACCCACAAATCTTTTGACCCAAAATGTGTCTTGTCAACAAGAAATGCAGGGACAAAGATGAAACAGAGACTGAAGGAATGGCCAACCAAAAAATGGCCCAACCTGAGGCCCATCCCATGGGCAAGCACCAGTTTCAGACATTGTTAATGGCACTCCTGGAACCCCTCCCCTACAGCTGACTGAAATAGATACAGATATTCATAGTCAAACATTGGGTGGAGGTTGAGGAAGATTTGGATGAAGAATTGAAGGCTCTGAATGGGATTGGAACACCAGAGGAAGACCATGGGTGTCAATGCCAAAACTCCTGGGAACTCTCAAGAGACTGAGCCACCAACCAAGAGCATACATGAGCTGGAGCAAGGCCCACGGCACATATGTAGCAGAGGGCTTCCTTGACTTCATCAGTGAGAGAGGACATGTCTAACCAGGCAAAGGATTGATGTGTAAGGATGAGGAGATTCCCAAGGGCAGCTTCACCCTTTAGAAGAGATGGAAGGAGGATGGGGGAGGGACTCTATAGGGAGGACAACAACACCCAGGTACAGCATTTGGAATGTAAAATATATATATATTATTAAAAAAAAACAAAAGAAAAACAAAGGTGTAATTATCAAAGAATAGAAGAATTGAAAAATAAGACAAACGTTGAATACTATAAGGGTATATTTCTCTAAACATTTTAGTATATTTTATCTCTTCCTAGAAATCTAGAAAAGAAACATGGGTACATTTATTTGTGCATATATAAATTCTTTCCAATTGCACATATTTGTAATGTGTCTTTCATTTGCACCTTTAATTTTATTTAAGCTATTTTTGTAATATTTATTTACACTTTTTATTAATTGTTTGGTTTTGGTTTTGGTTTATAGAATTACTTACCAAGTGTTTTAATTTTACTAACCAGCTACCAGATTCTTCACTGATCCAACCTCTTTTTGTTGTACACCCAATGCAATGTGTGCATGCTTCTGTATGTGTGTGTGTATGTGAGTGTGTATATTCTTTTTTTAAAAAACTTTACTTTAAAAAACAAAGATGAAAGAGAAAAATTTTAAACATTTTTGCATAAATGTATATAAATACATTTTTGTCAGTGCTTGGCTTTTTTTTTTCTTTTTTTTTTTTAAGGTTTTGATACTCTGCATTAAGGTATTACTACTTACAATGAGCAAAAAGTAAATGTAAAACAGGATGTAACCCGGAATCAGTCAATGTTTTCTTGGTGTGTAAAGACTGAGCATAATGTTTTTTTTTTTTTGTTTGTTTTGTTTTGCTTTGTTTTGTTTTTTTCTTGAACTTCACACAGTCTGTGAGTTGTTCTGGGGTTAGCATCCAACTATCAGTGACTGCATATTATGTCTATTCTTTTGTGACTGGATTATCTCAGTCAGAATAATACTCTCTAGATGCAACCATTTCCTTAAGAATTTGGTAAAGTCATTGTTTCTGATAGCTGAGAAATACTCCATTGTGTAAATGTACCACAATTTTGTATCCATTCATCTACTGAAGGACATCTGGGTTCTTTCCAGCTTCTGGCTATTATAAATAGAGCTGCTATGAACATTGTGGTGCATGTATCTTTGTTGTATATTGGAGGGTCTCTGGGGTAAATGCCCAGAAGTGGAATAGCTGGATCTTCAGGTAGTACTATGTCCAATTTTCTGAGGAACTGCCAGACTGATTTCCAGAGTGGTTGTATCAGTTTACAACCCCACCAACAGTGGAGAAGTGTTCCTCTTTCTCTCCAACCTCCTCAGCATCTGCTGTCATCGGAGTTTTGGATCTTCGCCAATCTGACTGGTGTGAGGTGGAATCTCAGGGTTGTTTTGATTTGCACTTCCCTGATGACTAAGAATGTCGAGCACTTCCTTAGATGCTTCTCAGCCATTCGATATTCCTCAATTGAAAACGTTTAGCTCTGTACCCCATTTTTTAATAGGGTTGTTTGATTCTCTGGTGTCTAACTTTTTGAGTTCTTTGTATACCTTGGATATTAGGCCTCTATCTGATGTGGAGTTGGTAAAGATCTTTTCCTATTCTGTTGGCTGCTGTTTTGTTTTCTTGACAATGTCCTTAGCCTTACAGAAACTTGCGATCTCATTAAGTCCGATTTGTTAATATTTGACCTTAGAGCTTGAGCCATTGGTGTTTTGTTCAGAAAATTTTCTCCTGTCCTTTGTGTTATAAGGTTCTCTATTTCTCATCTAATAGTTTCTGGTTTAATGTGGAGATCTTTGATCCACTTACACCTGAGTTTTGTACAAGGAGATAAGAAAGGGTCTATTTTCATTCTTCTGCATGCTGAGTGCCAGTTGGACCAACACCATTTGTTGAATAGGCTGTCCTTTTTTCGTTGAATGTTTACAGCGACTTTGTCAAAAATCAGGTGACTATATTCGTAAGGGCTTATTTCTGAATCTTCTATTCTATTCCATTGATACACATGCCTATTTCTGTACCAGTACCATGCAGTTTTCAGCACAATTGCCTTGTAATATAGCTTGAGATCAGGAATAGTGATTCCCACTGATATTTTCTTATTGTTGAAGATGGATTTCACTATTCCAGGTCTTTTGTTATTCCAGATGAAATTGAACATTGATCTTTCCAACTCAATGAAGAAATGGGTTGGAATTTTGATGGGGATTGCATTGAATCTGGAGATTGCTTTTTGTTGGATGGCCATTTTTAAAATGTTGATCCTTCCAATCCATGAGCATGGGAGATATATCCATTTTCTGAGATTTTCCTCTGTATACTTTTTAAGAGCTTTGAAGTTCTTGTCATACAAGTCCTTCACTTGATTAGTTAGAGACACACTAAGATATTTCATAGATTTTGTGACTGTTGTGAAGGGTATCTTTTCCCTAATTTCTTTCTCCACATGTTTGTCCTTTGAATATAGGAAGGCTACTGATTTGTTTGAGTTAATTTTGTATCCAGCCACGTTGCTGAACTTGTTTATCAGCTGTAGGAATTCACTGGTAGAATTTGTGGGGTCACTTAATACACTATCATGTCATCTGCAAAGAGTGATGTTTTTACTTCTTCCTTTCCGATTTGTATCCCCTTGATCTCCTTTTGCTATCTAATTGCTCCAGCCAGGATTTCCAGTTTTATGTTCAATAGGTAGGGGGAGAGTGAGCAGCCTTGTCAAGTCCCTGATTTTACTGGGATTGCTTCAAGTTTCCAACCGTTAACTTGATGTTGGCTGTTTATTGCTTTTATTATGTTTAGGAATAGACCTTGGATTCCTGTTCTTTCCAGGACTTTTAACATGAAGGGGTGTTGAATTTTGTCAAATGCTTTCTCAGCATCTAGTGAGATGACCGTGTAATTTTGTTCTTTGAGTTTGTTTATATGGTGGATTACATTGATGGATTTCCTTATATTAAACCATTCCTGCATCGCAGGGATGAAGCCTGCTTAGTCATGGTGAATGATCATTTTGATGTATTTTTGGATTCGGTTTGCAAGGATTTTGTTGAGCATTTTTGCATCAATGTTCATAAGTTACATTTGTCTGAAGTTCTCATTCCTTGTAGGGTCTCTGTGTGGTTAAGAATGGGGGTTATTGTAGCCTCAAAAAATGAGTTAGGTAGTATTCCATCTGATTCTATCTTGTGGAATAATTTGGAGAGTATTGGTGTTATGTCCGCAATAAATGTCCGATAAAATTCTGCATTGAACCCCTCTGGACAAGGCCTTTTTTTGGTTGGGAGGCTTTTGATGACTTCTTCTATTTCTTTAGGTGTTATGGGATTATTAAGATGGTTTACTTGGTCCTGGTTTAAGTTTCGGGTCTTGTATCTGTCTAGGAATTCATCCATTTCTTCCAGATTTTCCAACTTTGTGGAGTATAGCCTTTTGTAGTAGGATCTGCTGATTTCTTGAATTTCCTCCATTTCAGTTGTTATGTCTCCTCTTTCCTTTCTGATTTTGTTAATTTGTGTACTCTCTCTTTGCCCTCTTGTTAGTTTGGCTAGGAATTTATCAATCTTGTTGATTTTCTCATAGAACCAGCTCTTGGTTTTGTTGATTCTTTCGGTGGATTATTCTTTTTGTTTCTATTTGGTCTATTTCTGCCCTAAGTTTGATTTTTTTCTTGCCGTCTACTCCTCTTGGGTTTATCTGCTTTCTTTCTTTCTAGAGCTTTTAGCTGTGCTGTCAAGTTGCTGATGTATATTCTCTCCAGTTTCTTTTTAGAAGCGCTCAGATCTATGAGTTCTCCTCTCAGTACTGCTTTCCTCGCATCCCATACATTTGGGTATGTTGTGTTTTTGTTGTCATTTAATTCTGGAAAATCGTTAATTTCTTTCTTTATTTCTTCTTTGACCATGCTATCGTTTAACAGAGTGTTGTTTAGTTTCCATATGTATGTGGGCTTTTTGTTGTCTTTGTTGTTGTTAAAGACCAGCCTTAGACCATGGTGATCTGAGAGGATGCATGGGAGTATTTCAATCTTCTCATATCGATTGAGGCTCGTTCTGTATTCAATTATGTGGTCAATTTTCGAGAAGGTGCCATGGGGTGATGAGAAGAAGGTGTATTCTTTTACTTTAAAATGATATGTTCTGCAGATATCTATTAATAACAGTTGGTTCATAGTCTCTGCTAGTTTTACAGTATCCTTGTTCAGTTTCTGTTTCCATGATCTGTCCATTGGTGAGAGTGGGGTATTAAAGTCTCCCACTATTATTGTGTGGGGTGAAATGTACTTTTTGAGCTTTAGTAGGGTTTCTTTTATGAATGTGGGTGCTTTTGTATTTGGAGCATATATGTTAAAAATTGAGAGTTCCTCCTGATAAATTTCCCCTATAATGTAAAAAAAGTGTCCTTCCTTATCTTTTTTGATAACTTTGGGTTGGAAATTTACTTTATTCAATATTAGAATAGCCACTCCAGCTTGCTTCTTGTGGCTGTTTGCTTGGAAGTTTTTCCCAACCTTTTACTCTGAGATAGTGTCTGTCTTTGTCTCTGAGATGAGTTTCCTGTATGCAGCAAAATGCTGGATTTAGTTTATGTATCCAGTCTGATAACCTATGTCTTTTAATTCGGGAGTTGACTCCATTTTTGTTAATAAATATCAAGGAATAGTGGTTGCTGTTTCCTGCTATTATTGCTTTTGTGGGTTGAGTTGTGTCTGTGTCTCTTTCTTCTTTTGGTTTTCTTGCTTAGGAGTTTTCTTGTTTTTACTAGGATGTAGTTCTCCTGGTTGTATTGGGTTTTCCACCTATAATTCGTTGTAGTGCTGGGTTTGTGGTCAGATATTATTTAAATTTAGATTTGTCTTGAAATACCTTCATCTCTCCATTTATTGATAGTTTTGCTGGGTATAGCAGCTTGGGCTGTCACTTGTGGTCTCTTAGGTTCTGCATGATGTCTTTCCAAGATCTTCTAGCTTTCATAGTCTCTGTTGAGAAATTGGGTGTGATTTTGATTGGTCTGCCTTTATATGTTACCTGACCTTTTTCCCTTATTGCTTTTAGTATTTTTTATTTACTTTGGGCACTTGGTGTTTTGACTATTATGTGTCGGGAGGAATTTCTTTTCTGGTCCAACCTATTTGGAGTTCTGAAGACTTCTTTTGTGCTCATGGTCATCTCATTCTTAAGGGTAGTAATGTTTTCTTCTATAATTTTGTTGAATATATTTACTGTGCCTCTTAGTTGATATTCTTCTCCTTCTTCTATTCCTATTATCCTTAGGTTTGGTCTTCTCATTATGTCCTGGATATCCTGGACATTTTGGGTTAGGAGCTTTTTGGTTTTTGCATCGTATCTGACTGTTTTGTCTATGTTTTCAATATTGTCTTGGTCTCCCGAGATTCTTTCTTCCATCTCTTGTAGTCTATTGGAAATCTTTGCATCTGTGGCTCCTGATTTCTTTTTTAGTTGTTCTACCTCTAGGGTTATCTCTTTTAGTGTTTTATTTATAGTGTAAATTTTCATTTTAAATTTCTTCTTTCATTCCTTCATCTCTTTGGTTCTGTGATCCTCTAGTTCTTTGAGTTCTTTGAATGTTTTTCTTGTTTCCTCTTTAAAAGCTTCTGATTCTTTTTGCTTTTCCTCCCGTTCTTGTTTAAGGATCTTTATCATCATTTTGATGTATGATTTTAGGTCTGCGTCTTCTTTTTCTGGAGTGTTTGGCATTCTGCTGTTTGCTTTGATTGGAGAGCTGTATACTGGTGTTGCCAGGTTGTCTTGGTTTCCTTGGGTTATGCTCTTTCCCTTTCCTCTTGCCATCTTGTTGTCAGTGATATGTTCTTGCCTTTACCTTGTACCTGGTCTATGTTCCTGGATCTCCACTAGTCCAGTTGGCGGATTGGCCGAGCCCTGTTCTGCGCCCCAAAGCCACCGGGTGGGTACAGAGGTACCAATGCTGTGTTCCTGGTCCCTGGATCAGGCAGGGCAGGGGCGCGATTTCTGTGCCTATTCCGCGGAGATCTCTCTGCCCCCTGGCACCTCGGATCTCCCTCTCACCATGCCTTTATCTCTGAGAACTGCTGGTCCATGTGGCAGATGGGCCGAGCCCTGTTCTGCGCCCCAAAGCCGCTTGTTGGGAACAGAGGTCCCAATGCTGGGTTTCTTTTTCCTGGATAAGGCAGGGTAGGAGCGTGCTTTCTGTGAGCTCTCAGCAGAGATCTCTCTGCCCCCTGGCAACTGGGATCTCATTCTCACCAGGCCTTTATCTCTGGGAACTGCCTGTAATGTGTGTTTTGAGAGGTGCTTTCTAATATACTTCTGTGGACATATTTGTTGAATTTGTATGTCTTCTAAGACACGTAGACAGAAATAAAAAGTCAAAAATGTGAAAAAAATATGAGCAAGTATCTTCCTATCTCCCCCCATATATTCACCAAACTAAACCTGAGGAACATCCAAAGACCAAATTTTCAGTATTACTAGAAAATCCAGTGCAAGTCAGTTCCGATAATCTTCACTCAGCCTTCAATAAAGACTCGCTTGATTAAAGAGAAATCACATGCTCTTCGTTTCTTTTCTTTCTATTAGCAATTAAACTTTGAAAATTCATGTAGTGTATTTGTAATTTGTATTATAAACTTTCCCATCCCAAACTCCTCTCAGATCCTTGCCTCTTCCTTCTCAACCATTTTTATGTTCTTTTTCTATCTTAAATAGTAAAGAAAAGAAAAAGCCACTAAAACCAGAGTCAAGTGTGAGTATGTCTTCTACTCTTGAGCATGAGTGTGTTTAATATACCCTGTGTCACTCCACAAAATAAACCTGATTTTCCCTCTCCCAGAGGCTTGCCAAAAGCCTGTTGGCTCAGGGTGAGACTTTTTCATACTTCCTCCCTCTTCCATGCTCGTGTTTTTGTTTAGTTGAGTTTGTTTTGGTCCTATATGTGCTGTAATCAGCTCTGTCAGTGCATATGTGTTGCAGCCCTGTTAAATACGCTATTTCCTTAACATCATCTACTACTGCTGGTTCTTCTTCTTCTTATGCCCACTTTCCCTACTAGTTCCACAATCACTGAGGAAAAGAGTATAATAAAAGCATCCCATTGAGCATTGAGGACTCTGAAGTCTTACACTGTATGCCTTGTTCTCTGTGGTGATTACCATTTCCTGCGAGAGGAAGCTTCTATGATGATGTCTGTGTAGTGTTTGCTCTATGGGTTTACCAATATGGCACAGGAGTCATTTTATTACTATGTTCTTTAGCAGAATAATAACTAATATAAATAATAAATTTTCCTGTAGGGACCATGATCCATCTAGTCTCATATAATTTGCCTTATGGCCATGGAACTCAGTGAATATGTAGTTGGAAATTCCCCTAATATTTCTGTTGCTATTCCATCAGTGGGCAAATCTTTCAGGCTGGTCATTATTACAACCTGCTTGATTTGTTGCTGGGTGAAGTCGATAAAAATAAGAATCATCTTTTCTTTATCTTTTGAAACGAATTGTCTAGCCTATGCTAGCCTTGAATTCATTATGTAGCTAAGAATTGACTTGAACTTAGGAGTTTCTTTCTGCCAACATGAGTGCTAGAACTATGGGGATCTACCTGCAGACAGAGTTTGCACAGTGCTGATAATGGACTTCGAGATTCCTGGACAAGCAACCTAAGAACTGATTTTTATTTCTGCACATTAGTAGAAGAGTCCTAATAAACTATGGTTAAGCTCCTGTGCAGCTGGGCACAGTGATACAAACAATATCAAAAGTTAGAGGTCCAGGGGACATTTCCTTTAAAGGAAGGCTGTTCAACCTCAGTAACAAAATAAAACAATATCAGGATTGATATTAAGTAGAAATATAAATAATGCTAGCTGCAGAAAGTAGCAGCACAATGACAGGGTGAGAGGAAGGAAATTTACCCATATAAGCCCAACATGGAAAATGAAATGGCCATAATTAACAGAAAATGCAATCTCCAGAATCCATTTACAATTGACCACTAGGGGATGTGATTAAGAGGAAGAGGTTTAGCTCAGAAAGCCTGGTGATTAACCATGGCATATGCACCTGCACATAGCACATAACATATAACACATACTTACAAACAGAGGATTCGGTCACAAAGAAAAAAACCACGGTTGAATTGGAATAATTCCAAGATTTCATTGTGAAATGATAAAGCAGTAGATGAAGATGCTTAAACATTAAGTGTGCTCCGCAAAGAAAAAATTTCCACATTCAGATTTATAGGGGCATTCTATCAAACCGCACAAAACACACACTCCTTCAATTATACATGTAAAACTATATTTTTAGAAGATGGAACTCATGAGAAAAAATTGAAGTCATTTTAAAAACTAAGTTTGAACAAATTTGAACAGAGCATACTCATAGAGTATAATATAATTAAACCATTTTTCATTGAAAGAATAGTATTTGCTAAATAGTCATCTTCTCAGAAAGTAGCCAACAATTTGAAAAAAATGCATGGTTGATTCAAAACGAGTTAAACCAGATACATCGAATTGAAGTATAATTAATAAAAATATTTGGTTTTTGATTGCCACTAATATAATTAGGGAAGGAATGTCTTTGTTTACACAACACTTAAAATGGGCTGCAAATAAATTCTTTTAATAGGGAAGATTTAAGCTTTTATTATATTATTGGATTCACATAAATTACTAGGATAAGTTAAAAAAACAGCAAAAATTATTTCTAGTGATATGATTTTACATTACCTACTTTCTCTTAAAAGAATTTTGTAACTGAGGGAATAGCCAGTCAATAACCAGCCCAACTTATAATCCGTCCTATGGGCAAGCACCAATCCCTAACACTATTAATGATACTCTGTCCTTCTTAGAAGGGAGAACAAGGCATGAGAGGAAATACAAAGTCAAATAGAGGAGCAGGGATTAAAGAAAAGATCTATAGAGACTGCCTTACCTGGAGAACCACCTCATATGCAGCATCAAACCCAAACACTATTGATACACCAAGAAGTGTTTACTGGAAGGAACCAGTTATGGATGTCTCCTCAGAGGTTCTGCCAGAGTCATATAGATACAGAGGAGGATGACTGAAGATAAACATCAGACTGAACATGGGGGCCCCAAGGACAGAGCTGGAGATAGGACTGAAAGAGCTGAAAGGTTTACAATCTTATCAGAAGAACAATATAATCAACCAGTCAGGAACTCAACCAGGAACTGAAGTAGAGAGGGTGATTGGGAGAAGGAGCATCCTCATGGAAGCAAGTTGAGGGGCGGAGTAGTGAGAGTGAAGGGTATGTCATTTACAATGACCATTAAGTACATATTTGAAATGTAAAGGCAGATGTATCCAATAAATTGTAAAAAAGAAAAAAGAAAATTCTACTTGTAATTCAAAGTTCTGAAAAAAATGAAAAATTTAGGTTCAGGCATCTATACAAGTTAAGTTCTAAGAAATATTTTAGGACCAAAACATTATATGTTTTATACAAATTATTCCAAAACTTAAAGAACTGATACTTCAAAATTTATTTTATGGGTAGGGCTATATATTTCTAGGACTGACAATGACATTGAGAGACCATTCTGAAGGAAAATATGATAAAAAGGAATACAAATCTCAGATCTTTCATGTTCATGGGAGTTAGGGAGGTACAACCAAATACTAGCAGAGTAAATTCAGCAGAAAACAAAACACCAAAACATCAGGTTAATAAATGGCTCACTACAGGAATGTTATCTTTTATGTAACAAAAATCAGTATAATTCACTACATTAATAAACAAGAGGAAAATACTAGAAAGCACTTTAGTAAGAGGGATAGAATGAGATCACTTGGCAGAAAATTGGCTCATCGTGAACTTTGAGTAAATCAGAAAAAGAAACAGATCTATTAGACAATAAAGGTGATCCAAGAAGACCTTAATTGAACCATGAGCTACGATAGTTATGCTGATTATAAAACATTGTACATATATTCAATCTGACAGAGATTGTACTGTGTTTGTTGAGCAAATAGAGTTTGTATATAAATTGGAAAGGATATTGTTTATGCAAAAAATTCCAAGGAGTCTATTGGAATTACACAAACCAAAGAGTAGTCTTCTTAATGGTGAGTTCATTGATGTTTCAGTCATACAAAGGGCAACATACAAAAGCCACAGTTAGTATAAAACTTAATTAGTAATCAAAATTAATCAGTTATAATGACCATGAAGTATATAATTTAGTTTTTTATATCTATTACATAGTTATAAATTTAATATATACTTCTTTATCAAAATGTGTCAGACTCTTCTCCACTGTTGGTGGGGTTGCAAGCTAATACAACCACTCTGGAAATCTGTCTGGCGATACCTCAGAAAATTGGAAATAGTACTACCTGAAGACCCAGCTATTTCACTTCTGGGCATATACCCCAGAGACACTTTAATACACAACAAAGATATATGCACCACAATGTTCATAGCGGCTCTATTTATAATAGCCAGAAGCTGGAAGGAACCCAGATGTCCTTTAGAAGATGAATAGATACAAAAATTGTGGTACATATACACAATGGAATACTACTCTGCCACCAGAAACAATGACTTAACCAAATTCTTAAGAAAATGGCTGCATCTAGAGAATATCATCCTGAGTGAGATAACCCAGTCACAAAAGAACAGACATAATATGCAGTCACTGATAGTGGGATGCTAACCCCAGAGGCTTGCACTCCCCCAGAAACAACTCACAGACTGTATGAAGTCCAAGAAATAAAGAAAACAAAACAAAACAAAAAAATATTTACAAAACAAGAAAACTTTAACTATTTCCATGTTACATTTTGTTGTACATGTACTTTAGCTCATTGTAACTATTAAGTTTTCAAGGCATACAATCAAACCTTGAAAAAAATCAAGTACTGATTAAAAAAATATATTCATATAGTTTTATGTAAAAATTATGTTAAAATCTGAAAAAAAAGTACTGACAAAAATGTATAATTTTAAGCAAAAAATGTTTAAAATCTGTACATCTATCTTTGTTTTGTAAAATAAAGTTGTTTTATAAAAAAATGTGTCAGACTAATCTAAACAATGGTGTTTTAAATAAACTCTGGTTAAGCTAGACAGGGATACAAACACTAGCAAAAGTTAGTTCCAGGTGGGCATTTCTATTAAATGAAGGCTTCTCACCTCTGTAACAAAATAAAACAAGATCAGAATTAATATTATGTAGAACTATAAATAACACTAACACAGAAATAAAATACTGAGCAAAGAGAGCCCAAAGATTAAAAAGATTATATGGTTTTATTTTGTTCATGATTGAGTGACTCAGTATCTGTGAGATGATGATTCTAAAACTTTTATAATGGTTTGACATAATGTCAACCTGACTTTGAACAAGGTCATGTGGTGTGTGTTTGTGTGTGTGTGTGTGTGTGTGTGTGTGTGTGTGTGTGTGTGCCCTTGCATTCTAAATAATTATATTTACAATACTAACCAGAAGAGTCAGAGAACTACAGTGATTGCCTAGATTGGAGTGAAAGTGGAAGGCAGGTATGGAGTTGTGAAGGGAGTTGTTTGGCTTGGTGGAAATGCTTTATTATTCTTGTTAGTGGCCAGACAATCATGATCCTTTGCCAAAACTTGAATAATTGTGTATTAAAGATTATTTTCCTGTGTGTAATTTATATTTTAAATTTTGAAAAAATAGGGAGGAAAGCTTTCAGCTCATCAGGCATCTCCTTACACACCCCCTTTCATTTAGTCTCTTTCAAAATTAGCTTACTTTAATTAAGTTTAACAATCAAGAGGTATTAAATCAAATTTAAAGTATTCTTTATTCATATGCTAAGAGTTAAGCAATTAAATTCTAAGTAAAAACCTTGTTATTTTTCCAATAAAATATGTTAGATGAAGTCAGAATGCATAAAAATGCAGAATAGCAATTTCAAGAATATATCATGTAACTGAAGTAGCTCACATTCCCAAACTTGCTTCCTTACCTCAGATTTGCATTCTTGTAGCTGTTTACCAGGAGCAACAGTAAAGCCATTATTCTTAACTCACTAAATATAGCTTCCTATTCGGCGACAGGGTGACAAGTAAAATATGCATTAAAATCCCAAGACCGTAACCTTTCGGAAACATTGCAATAAGCGCACTGAAATTTTGCGTAGTTCATGCATTTATCTGACTGCAGTTAGGGTCACATGTACCATTCTAGGTGATCAACATAAGGCTCAAAAAATCTAGAGGTTTCAGCTCTTAGAATAGCTAGTATAAATAAGCACTATGTTTAATTACAGAAAATTTCATAGATGATCACCATAGCTACTAAAACCTTAAGGGGGTATGTAAGAATGAGACACAATGATGAAAATTTTAAATCCCTTAAAGAGGGAGCGAAAAGGTAGAAACCTTTAAATATAAGCTTTCATTATTGCAAACCTCTGAGAACTATAGGCAAGGGACACACACATCTTCTTTAATAGTCCTTTGGGAGCGAACATGCATACGTTAACATTACGTGCACCTGCTTTTTTGGTTCCTCTGCCTGATTCATCAGTGTACAGCCTGCCCTACTCAAGTTCGCTCTTTCCAGCAGCTATTCAAAACACTTTGGCTGCCACAAATCCAACAGATAATTGGTCTTTTGGCCTTAATTGATTTGAAATACACATCATTTAAAAATTAAAGGACAATGGCCTTAATTTTGTAATGAGAAGAAAGTAGGGTTTTTAAAGGTTGAGTTGATGGGATTTAGAGTAGACAAATGAGCTATTAGCATCTTTTATTTAATCCATTAGTTGCTAATGGTTTTGGGGACATCTGTTGATGATACTGAACTTGATCAATTTTGGGTGCAACTTTTCTGTTGGGAAATCCAACCACCCACTCATTCAGAAACTTCAATGAGAATTATATCCGCCATCACATACTGCACCTTGTTTTCCTTTTCAGCCTCTCTCCCAGAACAAAGTTCTTATACAAGGTGGATGGCTCTGGTGTTGGTTTACAGCAAAACCCGGAACATTTGAAATTTTAAACAATTATGAAGTAATTTTGTAATATGTCTCTGTGGGGGAAAAAAAGAGCTCACAGCCACATATTGGCATTGTATCTTATAAAGGGGAAAATGAAAATGTTCATTCCCCTGAACTTAGACAAATGGTTTAGAAAGAGTGCATCTCCTTTTTGTTTAAAGGATACTCATTTTATCTCTGAATTTCCACTTCATGATGGTGGAGAATATTTGTAACTCATGAGTTTATTATATCCATACTGGGTGAAAGTCAAGTATTTGGGTGAGGTCTGAGGCCATATATTGAAGAATCTGTAGATTTTATATTGTCTGAACCTTGCAGATCTTATTATCCCAGTGAACCCACGCTTGAAGCCTGCTAGCCCACTGAGTCACACTATGCTGTTGAGACAGTTCTGAAGCCTGTTAGCTCACTAACAAATGGTAAGAATGCAATTCTGTAGTCAGCTAGACCTGGTTTGGACACTTCCTTCTGCCTTATAGTGATGAGACTTTGATTAATCTGGGGCTCATTGTTTTCATAAATACACTGAAAATTAAATTAATTACCAACCTGAGTAGTTTGGACACAAAGTATAATAAAGTCTGCAAATTGGGGCTCATTTTTGTGCATTGCAGCCAGCAGGGAGAGGTGTGTATTAAAGTCTTTCTTCGGCTTAACTTTAGTCGTACACCTACACGCTCTTCCTCCAAAGCCTTCTGAACCTGGGCTTCAGGGACAACCTATGTGTGGCCTGGGCCTCGATTACTCCCCTTTGCAGGAGTTCTTCTCAGTGATTTTAGAGAGAATCTCCACTGTGCATATCTCTGGATTAGTTATCTCTCAAGTCCAGGATCTGCCCACACTGTCAGGTCTTCATCAAATACACTCATTTTCTTGCTGGAGTTCTTTCTCCTCTAACTCCACTGTCACACATCCAGAGACTCAGGAACAGAATCTAGTTCAATGCTGAGATAAGTTTCTATGTGTTTAAATTATTCCTGAGGAAAATATTACGATTATTATTGTTGTTGTTGTTGTTGTTGTTGTTACCTTTTATCTATAACCCATTTCTCATTTTCTTTAAGATTATCAAGTAATAGGGAGAGGGAAAGGGAAGGAAAGGGAGGGAGAGAGAAGTATATGATGTTCTATGTGAGTGAGAGCTAACAGGATTCCATATTATCCCATACAGTATCAGGGATGCAGATATCTAGAAACAGAAGTGGGTTGAAGTACATTGATAGACACAGTTCTTTACTAATTTTATAGATGTGAGTTGCAAAATGGAAGCCAAATAAGTCTCATAAATACAAAAAACGATTAACAACATGCTGAAAACTATCAGAGGTGTAGAAAGCCTAAGAAAATAATAACACATACAGTGTAATCAGGTACTAAATACACAATGCAGTTGTGTGTGATCATCAAAGACATAGTTTTGGATTTAAGGGTACTATTTAATGGTCTCTCTTGCTCAGAATTATCAACTTTACAATGAGAAGGAATCGGTCTGCTTCCAGAAGCACTAAGTGCATCTGTTCTTACACCAGGCTGAAAACAGCACAGCATTAGTAAGGAGAGGTGAGGAAGAGCTCGTCTGTTCTTGAGGCTCTCAGAAACAGGGCCGTTTGGGAAGGCTGAGATGGAAATAGACATTTCGAGGTATATTCTCTTTCAGAAGTTCAATTCCCTTCACTGAGAGTCAGGGAGCATGCTTCTACAGAGTGCTCCCATTAGAAAGAGTAGTGGGTATCACAGTCACTTAAGGGGAGGCTTTCGATGGGGCAGAGCTTTCTGTGAATCAATACTGTCATAAAACAAGCTTCTACCACAAGTACATAATTTAGTATTGCTTGAGGTCATGTCAAGACACCTGCTCGTTTCCGGAAAGGGGTCCTAAACATAGAGAACAACACAGTGCTTTTAAGGTTTTTTTCCCAACTTGGTAGATTAAAGGACTATTCAGCCGGCTCCTTGGAGAAGCTATTATGGAAATTAAAATGCCCTTTTAAAAGTCTGGTAAGTTCCTCTGGAACAGTGATCCATCCCCTATGCCATCCCGCTCTAGGTGAAAAGGAACGTACTTGTGGATAATGGTCATTGCATGGGGAATATCCAAAGCAATGAATTGCTTTTAGAGTTGATTAAATGCTAAAATGAAGCTTTTTGATAACCATGAGAGCTGACTATTGTAAGTGTACTCCAGTGTCATGAATATTACTGCTAATACATGATAAGATTTTTTAAAAGGACATAATAAAGTGTAATAAAGAATAGCTCACTTCCTTCCCTTTTGAGATTTAGAAAGAGCCATTTGGTCTTTACATAATGGCAAAAGGGAAGTCCTTTTAAAGTGAATGACTTGGCCAGGGAGGTTGTAAAGTGAGATTAATAGCTTAAAGGGATGGACTGTTCAACAAGCTGTGATGAAGTTAAAGATATTTTAATATCAAAAATGGGGATTTAAAGAGAGCACAATTTAATATTTGTGGTCTGACAGTGACAGAAACTGTTGCTGATTAATAAGAACGGCAATTACTCTATGTGCACATTGCCTAGCTGGAAAGACTGTGACTCAAGTGCTGTAGAATACTGATGGCTTTAAATAAGTACTCCAGCTGGAAGCACTGCCAGCGAAGGACCGAGTTTTCATGTTGTAGTATAAATAACTTGTTGTGTAGAATGTCAAACAAATGTATTATATAATATTCAAAATGTAATGAAGGAAATGACTATATAAATCAAGCTAAAAGTGAAGCAATTAATATATATATATATGTGTGTGTGTGTGTATGTGTGTGTGTGTATACATACATATAGTGTGTGTGTGTACCTATGTGTATGTATGTGTGTCTGTAATTTGTGTGTATTTTTTTTTGTAAATAAGGATGGACAGATGACTCAGTGATTAAGAATTTATACATTCTATTCTTCCTAGGCACCCTAACTCAATTCTCAGTGCCCACATTGAACAGCTCACAATTGCCTGTAACTCCAGCTCTAGATGGCCAGATCCCACCTTCTGGCTTCAGCGAGCACTATCCTCGTGTGTAAAAGCTCACATAGAGACCCATTCACATAGACATAATTAAAATAATAATTGTTATTGTTTAAATAGGTGGTTATGATACCCATAATAAACTGTGTCCATTTATCTTTGGCGGTTTAGACTACTGAAATATTTGGTTCAACATTTGTTAGACTAATAGTGATGACTAACATCTGAGTTTCCTTAACAGCCCAAACATTATGCAAATACTTCAACAGAGTTAGTATTTCACTGAATCATTGACAAAATGCAAAATATGTAGTGATCAGGCTAGACCTAATCCATAGGCTCTTCATTCTCTTACTTAAATGTCCAGGAATCTGTTTGTGTCTGTGTGTGTATAGTTGTATGTGATATAATATGGTTAATACAGTTTATTTAATGTTAATAGACATTTCAAAAGACTGTAATGATGTTTGTGATATTTATAAATCAACAACATCTGTCCTTCTTTTTTACTGTGACCTTCATAATACCTATAAATTTTTCTTTGTTGTTTGTTATTATTACTGAAAGTGACTAGAACAAACCCCAAATAGTCTACCTTCTATCCCAGTCAGGTAGTTCTTACGTTATCCCTCTAGGAATTCTGAAGTTCCCCTGGATATAAAGAGGACAGGTATGTGCCCCTTCAAGTGGTCAGAGAACTCAGTAGCAGCAATAATGGTTGAGATCTGGAGAAGCAAAATCGCCTTCAAGTTAAGCCTGATTCTCCTGGTGACTCCAAGGTTTCTCCCCACACATGCTTCCTTCCAGGTGCCTGCTGATTCTCTGTGTTCTCAGGGATCTAATACTAATTTTTCTTGACTAGATACTCAAAACTATATCAAATCAAGGTGTATATAATCACATGGTCATGTCACCCCAAGTAAAGGCTTCAAAAATGTGTTTTATTTTTCTTATTTATATATAAGTGGGCAGCAACCATTGTTGTAGTTAACAGCGATATTAAGAATTCAGAGCAACACACAGGAGGCTCATTTTGGTATCACTGTTTTGAGAAATTAAGAGAATGTGTTGGATTTATATTTCAAAGATGTAACCAGTGGTAAGTAAGTTTCCATGCGATGGGAAGGCTTTACATTCAAGAGGTAAACAAACAGATGTGGTGAAATAGGATCGGTGATGGGAAAAACTGTTTCCTGTATACAGAGAGCAATGAAACAGGCAGAGGGCGAGAAGCAGGGATTGCTCGCTTTGTAATCTTTCTGATGGCGACATGGTGGTCTTTCTTATATAAACCCACAAGAAGGCATTAATTAAAGTAGAAATAATAGAAAACCAAAATGGCACCCAAGGACTGAATGAGGAAACACAATTGCCAGCCTCCAAGACCTCTGATTTGACGGCCCATTTTTATTAAGATTGTAGTTTTTTTGTTTTGTTTTGTCTTTTTTTTTTTTTTTTTTTTTTTGATTTATGGGCATAACATCAGTTGGGAAAAGATTTTTTTTTCTTAAGATGATCCACATAGTCTTCTTTCTCCCCAGTTTCCCCAGATAAACAGGACAACCATCTACCTTTATGGTTAAAGAAAATAATCTGCTAATTTTCTCATTTTCTATAGGAACATCAAAGCAAGTTCCAATGACTTTCAACCTTGAGACATATTCGTTGCCCTCCTGAAGCCTCACACCTCTGCCTTTTGAATGCTGGAATCACATTCAGTTGCTCAGTTCTGGAACTGAATGAATCTACTTTGGATTTTTATGTTTTCTGGTTTGTTCCTACACAGTGGTAAGACAGAGCTTGCTGAGATCAAGGGTGTCAGGTCCAGCAAGCTCTGTTCAAAATCGCTGAACACCTTATCCCACCCAGAGTAGAAAAATCCATTCTCTTCTCAGACAAGGAAGACATTACTGAGCCTGTCTCCAGTACACTGTTATCCCATTTCTTCTGTTTGCTGCTGCAGTAAATGTCCTCCAGCACCTGGACACATTCAGCAGCCTTGTCTGTAGGGACTTCTGCCTTTAACTATGAGTATAAGTTGTATTTTGGAGACTCAGAGCTGAGTTTCCAAATCCCATTATCAGAGGCCTGCCTCATGCAGGCACCTTCTAGCTGAACAGCTGTTCAGCACACACGTATCCATAGTGCATGCTGTTCACAAGACATCTCTCAATAGCTCATGCCTCCTAGTGGTATTCAGATTCTATAAAGCAATGGTCAGTGCCGAGTTTGGTTTCCTGGGTCTTAGCCTTGAAGATGTGAATCTAGAACCCCAAACGCTTGCCTGAGCATCAGCTACAATTGTGTTTGATTCTGTACTGGCCTCTTTCCCCTTCCTACAATTCTCTATTATTTATTATTACTATTACCTCTCTCGACCTGGTATTTTTACCTCTGGGCAATTTATTCCTTTCACTTACATTTTTATATTTCTCTTTATTATCTAGCCTTTAGTACTGTTATGTCTTTCCCTTAATTTTAAGTTGGCTTACTTACATCATTTGTCTAAATTTCTTCTTAAATCTTCAGGTATTGCATGTTTTTTGCTTTTTATTTTTAAGAGTCATATAATTTCTCTGGCTTAATAGATACCTTGCTTTTTACTGCAGTTTGTACAACTTTTGAGGTATTAAGTATTTCCTACAATGAAAATTGTATTTTGAGGCTTAGGGGACAGTTTAGTTATTAAAAAATTAACCACACAAGCATGAAGACCTGAACTCAAATTCAAAAAAAAAAAAAAAAAAAAAAAAAAAAAAAAACAAACAAACAAAACAACAACAACAAAAATCCTGTAAAGCAGAAGCATACACATCTATTTCAGGACTCCTAGGATGATGTGGAAATCTGAGAGAGAAGAGTCCCAGGAAGATCGTGGCACAGAAAGCTTACCCAGTATTCACAACAGTAAGCAATAAAGATATCCCATATTAAAGACGGAGGTGGAGAACTAAGATCTGATGTGTCTTCTAACATTCCCACATGTCCAACACACTACACACCCCTGCCACAGAGAAAAACAGAGAGAGAGAGAGAGAGAGAGAGAGAGAGACTAAGAGAGACAGAGAGAGACAGAGAGAAAGTACCTGCATATAACATAAAATGAAAAAAAATGTAACAAATTTTTAGCTGGTTCTTATATTTTGTAATTAGGCTTTTGTTTGTTTGTCTGTGACTCTCATGGATCTATACACACACAAACAAGGTGGCATGCTGTTCACTTACGGACGCTGTCTTCTTTAGAAAATGTAAGTATGTCATGTTCAAATCATCATTTAATTCTCTGTAATTCATCATTTAATTAGTTTAAGTAGATTCTCTGTTTAAAAATTTGTGATCCTTTATCATTAAGTTGGACAATAACTAGCAGTATTTTACATGGTAAGCTCATTGTCACAGTACTGACACTAGTAAATTGAAATAAATAAACAAACACAATTCATCTCAGAAAGACTAGGAAAAAAGAAACAAATCGATTCTTAATGTATTTTACTGGGCCCATCCATCAGACTTCTCCAGAATTTTTGGATGTATACCTGGGTTTTCTTTTTTCTGTTTGCCTTGGGTGATTTTTAAGTACACTGAACTCTGACAACTGGTATCTTAATTTATTTGGCCCCTTGTGTAAGAATACAAAAATAAATTTTCATCTGCTGACTTTACTAGTCAGGATACAATATGAAAATCATTAAATGGCATGAAATACATTTGGAGAGTAACAATATAACAATATTTTATTATTAAGCAATTAGGTTTTTAAAGGAACTGTATTTGTTCCAGCAAAGACAGAAGTAAAAAGGCTAGCAGTGATTGCCCATAGCTTGCTTATGCCACAGTACTCAAGGTCATTCTTAACAGTTGTGGTCATGTTGGTGATGTCATGTTCTGATAGCTCTTTTGGGAAGCTTGGGGACAATACTAACATGGCTTCCTTTAGACTGCATTCTTTCTTGTAGTCACTCCGGTGTGCTCTGTAGATATATACAGATGGATTTCTCCAGACATATGGTTATGTCATTATTCTTACTGTTTGGATCTGAAGGATCATAGTTAATGTAGAGTAAATGTTCAATGTAAAATCTTATATAATGAATAGATCTGCTTACTAGAATAGAAATGTTATTTCTCACACCTTGTCATGGATTCTAATATGATGGAGAGAGAATACATAAGTTTTATCTCTCTTCTGAATCTAAAATATTTTTAATGTGTACCTTCAAATTGAGATGCCTGTGGTTTCATGCAATACCCAAGCAGCTGGGATAATTACCTCTGCTGAAATCAAAATGAAAGTCTAAATGACAGTGTGGAAACTCAAGGAAATCTGCCAGTAAAGCTCATGGTGGACAATGCTCACAGTAATTTATGTCATACAGCATCTGTGGACAGCCCTCTATGGCCAGAACACGTATTTTCTTCTTGTGCTGTTGAGCTAAGGAGCTAAGTGTAAGTCTTAGACCCAAGTACCAGGTTGTCTCAATGCTCTGGAATGTAAGGCTAAAAATTATTCTAGAGTTGAAATCTTTGTGCAGATATTAAAATAAACAGTGGAGGAACCTGAACCGCATCTCATATCCAAGTGTTGGGTCAAGCCTCGTTTATTTCAGCCCCACCACTGCCAGACCATAGACTTGAGTCTGAAAGGATACTTCTTTGTCAGAAAGTTGAGGTTTCGGGATAACTTTCCAGGAAGCATGTTGTGGCAGTAGGTATTTGATACCATTTTTGTAAGATTAAGGAAAGCCAAATTAATACTTCAAGTTTATACTCCCAGCACTAACAACCTATAGCAGAAGGACTGCCATGAGTTCAAGGCCACTTTGAACTACAGAGTGAGTCTACAGCCAGGGTAGGATGCAATGGAAGATCTTGTCTTAAAACTCCTCTGCCCTCAAAGAAGAAAGCCCATGGAAAACTTTTATAATGTATGTCATAAAATCCCATGGAAAACATTTATAAATTATGTCCATATTTCCAGAATAAGAAATTAATCTCGGCTTCTCCAGGGCTTTGCCATGTTATGTGTGTGCCTTACTCTTTTGTGAACCAATGGAGTTATAAAGGACATGCTCAGATTAGAAAGATATGTAGAGTTGTCAAATACATGGAGGATGGCCTGTCCTTCTTCATTTGTCTGTATCCTAAGTTTTGGTGAGTTTCTTTATTTTACTCTTTTTTTTTTCCTTCACAAAGCCCTTTTAGAGATTTTCTTTCTTTAAAAACAACTCTGAAATGTAAATACTACCCTAGGTTTAGGCTTTCTTTAATCTCAGCTTGGTCTATGTTTCTCAAGGGCAAATTGACCTTCTCAAACAAAGGAATCCAGTTTTAACATCCTATTTAATTCATTCTACTCCATGCAAGAACTGTGCTACCTACGGCACACTTCATGTGGAATACAGAGCTTGTCACCTTTAGGGTCATGAATATCTGACTTTATAAAGATCACTTTAACTCTGGACTACCCACTAGATTAACTTGAAAGTTTCTTGTGATTTCAGATTTATTTATTTGTTTGTTTGTTTGTTTATTTACTTATGTATTTTTACTTTAAGTGAAAATTAAGTTCTGCTAGACTACCAGATGGAGCTGAGACAGTAAAGAATTTACCCACAGCACCTGGAACAGTCTTTGGCCATTAAATGCTGACTGATGTGAAGGCCTTTGAATGTAACTTGCTTTTTTCCTTATTTCTGGGGTTTTTGTCATTTTTTAAGTTGATTTAAGAGAACTCGGCACATCATTTTGATTTGTCTTACTTCATTTGGGTTTTCTGAGACCTTTTCATGAATATATAACTCTGTTTTTATAATTATCCTTTTAGTTGTTACTTTATGAGAAAAAAAGTTCCACTGTCCTGATCTCTTTTTGGGCTACCAAGTCCAGGTGAATCAATGGGAAAGGATGTGGAAGAGGATCTCAGCTCCAGGGCAGCTCTTGAGCAAAATGCACATGTACCAGGTAGCACCACTGTAAACCCAGATGATCTGCAGGTGACTTGGAGGTGATAAAGGAGCTGTGCCTGCAGCTACATAGCTTAATGCACTTACAGAAATCTAGAGACATCACAGATGGACTAAAACATGCAGAAGAGGAAGAAATTGATATGAGAAGGGTGCATCAGAGGTGGATCCTCTTCCACTATACCAAATAAATAAATAAATAAATAACATTGTGAAGGCATTCTCCCAGTTGAAAGAGAATTAAACAAAGCAAGTAAACAGGATCTTTAAGAACTTAGAGGAAGACAGATTATCTTCCTTCCTTTCTGCTGGGTCCATCGGGAGATGTGACATAAACCAACTTGCTGTCGCAGTATTCACACAGCTACCCCTTCTTCCTGTGACATTTAAAGGAAAAGTAGGAAGGAATCTATGAGTTGTGCTGGTCTACATTAAAATTTTTGTCTTTGTAAAAATTTGCTATAGTTTAAATCATTGTAATCTAAATATGTCTACCCTGGGCTGACAAAAATATCCAGCTAATTTAATACGTGACTTAATCTTTCTCTGCCTTTGGGCTGTTCACACTGGAGTCATAGCAAGAGTGAGACTTAATGGAAATCCTCCATTAATTGAACTGTGCTGAAAAAAAAAATGTGTGATTTGAAAATTATTTTTATAAAAACCACCATATGCTGGAAGCAGAAAATAGAAGCCTAATGTTTTCTATTTTTGTTTTTAATAGATTTGGAGGTCATATTTCATCACAAAATATCTAAAGGAAAATGAACAAGTCAATTTCAAATTCCACGTCCAGTGTTCTCTCAGGTCAAATAAAATCTATGTAGTTGATTTTACTCTGAGACAAAACAAAGCCTTGTAAGCAGATCTAAGACTCCTGAGCAGCATAGCTTAGCCTGATACAGTCATTAAATACTTGCATTTCTTCATAAATCTTAAGGACATCAACTGTCAACCTGTCTGGGCTATGCACAAGGTGTTCAGTTTCTGCTCTCTGTAATAGTGCAGAAAAGAAGATATGAACTATAAGAATTGTTAAAGCAACAAAAACGCCTCTGTGTGTTTTCTTTTGAGAGGAAAGGTAATTTGTTAAGAAACCTCCTTGACAGGATGATGGAGCATTCTTCTTCTCTCCTTTTTCCCACCACGAAGAGCACTGAGAATCAAAGGCAGCTAGGCTTGCCGTAGTGCATTGACTGACAATTAGATTTTAAAACCCCAGGAAATAGGATCTCATAATGCTACCTAATGGGATTCTGAAATAAAGTCGACTGCTCTCAGGTAGCGTCAGGTAGCAAAATTAAAAGAAAAGCACAGAAACTCAATTATTACTGGAACTGGCTCGTTAAGTCAGCTGCTGTCACAACTAGAAGCCACTTTAACTCTGTAGCAATATTGCATATTTTCAATGTCTTGTACCATTCGAGATTATTATGCCTCATAAAGTTAATAAATGTAAATCAAACGTTGGCATTCTTTACACATGAAAATCTTTGGAGGCTTATTTTCTATAGACCCTGCTTCAAAAGCAGCATAATTTCATTAAGATGTCATGACAACAGGATTTGAATGTGATGACTTAATAATTGTCTGCTATTATTAGAACCTCATATTTTTAAGCATTCCATGGTGTTCTACAGTTTTCGAGTATTGATGAAGCAGTTCACAAAGTAATCATTCTAAGAGGAGCTTAGACATTCAATAGCAATAATGGAAATGCAATAATGAAAACCGTGGCTTATTTTACCATGAAATCTAATGCCCTGACAACAAAGGATATTAATGCTTAACATGTGTTACTTGACTAAAAGTTTTCCATAGCATTGCCTTTCTTTCCACATTTTCCCTGTACTCCATTATTAACAATGATCCAAAATTAATGGAAGGATTCCATATGTGTCATTGGCAATATTCATCAGCAACTAGAAATAAACCAAAAATATTTAGAGGGGTCCATATTTGCAAACATTTTCAAAGGGTCTGTAAGTTAGTGATGTTATAAGTTACAATATCCTAAGTAGTTGTAGATGTCAGTTTTCTTTAGGAATTGACAATATAATGTGCAGAAAAGAAAGGTAATTTCTTTGACAAGGAAGCAGGCAAGCTGACAGTACTGGAATGTGAAAAGTGTGGAAACCTCCTCTCAAGGTAGAGGTACCAGTCCTGTATCTGTCTGCCTTGCTTTGTTTCTCACTGAAGCTAGATTTTCCTAGTTTCAGAAAAATACATCTTTGAGCACACTCCGATGACAGGCATCCCCTGTTCTTTCCCACAGAAGCAGAAGATGTAAATAGATAAGATCGGGGACTCTACGGATGCACCCCTGACACATGCCCTAACTTTAAAATATAGATCATTGGAGCCTATCTAATTTCAACTTGTTATTAATTCTATATTCAAGAGACCAAAATCTTAATGAGCTTTTGTTGAATTCTGGGAAGCAGAGAGTTCAAAAATATTGTTTTTTTTTAGGCATGAGAATAAAATAATTAAATGAATTGAGAACATTTGTTCCGATTCTCTAAAGTCAGAGATGCTAAGCAAAGTATTACAAAATATATCATAAAATTTAGAATACTGAAATGAACAAAAAGAATTTTTTGTCATTTTCAAAATATGAGGTGGCTATACCACAAAACTTGAAATATGAAAATTTTAAGCATTTTCTTTTGGCAAGAATAACATATAACAAAGAAAGCAGAAGAAAACAATGAGATTAATGTTAAAGCCACTCTGATGCTTTGGATTTAATCATTTTGATACAAGAAGCAGGGCTGCTTTATGAATATTAATTGAAGAGAAACTAGAAGTCAGGATAAATGAAGATCTTAGAAAAGCTGCATCCTGAGTAATACGTCTTCAGTTCAGGATGGAGCATTAATACAGAGAAGCCAATAACAGTGATGCTTAGGTGAAGGGTCCTTGGGACCAGTAGACCTGAGTGTGGAGCCTCTGTTCTCAGAGTCAAACTGCTCTTTCTAAATCTCATTATATCCAGACATTAACAGAAGTTAGTGACAGTCCTTGCCTTGTACAGTTGTTCTCTGGTAAAGTGCTGCACTTACAGAGTGTAGCACATTGTCAGACACAATGTGGACGAGAAAATATGACACAGGTATCCTAATTAGGTCACAGATTTACAGCAGTTAAAGAATAATGGCTGCATCCTGCTGTTGTAAGAATTTTGTGACCTTTGTAGATATTCTACTGAGAGATTAAACAAAAGTTTAGGCCATTAAGAGATGCTCACAAACCCCTCACAGTCTGGGTTCTGGAGACTGGTAGGATCACCATACTTTGCCACTTTCTAGTGCTAAGAGGGAACATGCTATCCCTTTTCTAGTTCACACAAATGATCCCATATTGTCTCAGCCCTAAAAAACAGCTGTTCTTGACAACTGCATTATAAACTGTCAGTTGATATGTTTCTTAAACTGCAATGTTTCAAGCTTCAAGGGTCAAAGGCATCAGGATCAAGCAGAGTTTACTCTTCTGAGGGTTTGAGGACATACAGTGTACCATGACAGACAGCGCACATGAAATGGTTGGTTACGTTGTGTCCACAGTAGGGAAACAGAGAGAAATGAGTATTGCTGGCTATAACTCACATTCTCACTCTCCACCGTGTTGGGGAACAGAGCCCCATTGCTGTCAACCACATCAAAGGTGGGTTTTCCTCAGATAAACCTCTCTGGAAATCCCTCATAGACAAAATCAAGAGGATGTCTCTTAGGTGATTGAAAGTCCAGTCCGATTGAGCATGAAGCCTATCAAACACTTTCTTGTTGATGAGTGTTGAATTGTGTGGGTTACCATGTCCTGGTTGGATTTTCTAGTCTCACCCAGTTGAGACTGGAGTTCACCTTACATCTTTGACACTTGCAGAGCTCAACTGAACTTTCTCTCTATGGCAACTGAGTAGAATTGGTTTGAACTGTCTATTCCTCACATCCTGATTTATACAGCTAAAAATCAAAGTTGGGTTAATAATGGACAGAAACAGCAAAATTGGGATGCAATCACATGTGACACAGTTTGGAACTCTTAACATATCAAATCAGGTGATTTCAAAGCACCCTTTTGCCTGTCAAGGATGGCAAAAGATCTGGTGTTTCATTCTTCCTGAAAATAACTAGGTTGTTCTGATGCAATTTCAAAGATGTTGATCTTATACTCATATTCTTGGCATTGATGGCTTTTATGGTGGCTGTGGTTCTATGAGATTCATATGAAATATTGGAAAGGGGCACAACTGTCACAATCACAATACAGTAGATTTAATTAGAGAAAGCCAATATGGGCGAGTATTCACACTGACTAGCATAACACTAACCTCCCTTTCACACGATAAAAGAAACTCTATCACATGTGCATGTTTATTCCAAACAAATACTCTGAAAAGATCTTATACAGTAGGGATGTAGTCCCTGTGATTGGGAAAAACAATGAAGTGGAGAATTGTCTTGGGCCAGGGAAATGAACCAGTGAGTAAATGCTTGCCCAGAGGTGAAGTGACAGTCAGTAAGTGCTTTTAATTCCAGGACTATGGAGAAGGAGATAGAAGGATCCTGGGGTTTTACTGGATGGTAAGTATCACAAAACCATGGAGCCCTATATTTAGAGAAAAACTTTTCACAGAATAATATTAACCACAATTTTATTTAAACACAAAGGCCAATTACTATAACTAGGTTTACTACGTTTACTAAATGACTACCTAGCTGTACATTAATCATGCAAGTGACTCAAAATTTATACATGTGCATATTCAATTAATAAAAATTGATTAGAAAAATATAACTTCTGTCAAAAGAGTACATTAAAGTTGATATTAAAATAATTGCTTAAGAAAATGGATGCATCTGGAGAATATCATCCTGAGTGAGATAACCCAGTAACAAAAGAACAGACATAATATTCAGTCACTGATAATTGGATACTAACCCCAGAAAGCTCTGAACACCCCAGAAGCAACTCACAGACTATGTGAATTCAAGAAAAACAAAGGCAAAAAAATTGAAAAATCATTACTCTTACTCTTTACACACCAAGAAACCTTTGACTATTTCCAGGTTACATCTTGTTTTACATGTACTTCATGCTCATTGTAACTAGTAAGATTTTAAGGCATACTATCAAACCTTTAAAAAAATAAAGTACTAACAAAATGTATTCATATACTTTAATGCAAAAATGCTTTTAAAATCTGTACATTTATCTTTGTTTTTTAAAATAAAGTTGTTCAATTAAAAAATAATTTTAAAAAGCACAATAGCAATATTGTGTTTGTCAAATGAAAAGCAGAACAAAACAATTTCTCAGTTAATCTTCATTGTGAAAATATAAACAAGACAAATAAGATAAATGAGATAATCAAGGTCTTAGAACTTAATTAAAATTAAATGACTTTTACATCTATAGAAAATGCAAAGCAAATAGTGAAGAAAGAAAGCAAATGATGTAATGCATCAAAGAAGAAAACGGTGATGCTATAACTCAACATTTTTAGTCAGATATCAACTAGAAAAAATTGACAACATATGCAAAGGACAGAGAGATGTTAAAGAATGGAAGAAGAAAAACATCACTCTTTTTCCCCTATTTAACTGGTAAAGGAAAATACCATAATTGTCTACAGATACATATTTTTCTGTTCTAGAATTCATCAGCCCTGAATTTATTTAAGATGTCTTGAAGGTACTCAGCACCAGTGTTTAGAAGGGCTTACAGTGTGTTATACAGAGCTCTAAAGTGGGTTGTGAGTCACTGATACGTGACTGAGAATGTGCCTTTCTTGTACCAGTTACTGAACAGGAAGAACTGCCCATGACAAGAAGTTAACCAAGCACAAGCAACCTATCACGTAGAGTTTGGCCACTAAAGATAGCTGTCCTTAGTGGATGGCTTTGGGCATGGATACAGGTAAAGAAAGATTCATTCTCCTGTGTGAGTGGTCACTAGGAATTTGACTACGCTCCAGTGAGAGGGCAGACAATGGAAGACTGAGAAGTGAGCATAATTAAGGTGCTGGATGTGAGATTCCCAAATAATCAATAATAAAATGTCATGGTGGTACAAAGAAAAGTAAGTATTGTTTAGGGGATATAAGAAGATATGTGTAGTGTTGGGACATCATTTATATTAATTATATGAACAAATATGTTTTTTAAAAAAGAATATAATTTATAAAACAAACATTTGATCATGGTCAATAAATCCCTTTAGCACAGAGATATGGGTGTAAGTTAAAATGAAGAAAAATTTTGTTATTGTTTCCATCACATGAAAGCCAATATGGTACACAGTTTATGTTCATTTAATAGAATTCCAAACACAGATATTACTCTTGTGATTGAGGTTTAGATATGGAATGAGAAGTCCCTTCTTTTATTCTGTGTTTTAAACACAGTTTGAACATAATACTTTTAGTAATGATGAATGCTCATGAGCATGTCAAATGATACTACAGACATTCCTGGTCACCTTTCCTTTTCATATTAGGTGATCATCACCACTTAAGATGATTGTTAGTCAATGACATACCTTCTCAGACACACTGCCCTTATCAAGTGATTTAGCAGTATATCATAAGATGAAAGGTTCATTAAGCAATTAGAAGCTAAATAAAGTTGTATTTCCAATATGATAAGCCTCCTAAAATTCACAACGAATGTTCCATACAAAATAAACTCTAATAATGCTGAGTTGAATATGAGATGTTTCCCATTGCATTTTTGTAGGATCTATTCATGAGCATTCTCTACTGCACAATATTAATCATCTCTGTTTCTTTAAATTTATACTTTATTTAAAAGAAATATGTGATGGTTGGTTTTTACTGCAGAATGATTTGATTTATAATTACATGAGAGAAAAAAAAAACTGTGACTATGACTATGGAAGTATTTGGAAGATTAACTGAAGGAGGATAAAACCCAGCTGTGAATGTGGGTGGAGCCATCCCATGAGTTGAAGAATATAAATGGAAAAGAAATAACTGGCCTGAATACCAGCATTCATTGCTTAACTTCATGACATAAATCCAGGCACCTCCTATCCTTGCTTCATGATGTCCTACCATTAGTGGACTATATCCTCTCTAAACCTAAAATCCTTCCAGTCACTTTGTCAACAGCAATGTGAAACATAATAAGAAGAGATCTGTTTAAGCTTTTCTATAAGCATCAGCTAATCCTTTTCTGGTTTTGTTTTCTCATGGCCATCTAACTGCAATGGTGGCTTTGAATTCCCCAAAGTATTTTCTCCCACATGAAAAGTTCTTGTTAGCAAGCTCACATTTGTCTGAATGTGTTTTTAACAATAAAGCATTGACTTTGCTTTCTGACTATATATTCCTAGAGAATAGCATTGTGGTCATCTGGTAGACCTCTGCATTGTGAAGGCAGACATTTAACTCTATACATTCTGCATGACCATATGAACTGTTCTTGCAGTTACTATGGCTAGTTTCACAAAAAAAATTAATATTTGTAGCATTCATAAAGATGAAAGTGAGGTTGATAAGCAACCATTTCTTATTGATATGAGGAGATGTGATGTGAAAGAAACCTTAAAGCCCTCACTCACCCTCAACTGAAATCCCCATTCATTAGTCCACGACAAGGACTAGAAAGTAGATGGGATTTTGGTTCATGAAATCACTAAAGGTTAAACATGCATAGCTTCTAAACAGCAGATGTTTTATTTTATAAGTTAGTATTCTACTTTAAATCAATTTATAGAATTTTGAACACACTGATACTTTAGCACCAATATTGAGATAATTTGAAAGGTGATATTCATTTCACAAACTCCTCATTTCATCTTCAGGTTCAAGTAACATCAAATGCCTTCAGCTGGCATGTGGGATAAAACAGATATATTTTTTATCATAACAAAAGTTCCTGAAATACATGTTATAGAGTTGTAGTATAACATATTAATTATGGGGGCTTATGTTTGGCAAAAAAAATTCAAATTCGTTTTCTGCTTTATTACCTGAAAATACTATTTTTGTCAAAATTTGAAACTGGGTAATCTATTAAACTAAGAAACTGGCTAGCCCTGGGCTTGCTATAATATTAATAAGATCTAGAATTATTACTCCACGACGCAAGAAAAATTGCTTTAATTTCTGAGGATAAATTAAATGCTGCAATGTTCTGAATAAATTTAGGTGTGGTAATGGCAAAGTATCACTTGAAGCAAGAATAGTCTGTGTTTCTGGGTACCTGTCTGATTCCTCTTTCATTTTACTGTATGTATATGGATGTGTGTATGCATTTATGTGTGCTAATATGAGCTTGCAACAGGTCAGAGATAAACTCTTGAATATTCCACAATCCTTTTTACTTTAGGTTTTTTTCTTTTTCTTTTTCTTTTTCTTTTTTTTTTTTTTTTTTTTTTTTTTTTTTTTTGAGAGAGAGAGAGAGAGAGAGAGAGAGAGAGAGAGACTGGCCTGTTAGCCTGTCCCTGTTCTGCTTACCTGGGATGACAGATGAGAGCCACTGTGCCTGTCTTTTGTTTTGACAATGATTGTCCAAACCCAGATCTTCATGTTTTCATAGAAAGCAATTTTACACACTGAGTCATTTTCTCTGCTACAGTTGCTTGCATCAAATAAGAACATGAACAATAAAAACAAAGGTCTACCTATAGGAGCTAAAGACTAACTCATAAATGCTGCAACAGGATAGTTGGGACTTTCTATGACACACTTTGTGTTATACTTGTAATCTACCCACATTTCTTCTATTGTTTGCCTAGGCCATATTGACTAGCAGCTGCCATCCTCAGGATCCCTTCCCCTTCTCAGTCTACCTATGTTTGCTTCATTAATGCAGGAGTGGCCTTTCTAAACTCTGATCATTTCCCAGGAAATTCCCACAGCCTGTTCCTGACACCACCAGATAGAGTTCTTTAGTCTTACAGGCTGCCTCTATTCGTGTTATGCACTAGAACAACCTCTAACTCTAACAGTCAATTAACTGGACATAAAACACATTTACCTGAAGCTATTTAGTGTGTGGAAACATCTACATTCGTGTCCTTTTTTGCCAGCTGTTATCTCCACCCCAAACGCCTTACTTGTCTGAATTATTTCTTTTTTATCAGTATGAGCAGGTACCTGAGAAAAAGTGACTTAGGAGGGGCAGTATTTATGTTGCCTCACAATTTGAAGATAGGCGTAGTAAGGGCAGAAGGAGGCTGGTTGTCATACTGCATCTCCAGTCAAGAATCATAGTGATGAATGTTAGCATTCTGCTTGCATCCTTCTCTGTCCTTTAACACTCAATCCAGACAACAGCTAATGGGGCATTGCCATGTACATTCAGGCTGAGTCTTCTCTCTTTGGCTAAACCTCTTAGGAATTACCATCACACCTGCCCAAGTGCTGTTCTTCTAAACAAGTCAATTAGGTTAACAATGGAGATTGAGCATTCACAACATCCAATGAGGTCATCAAAGTACCAGGAACACTCTAAAAATAAAAGCTTCCTTTGACTTTCTTCAATATGAAAAGAGAATAATTCACTTCTGTTTCAGTGTAAATCAACAGGAAATTATGCATCTGAATATTTGTCAATTAGGTAAAGTACAGTCTTCAATAAGAATTATAAATAAGTCATTTAGGCCATGTTTTTGCTCAAATTAAATCTTCTTTTCACTCTACAGTCACATCCAATTGTCCTAGTCTGCTTTATGTAGCTGTGTCAGGACAACTAACAGTTGCAGAATTTGAACATGAAAGTCAAGATGAGACTCCAGTAGCTTGTCTAGTGAGGGCTATTCTTTCCTTCCCAGATGGTGCCTTGAGGATCCTGCCTCCAACGAAGACATGTTTTCCACACATAGCAGAGGGAAGGCTAAAGTGGATAAGGTCCCTCTGCTAAGCCCTTTCACAATAACACTTAGCTTCTTTACACTGGGGACTAGCTCAGATGGTTAAATCACCCTAAGTCTCACCTATTTATTCAATTCCATGGTCATTGCCTAGACACGAAAAGGACACATTCAGCAATAGCACTAAAAATCCTTTCTGTAGTGCCTGATCAGAAATGCTCCCACAAGAAAACAGATGAATGATATAGTACTAGCCATCTGAGTATTGTTTAGCTCAGTCAACATGTTACATTCAATTAATAACCACAATTTTATTTAAACACAAAGTCCTATTACTGGGTGGTCTCTCTATTCTATCCCTGGAGGCTAAGATCTAGTTCCCTTCCTGCCATTTAATGACAGAGTATCTTCGCCTGGGATCAGCAGCAGAGATGTTAGGTACATATTTGCAATACCTTATTGTTTTTGTTATGGAGTGCAATGATTGTGGTTAAGACAGAGGAATTCTTCCAGACTGCAGAGGCAAATATTTTTCTCTACTTGAAGAAGTGTAAAAAAGTGAGCAGGTATTGATGCCTGCCTATCACTGGCCTTTCTCAACTCTGTCTCTGTCATGATTCCTGAATGGAGGCCCATAGAGAAGAGCTGTGAAGGACAACATGCTTTTGTTGTATCTGAGGCTTCCAGGGACCCTAAATCAATCTTTATTCAGCCTCTAGAAATTTGTTGACATTTTAGCTCGTTTTCTAAATCCTGTCTGTCACTTTTTCCTCCCACATTCTGCTAAAGGTTAAGGAGAAGAAAGGCCAATGTTTTCTTGATCCTCTGAGACACTTGGAAATTTGTATTGTTTTGTTGTCTTGTAAAGTCAAAATTCTGATATTCTAAATGAAAGGAAAGATTTTGCAGACTATATTGTTTTTATATGATGAGGGTGAGTGTTCCTGGGTACTTGTTATTACCCATGGAGAAGCAGAAGTCTATAACCCTCACAGATTATTTCCATTCATTGTTTTTTCTTTCTAAAATATACCTAGTAGTCTTTGTAGGTACTATAACTAGGTTTACTACATTTTATAAATGACTACCTAGCTGTCCATGAATCATGCAAGTGACTCAAAATTTATACATGAGCATATTCACTTAATAAAACTTGATTAGAAAAAATATAACTTCTGTCAAAAGAGTACATTAAAGTTAATATTAAAATAATAAAAATGATAAAAAGGTATGGTTTGGATTTTGAATGTAACCTCAGTTATGGAAGGGAAAATAAGAGTTACATTAAAATTACAGAATCAAAGTAAGCCAGGATATAAATTCTTTATTAGAGAAAAGTCATTAGGAGACATGGATAACAGCAATCTTCATATTTCTGTCATTGCTACAGTAGAACTCATAAACATGGATATAAATGAGTCACAGTGGCAACTAATATCAAATTTAATTACTATTTATTTTAACTAGAATTTTTCTCTAAAGAATCAGGAGTATAGATTTTGTAAAAGCCATTATTTCTGTATCAACAGTTTGTGAAAAATAACTACACATCAGGATCTAGACTCAGCAACGATACACTAAAGCATCGTTGAGTTTTCTTTTCTAGAGTAAACAGATACATTATATGCAGAGGAGAAGAGGGTACAGGTAGAAGAGCTCTTTATACAAGTATGCAGGCATGAAAAAATTCCTTAATTAAACAAAGTACTTGTCATCGTTGCACACATGTACACCTAATAATTTTATTATTTTTCCTTTGGCTGTCAATATAAAATTTAGTAACCCAGAATCTCAAATGTTAATGGACAAACAGCCAAGTTAAGAATCATAGAAGCAAAGCTTTTAAACATTTAAAAGGACATCTATAAGATCATGATACATCACAAAAGCAGTTAAATCTCATTTCTAGTCTTCATTGATCATCACCATCTGTATTTTTATGTTATATAAAGAGACTACCTTGTACTTCATGTCACAGCAAAATAGCCGAGCCTGGTTTAGCTCTGTTGAGGTAATAAATAAAACCAGCTAGCTCAGCTCTCACAAGTGTGGCTGTGGCAGATTTGGTCCAGCAGATTAAATGGCAGCCAAATAATTTAGCCTCACCTAGTATGTTAGGTCTCTAAATTTCTATCTAGAAAACAAAAGATCTTTTATACTTACCATAGGACTCATGCATGTGATGGCTTTTCACATGAGGAACATCACACTTCTCTCTGAAAACTGCTCAACATGAACTTGACACATGGAAGGCTGTTTCATTGTCCACCACCACTCCAAAAGAACTGTCCCATAAAAATAGTGAATGTATAATCTATATCCAATATTAAAATAGGACTTGCAAAATATTAAATAACATTTCAATGTTTTCTTTTAACTTTTTCTAACCTTTTAAATAAAGTTATCTGGTACAGAAAGTGTGGTTTAATTTTACCTGGTTGAACATCATAGCACACACCACTGCCCTTCATTAATTGTATAAGCGAATAAACAATGCACAGATTTCAGTTCCTCCTCTTAGGACAGCATAGCTATAACACCATTACTCAACTCTCTCTGCCACTGATACATGTCTCTGATGGTTGATTATGTGTCAGTGTTTCTATCCTTAGAATTACCTATTTGAATTTCAAGCACTGGCTTGAGATCAGTTAGAAAAGTATAACTACTGCATTCAAAGTATTTGGACATTTTGAAGAAGTCAAAGCTAGTTTCAATACTATCTTCCAACAAGTTTCAGTTTCAGATGCCACTAGTAGCCTGAAGACCATGTACCTTTTAGAACCCTAACTAATTTGTATTTATTACATGGAGTTCAAAACTCAAAGATGACCATTTAGTATTGGATACCCAACTGTTAATGTCCTTCCATGGGCATGCTGTTTCTTCTTCTCTCTAAATTCTGTAGCTGACTTGGTTCTTTGTGTAGGGTTGAGGCCTCACCCATTT
This sequence comes from Micromys minutus, assembly GCF_963924665.1. Taxonomy (NCBI): domain Eukaryota; kingdom Metazoa; phylum Chordata; class Mammalia; order Rodentia; family Muridae; genus Micromys; species Micromys minutus. The sequence goes on along the minus strand of NC_137973.1, from coordinate 80,724,799 downwards.
TAGATAACTATTGTGTGAACCTTTTCAGCTCATCTTAGGAAGTCTTGTTGGTTAGACTTCATGGGTGTAGCTTCTGACATGACTAGGAGACATAGTGTCACATAAAAGCTCCTAATGTGCTCTCAATAAACAATCGGCCCTGAAAAAAAAATCATGTACATAATATTACATATATATGCATACAAGTAACATTATACAGACTATTTAAAAACACAAACACACAATATAGTATATGTATATTAAATATATATATATGAATCTAATAATTAATGAAAGAAGAGGTCATAAGTTTGAAAGAGAACAAGGAATATATAAGAGAGTTTGGGATAGGAAAGCAATAGAAGTAATGTTATAATTATACAAAAAAAAAAAAAATCTCAAGAAAAGGAAATTGAAGAATTCAAATCTGCCAGTCCACATCACAGAACTTGTGAAGACCTAGTAAGAAGAAAGAAAAATATACAGATCCTTTTCCTTGTGATCAACATGAGTTGAATTTCCCGAAAATGTGTGTTTTCTCTGATCTGTATGCTTGTCACCAGACTTCCTGAGTGATTGGCTTTGAGTCCCAATGTCAAGGTCATCAGTCTTGCCAGCAAGAAAGACGCGTAACAACAGGATTCTTCTGCAGACATTTGTTGTGGGGTTTGATTGCAGAGGCGAAAAGACCCTGAGCCCAGGAACTGGTGCTGCTTAAATAGGCCTAGGTAGGACGTGTTCCTCTCTGATTGGTGAGTGTCCCAGACCCTATTTTGCATGCTCCGGGTTGAGCTGTAGCGCATGCGCACTTTAGGTTGTTTATCGGCTGCAGGGCCTATGCAGCTCCGGCATCATCTTGTAATGGTGAATGTGGCTTCCCACATCCCAACATTTTACATAATGTAGTGCAACTATTAAAAATCCTCAGATTTATAGTTCAGACAGAAGTTACATGTCAGTATTTCCCTTTTCTTTGTATATGCACATTCTTTACTCCTCTACCATGTACTCAATTTTATGACTCTTCTGGTTTGCCTCACTTGTCTGTAGAAAATATTTGAGTGGCAAAGCACTCCCCCCCGTAAACATTGATGAAAAATCATTGCCTACGGTCTCTCTCAATATAGCCACCTTAACTATTTGCCTATGTTTTGCAGAAACCAAGATGTTTGCTGGTTTTCCTGATGGGCATTTACCTTCTACCCAGATAAAGTGATGATGGCTGTAACAGTCAATGATTAATAATGGATGTGCAAATGTTTTCTGAGCAGAGAGCCCGAGTGGGTTTAGGTATATATCAAATGAATTCATCTTTGCCATTTAGAATCCTTTCTGAGCTGTGAGGGAAGTATCCAGAAGGACGGCATTTCCTAGACAACTCTCTTAGGGACAGAAATCTACTCCCATGCAAATAAGATCACATGCTTAGATGGTCCCTTACTCCAGCCCCTACCCTCCATATTCTTTGTTCTGAGGTCATCATGACTTCATTCTTCCATTTTCCATCAGTAACATGCAGAAGAAATGGCTTCAGAGTCCACAAAGAAATAATCAATTTGCTTCTATCACAATCTAGAGCCAATTGGCAGCTATTTGGGAAGGTACCTTAGCAGTGTAGCATCTGAAGCTTGTAAGTGACATCTTTGTATAGCATGTGCTTCCAAACTGGAGCATTCCCAGCTATATTGCTAGATGTTTAGAGGACAACTTGGAAGATCATTCCAGTGTGGGCTTCTGGGGGATACTCGCAAATGGCTGGACTCCATCAATAGGAAAGCTCATAAATCATTCTGATAGAGAATGGCGATACGTGAGAAATACCCTCTTAGGGTGCCAAAAATATTTGTTCCTGGGGCTTGAAAGTTAAAATTTTGTTTATGAAAGACTTTTATCATTAAGGTTGTCTATGTTCCTGCACTTGTGTTTGTGTGTGGGGGGGGAGAGTGAGAAAGAGAGAGAGAAAGAGTGAGAGGAAGAGAGAGAGAGAGAACGAAAGAGAAGGAGAGAGAGTGAGTGAGTGAGAGAGAGAGAGAGAGAGAGAGAGAGAGAGAGAGAGAGAGAATACCCATTAGCAAATTTGTTGTATAAGAAAGTCTTTAATCATCCATCATTCTTGAAGTTGTGCAGTGATGATTTTTCCCCCTAGGCATTTGCTATAAATACAGAACATATTATATTGTTATTTACATGTATATGTTCAAGGTGTACACAGTATGCATTCTTAAGAAGCAGTACTGTATACTACAGATCTGTCATTTGAAACTTTCTTCATACAGTAAGAGTCCTGCCTGAACACAGACCCTTGTGTACAATAAACCTGGTTTTTTCCCTGAGATTTTCTTTTTTATGAGGTGTTAAATAAGTATGGCTTCACCAATGTAAAACATTGACTAAATTGGCACCCAGCAAATAGTTCTGTAATTGAGTGTTTCATTTTGCAAAGTGTGTCTCACATGCAGATGGGCTATATGTGGGATGAAAGAAATAGGACTTGTGGAGAACACATGAAATCACTAATTAAATTTATGAGCCTAAAAGCACTTTTAAAACCTTCACTTGTTCAAAGAAAAAAAAAATGATTCAAAACACGTTACGTTACTTGTGGTGAATCCATTGGAATTTTGCTTGTTTGGGGTTCCCTGACTGGCTTCACAATTTTCATTAGCCAATTATTTTCTAACCTAATGTTGAATGTTAAAGATAATCTGTTTTAATCAAAATAAGTCTATTTTCAGTTATCTCAAATTCTGACTAATAAACACTATTATGCACTGGACACCGCTATCCAGTGACGTTTTTAGAATCCGGGAGTACCACCTGAGTGCTTCTTAAAGCATTAATGTGTTCACACAAGACAAGCTCCATGGGGATACTCAGTTTTTTCAAATTCCCAGAACCTTTATCAATGTTTGGAGAGGTTTTAAAATTCCTCATTTGGGTGGCAATTTGGGAAGGATTCAATAATTTGCAAAATAAAGAGAAAAGTATAGGCTGCTTGGGGTTATCAACAAAAGAGCTCATCATTTTTGAAATTCTCATTGTGCTGTGAAACAGGAATCCACCTATGTCTAACCTTTGCTGGATCATTTTATGATCAAGGAAGGCTTTTTCAAGCTAGTAGACTGGTAGAATAAAAGAGACTTGACAATTTTTTCCGCCATTCTTCATGAGTTTCCCAAATAATAAATGGTGAATTTATATAAATTGCTATGAGAAAAAAAAGACAATCTGCAGGGGATTTTTAACTTAACCCAAAGAGGTGACACTAGTGTCATAGAGAAAAAAAAGGCTTGACATTGGGGGGAAAAAGAAAGAGAAACCTTGAGCTTTTGATGCCATTTCTATATGTCTTAGAGGATGATTTAATGTCTGTCTTATAAGACAAAGGACTCAGCTAGGTGAATATGCAGTTACAAGTCAGTATAGGGCATACTATATAAGGATTGTATATCTATATGAGTATTAGAACACTTATATTAGATGTCTAGAAAAAGGGCACAGACTTTCCTTCACTGTCATATCTGCATGTCAACACAGCAGACAGCAGTCACCTCACAGCTAAGCTTTCACTTAGACCCTTTTGAAAGTCTATATTATAGCAGGGCAGGTTGTATGTAGATGAGACTCAGGCTGTGGCAGGAGAGTATAGAGCTGGTCACTGTCTGTAGGCAGGAAGCACAGAGCTTTTTCATAACTTAGTATTCCTTTCAGAACAAAAGTTCAAAAGATGGCTCTACCCACATTCCAAACAGTCCTAACTAACATTTTTTGAAAATATCATGTCAGAAACACCCAGAGAAGCATTGTTTAGGTGATTCTAAATCATGGAAAGATGACAATCAACACTAAATAGCCCAGGCAGATAAATGGTAGATAGATAGATAGGTGGATAAAGAGATAGATGGATGGATGGGTGGATGGATGGATAGATGGATGGATGGATGGATGGATGGACAGATGGACAGATGGACTGGTAGACAGGTGATATAGATAAATACATACATATATACATACATACATACATACATAGATATAAAGATACATATATATGTAGATGAATGGATAGTCAGCTGATAGACGATAGATTGGTAAACTGATATTTAGTGAACTTCATACATTCTTTGATAATAAGTGGAATATTCCTAAAAATTCAAATTTTAAGTACAAATTTTCTATCAGAAACAAAAGCTGAGTGGAGTGGTTTAATGAAAACTATAATAATATTTATACTAATTGAATAAATTAGAAGTTTCCTCATGATCAAATTACAAACAGATTAATATTGACAATTTTCAATCTGTGTACTCTTATTACAAGTAATATTTTGATATTTAACATTAATAATAGAGCTTTAGAAACGACACGCACATTGCAAGAATATTTGATCAACATTATTTGGTCCTAAGTATTCTTAACTAGGGTGTCTTTGAATATTTTCCATTGCACAGCTAAGATAAGTTAGATAGCAAACTGTATAAAAACTACATTAAAATAGGGTAGAATAGTTTTATATAAAAAATAAGAAGGTGTTATTTCCCCAAAGAGGAGTTATATATATTAAAAACAGTTCATCAAAATTTGACCACATTTATTAAATGACTTCTCACTTACTAAAGAAAATGACTGTGTTGAAAACACAGAAGCAAGGTTCTAGTAAGTTCTCATAGCCCTGAGGACAGATCCTGGAAAGTGGATATGCTGCCCCTATTTTCAAGTGAGCCTAACTCAAGAAGTTAGTCCCTGTGGATGCTGTGAGTCAATCTAGCTAGTCTTCAGAGAAACTCTATGGTATTCTCCTATCATGCATCAGCTCACAGACAGACAGCCTCAGAAGTTACTCTAAGACTATTGTGCTACAGGGCAGTAGCAACAACACTGTGTTCATGGTTGAGCATAAGCATGGACCAGAACACCCTGTAAAGCACTTACAAAAATGACCAAACACCCCTAACTTTACCTGATATAAGCAACTGATGCTATCTTCTCATGCAACAGTTGCGCCACATATCCACCCCTAGGAAAAGGGTAGGACTTGATCATACTCTCTGACAGCCCTAAATCTGGACTAGTACTGAATAGTGCCCTAAAATTGATCCCCCAAATAAATCTTGTAATGCCTCACTAAAGTTACTCCCCTCGCCAAGTTATTCCCTAATGCCTCTTTGCTCAAGCAGCCACAGCTCTCAGGCAGCATTTCGGTGTAGCCACCATACTGAAAGTTGCCTTGGCGATCATTTCTCAGGAGAAAATAGTGACAAAATAGTCATTTGTTCTCTGAAGGATGTTTCAAGTGTGAAACAGACAGGAAGTGGTAGGAATGATTCTAGGGACAAATTAGTAATGAGTAAGAATCTGGTACTCATAAAAATTCCTTTTCCTAAGAACTAGTCAAGACAAAAAGGAGTGATTGTCCCTCCTCTGTTCCTCTCTTCCTGTCTGCCTGTCTGCCTGTCTGCCTGCCTGTCTGTCTGTTTCTATGTCTCTCTGTCTCTCTCTCTCTCTGTGTGTCTCACTCTCTCTGTCTCTCTCTCCCTCTGTGTTTGTGTGTGTGTAAAATCTCTCTATCTCTCTCCTCTCTCTCTCTCTGATATATATACATCACATTTTTATTCAGCTGTAAATTATATGAACCTCAACACATCATTTTTATCTGCCATATGGTAAATTAGGTGTCTGCATATTAATACTGCATTTAACCCTCAAAGTACTTCGGGCAGCGAAGATTTTAGTTTTATGTCTTTCCACGGAACATTAGTGAAATCAGGGTGTTTAGCCTCACTTTATCTCTAAAGCAACATTAATAACTTAGTGGGATGTCTTCAGCAATAACCAGACCAGAATTCCTAATCACAATAATAACAGATAATACATTTTCAAGTTACTAGTTCACCTAACAATAAGGCTATTGGAAATAGAGAAAGATGTGTTAAATCCTCGTCATAGAGTTTCTGCTCTGACCAGTTACAACAAAGGGAAAAAATGTAAATAACTACACCATGTACATGACAACCAATCCTGTAGAGAAACATCGGTATAAATGAAAAAATATTGATGCAGGTATTGGGGTGGTTTCAATGTGAGCACTTACGCCAGGAATGTGTACTGAAGGGATATTTGAGGGAGGAGAAGATTCTCAAGGAAGCTGAAGGAAGACAGTTCTAGCAGTGAGAACAGCAAACTCTGGTTCTGGACGTTAGAATGAGATCTGTGTCTTCAAGGACAGTGTGGAGGTCAACATCTGCAGACCACAAAGCCCAGGAAAGTGCTGAGAGTGAGGCCACAGACAGAGCAAATTGGGTGTGCCTATGCCTAGGACTGTAGAAGCCGCTAAAAGTTGCCTGGAAGGGTATAGTGGTCAGACTTCATATGTACAAAGATGCAAGTGTTAAGAATTCCCTACCTTCACTAATTTATGGAAGACATGACAACGTGGGACACAACAATGGGTGTGGAGGTGCAGGAGAGGGTCCCTGGGTGTGCTACTGTGAATGGAGTAGAAGAGTGTGCAGTACGTCTTCTTGTCTGCATAGATGAGGTGGCTCGTGTTTAAACCCACATGTCCCGAATGCATAGCTTGTGATTCGGAATTTTATTTTTATCCTTTTCTGTGTGCTTCTGTGTGCAGTATGCATGTATTATGCATGTGCACAGATGTATGTACATATGTACGCTCACACGCATTCTCTTGTATATAAAGGCCCCTTTGTCAGTCTTCCACCTTATTCTTTCAGGCAACATCTCACAGCCAATAGACAATCTTGTGTTACCTGCTCTAAGGATTCCTTTTTTTATCTGCTGAAGCTGAAGCTCAGGAGGCTACGACTCCACTCAGCACTTAGGTGCATTCTACGCATCTGAAATTGTCCTGGTTGACAGGCGAACGCTTTAAGTCCTCAGCCATTTTTTGGACCTAGAATCACCTTGTTCACCTTGTAATAAACCAGCACATAACATTATTAATATAAAATAAACCTTGGTTATTTTCAACTTGTTTACTCTGACATACCACATTATGCGGGTAACAGGATTTTTCCAAATGATCACCCACGAGTTTCAAAAATAAATAAATAAAAACAACAACAAAAAATTAAAAATAACCTCATTTGTTAAAGTACTGGAGAGTTTTCCTCTAAGAAAAACAAGCCACCATCAGTTATGAACTCTGTCTTCAATTGTCAATTGAATTAATTATTTTTCTTAGAAGAAATGGCATTTTAATAAACAATTATGCCTGTGCAGAACTCAGAATCATTTCTCAATTATACAGTATATACCACTGAAGAGTAGTTTCTTGGTAATATTTTCTTCAATTTTGCATTGATGAAAGGTTTCTTATATGAAACTGGGTTGCACATTAATCTGTGTGTACCTATCAAACCGTCAGTAGGTGATTCTTGACACTTTCCTGCCTTTTCTAAAAATAATTATTATTACCAATCAGTTTTCGAGGAAGAAACATTCTTTCTGTCAATTCATCTTCTCCATCTGCTTCTACACACTGCAAAATTATCATCATCCATAATTTGTGATAGATTCTTGCCAAACATTGCTAAAACAATTTGGAAAGTGCCAGACAAGGATCCCTGCCAACTTCCAGAGCCACACGTGCTTTTGTTCTGCGTGCTCCTAGCAGCAAAGTGGAAATTGAGAGTTATTTTTTGATGGGCTCTTTAAAATTTTAAATCTCAAGTAACTGTGACAAGAAACTCATTTTTATTTATTTAAATATGAAGGTAGTTTTTTTCTAAGAGAGGTATCAGAAAGGGACAGGCACAAATTCACAACAACATGCTAAGTTAAACGCACAATTTAATGAGGAATAGTTAGGCTGTTAGCTACTTAATGGCCCAGAATATATCATTGTATTTTGGACTGGGCAAATCACAGGTGGGGTCTTAGTGCACAGTGGGCATTTGGTGCTTGAACTGTTGTGGTAAGAAAAGGCAACTTTTCAAATATCAAATCAGAAGGATACATGCATGTGCGGGATCACTGACTTCTTGCAAGATTCTGAGTTTCAAAGGGTCTAGCAAAAAATGGCATCTGCAGAAAATGAATTTACCAGTAACTCAGTCCATGGGCTGGCTCTCAATACACCCACCTCCCTGTTTCCCATTTCTTGACTCTACACACTGCTCAGTTCTGCCATGAAATGGCCTCTAGATTCAGTCCCTGCTTGCTGGCTGGCTCACTGCTTGTTTTCAAACCTCTTTTTCATGGATTTCCTTAGATCTTCTTGCTGTCCCAGATCCCTTGGCTTTCTGCACTTGATTCTTCACTCACTGTCTTCTGTCTAGCTCCACATTCCTAGTGACGGATACTGTAGGTTTCTATGAAGTCTTAGTCAGGGTTTTACTACTGTGAGCAGACACCCTGACCAAGGCAACTCATATAAGTATAATATTTAATTGGAGCTGGCTTGCAGGTTCAGAGGTTCAGTCCATTATCATCAAGGTGGGAGCATGGCAATGTCCAGGCAGGTGTACTACAGAAAGAGCTGAGAGTTCTACATCTTTATCTAGAGGCTGGTGGTAGAATACCGACTTCTAGGCAGCTAGGACAAGGGTATTAAAACACATGCCCTTAGTGACATACTTTTTCCAACAAGGCCAAATAGTGCTACTCCCCAGGACAAGCACATACAAACCATCAGATTCCATTCCCTGGCCCTCATAGGCTTGTTTAAATACACGAGTCTATGGGGGCCATGCCTATCCATAGAATATTTTTTAAGTACATTTAGTCCAACTTCTGAAGTCCCCATAGTCTAAAGCAGTCTCAACATTGTTAAAAGTCCAAAGTTTAAAGTCTTTTCTGAGATTCATCCAATCACTAAACTGTAATTCTCAAGGCAAGACAGGAAACCAGTTAGGCAAACTCTAAACTCTGCATCTCCACATCTGGTATCAAAGCTCTCTTCACATCCGCAACTCCTTTTACTTCTTTGTCAACTTCAACAAAATTCTTTCCCTTGAGCTGGCTCTACTCCCTGTTACTAGTATTTCTTGGTGGGTATCTCATGGCTGTGACATTTCTAATGTCTTGGGGTCTCCAAGGCAACTTCAACTTTGTAGCTTCTTGTTCCAGTGTCTGGGATCCACGTGTGATCTTCTGGGCTCCTCCACAGGGCTTGGGTCACTTTACCTCTGTCCCCTGTAGCACTGTGGACTTTTGTTGACCCCACTGCATTTTGGCTGCTGTTCCTGGAGGTTATTCCATAGTACTAGCATCTCTAACATGCTGATGTTTCTCACTGAAACCAGGCTGCATCAATAGCCTCTCACTAGCTCCCTTCATGATACCAATCCTCAACTACTTTGCATGACCCCTTCAGTCTTGAGCCTTCAGGTACACCTGAGGCTGCACCTTCATCAATGGCCTTTCATGGCCTCGTAAAGTACCAAGCCTAAGCTGTTCTTCATAACTCCTTCATGCCTTCAAAACCAGTACCTTTTGGGTGACTCTTACACATTACCAAGAACAGCTGCAGCACAAGGTCTGACCTTGGTTATCTCTGAAATACAGCTTCTTTGTGCTCTCAGAAAATACTTCCCAGAAGATTTCACCTCAGGTGATACTGGTCTCTTCTTAATCCCCACTAATAATTTAGCTCCAGGTAATAAGCATTAATTGTCCCAGTAGTCACTTCTGTTCTTGACTCAAAGGTCAGAGCCACATGGCTGAAGCTGCTTAATACTGCTGTTTTCTGGGGCTGGAACATGTCCCCCTTATTCTATTACCAGCTTTCTGTTTTTTGAGCTGTGTCCCTGCCTAAGCTTGACTGTCCTTGAACTTGCTCTGTAGATTGACACTGAACTCAAAGATCGGCATGGTATTGTCTCTTGAATTCTGGGATAAAGGGGTGTACCACCATGCCTGGATATAAACTTCCCTTCACTTAGAACCTGCTCTGTCCCAGGCTGGCCTGGAACTCAGAGATCTGCTTGCCCTTGCCTCCTGGAATTAAAGGATCATACTACTATGTCTGGACCTAAATTTAACTGGATGGGATCTTGCTCAGTTATTTCAATTTAATATCCTGGAACAAAGGATTCAGCTCCATTTCATTTTCTGGTGCTGATTTAATGCTCAAGCCATATATTTTATATTTTTCCTTTCTAAGCTTGCTACAGTTATTCAAAATGCTATTCATAAGACTTTTCCAGAGAACAAAGTTTCTGTTTGGTTGTTTTTTCTGTTTTTTTTTTTTTTTTTTTTTTTTTTGTTGTTGTTGTTGTTGTTTTGTTTGTTTTTTTTTTTTTTTTGAGACTTCTTTTGTCAATTCAATTAATAGAAATCTTTTTAACCTTAGCCTCTTGTAGACTCTTCAGACAAAGGCAAAAATCAACCATATTCTTCAACGAATACCGCATAAACAGTCTCTATGGCATATACTGAATTTCTCCACTGAAGACTATAGAGCCAGGTCCGCACAGTTCAAGTCACACTCAGCAACAGTCTTACTAGCATAGCATATTAAGCCCAACTTAAACCATTCTAGTGCTTTCCAAATCCAAATTCACAAATCCACATTCTTTCAAACAAAAGCACGGTCAGGCCTATCACAGCATTATCCCAGTCTTAGGGTTTTACTTCTGTGAACAGAAAGCATGATCGAGGCAACTTATTTCTTCTTTCTCCTCCTCCTTGACTCTGCTCCTTCTCTCTCTCCTTTTTCTCCTTTTCCTTCTTCTTCTTCTTTTTCTTCTTCTTCTTCTTCTTCTTCTTCTTCTTCTTCTTCTTCTTCTTCTTCTTCTTCTTCTTCTTCTACTTCTTCTTCTTCTTCTTCTTCTTCTTCTTCTTCTTCTTCTTCTTCTTCTTCTTCTTCTTCTTCTTCTTCTTCTTCTTCTTCTTTTTCTTCTTCTTCTTCTTCTTCTTCTTCTTCTTCTTCTTCTTCTTCTTCTTCTTCTTCTTCTTCTTCTTCTCCTTTCTCTATTGAATATATTCTTTATTTACATTTCAAATGTTATTCTCTTTCCTGGTTTTCACTCTGGAAAACCCCTATACTATCCCTTCTCCCCTACCTCAATGAGGGTGCTCCCCAACTCACTCACCCACTCTCTCATACCTTCCTCCTCTGGAATTCCCCTGCACTGGGACATCAAGCCTTCGCAGGACAAAGGACCTCTCTTTCCATTGATGCCCAACAAGGCCATTTTCTGCTACATATGCAGCTAGAGCAATGGGTTCCTCTTTTGCTATGTACTCTTTGGTTGGTGGTTTAGTCCCTGGCAGCTCTGGGGAGTCTGGTTGGTTGATATTGCTGTTCCTCTTGTGGGGTTGCAAACCCCTTCAGCTCCTTCAGTCCTTTCTCAAATTCTTCCATTGTGGACTTAGTTCTCAGTCCATTGGTTGGCTGCATCTGTCTCTGTACTTTTCCGGCTCTGGCAGAGTCTCAGGAGACAGCTCTATCAGGCTCCGGTCAGCATGCACTTCGCAATTCTTGGCATCTGCAGTATTGTCTGGGTTTGGTGACTGTATATGGGCTGGATCCCTGGGTAGGGTAGTCAAGGCAACTCTTATAAGGACAACATTTAATTGGGGCTGGCTTATAGGTTCAGAGGTCTAGTCCATTATTATCAATGTAGGAGAATAGCAGTATCTAGGCAGGTATAGTGCATGAGGAGCTGAAAGTTCCTTATCTGGAGGTTGTTAGAATACTGACTTCTGGGCAGCTAGGAGGAGGGAATTAAAGCCCACGCCTACAGTCACACACCTACTCCAACAAGGCCACACATCTAAATAGTGCCACTTCCTGAGCCAAGCACATACAAACTGTAACACATAGCTTTTTAGATACTCCATTATCCAACTAAATCACCTTCCTTCTTTATCTCTCAGCTCAAGCAGATGAACTGCTGTATGCACACACCTCTCACACAGAAGCCAGTCCACATACAAGCATTGTAAATAGATATGTACAGTTAAGCATTCTTCACCTAAGCAAAGAGTAACAACTTCCATTAAGTATCTTCCTCAAAAACAGAGCCAGTTTTTGAGATTGATTTCTCTATTAGTCATTCTGATCTCACATATCAGCTAAGTCTTCCTGAAAACCATTCCTGAGCATGACCAGCTCTAATAACAACAAACTTAGTCACATGCTCCACATTGACGAGTTCCCTTTTCAGCCTTAAGTATCCCCCACCATCTTCCGAACACCAGAATTTATTGGATTGTATTTTCATGTTTTAAAGGTATTGGTTCCATAAGTGAAGGAGGGTGGACAGAAAAGACAGACAGACAGACAGACAGAAACAGACAGAGATATCTAACTTCTTGATGTGGTCCCATGCCACACTATAATTTTTCACTCACTGCTTGTTTATCTGTCCAAGGACTCAGCTCTCTGCTCTTCCAACCACAACTTGTGTTTCGAGTCCTGTAGGTTTTGCATGCAAGGTGGGTTTTAGAGTGTCCTTCACAGAGATAGTCTGAAAGCTAACAGTGTTAGGGCCTCTCCTCAAGGTCTAAAGTAAATACTCTCCAACCCAGCCTTCCTGAAGCTGGGGAACCTCTCTATCGCCTGCTCACTATTGGCTAGTATTTCAATTGACTTATGTCACTTAGCTGAATATGTTATCTACCACCTGTTGCTTACATCACAAGCACCCTCAGGGCAGCAGTGTTCCCTTTTACAACCCTGGAATCTAAAACAAGGTTTGAAGACAGTTGGTGTCCTGCTGCCTGTGTAAACCCCCCTTCCCAAGTCGGGCAGTGGTTTTCAACTTCCTGGTGTCTGCAGGAATTTCGAGGAGAAGATGACACTCAAAGCTTCTGGCTGCAGTTCACAGTCCAGCCTCTAGAGTGTTGGACATATGAGCAAGAATCTTTACCCATCCACTGCACCACCATGAACACAAACCAACCCTTTACTATGTCATACCCACCATCACTAAAAGTGCCTTAAACCTGATGCAGAATAAACGCTTCCCACCTTAAGAAACAATTCTCTAGTGATCTGGGCACAGTAGTACTCTGTGGCTGTCTTCAAAACCATGTCAAAGGAGCAAGAAATCAAATGAATGCTGAATGTGTAGTAGCTAATTAATGGTCATTGATATAAATAACTAGTTACTTTCTGTCTTTGGAAAGCTACCTTTCGATTATGGTTATGACATTTGTGAGGTTTCTAGAATTATATATCTATTGTTTTTCTCATAAGCACATGAATGAAAGCAGAACTTACTTCCCAGTATGTCTGTCATGTAACTTTTTTTTTTTTGTTTTTTAATTACAAAAGCTACTAGAGGTTGCAGCGAGTTACAGAACCCCAAATCTGTAGAGTTAAAACTGGCTCGACTAGTCTCAACCTGCAGGGGATAATTATTTTAAACTTAAGAAGTTACCCAACAGATTCTAGCCCTTTTAATATTTACAGAACTGTTGAGTCAAAATGGTTTGAAACAAAATTTATTTTTGACTAAGAGGCTTTAATATCCCTTCATTAAAACTAAATATATTTTTACTTGAGAATTGGAAAGGGAAACACTCTCCTAATTGCAGAATTTCTAATACCCCTTTGGATGTTAATTACAGTTGAACTTAGGCTAAGCTCTAAAATGAGCTGAAGTTAATCTCTGTGGCTGCACAGAAATATTATAAATGACATGAAAAAATATCTTGCTTGCATGTGCACAATGATTACTACGTTGCATTTGTATCTTTAAAATGGTCAGAATATGAAGCTCAAAGTATCCACGCATATTGACCTCTAATCTAGTCTTTCCTCTGTGAAAACAGTCCTCTGCATTTGTTGTAATTGCTTTGAAAATGGAGAGATCATCAAACACTTCTATGCTGAATCTTAACTATGTTCTAAATACAAATGGACTGTAGCTCCGGTGCTTTGTCTTTGGTCCCGGATGCAGAGCTTGTCTGTATTTCTACTGTAACCTTTAGTCTATGGGGCTGTATTCAAAAGGAAGAGATAATGTAGAATTGATTAACTGAAGTGAAAGGAGTATGTGTAGAACCTTAGTGTCAGATGATGTATTAGTAAAGTTTTCTATGATTACTTATATAGAAAATCCACATACATATACAAACATACACACAATTACACACATAAATATACACAGACACACACACACAGACACACAAGCCCACACACATGCACCTACACACAAGAGAGACAACAAACACCTAATAAAAAATAAGAATGAGAGGGAAAGCCAAACTAATGTCACCAAGAAAAAGCCCATGGGGTTTAAATTGATGAATAGACACACATTTACTCTGTGACATAGTTTTATGTGTGTGTGTGTGTTTATATATGTGTGGTGTGTGTATGTGTGTGTATATTTTAATTAATCAAATTAATATTAACTTAATTAATATTAATTAAATATATATCTAGTCCCTTACAAATTTTTATGCAGAGATAGGCTGTAAACCAGGGAGAGAATGATATTTAAAACCAGTATTATAAATATTATTCAAGACTGGAGAAATAACAATGGCAGAGTAATAAGTGAAGAAAGAACAGTGGCTCTCTTCTAAGATCCCAGCTTCTAACAAAGAAAACACAGTTACAAAGTGCTGTAAAGAAGCAATGGCTGTTGAGAGAAAAGAAATTTTGCCAACTATGCTAAGAGAAGACCAACTCTTCCATGAACAAAAAGCTTCTGAGCAGTTAGAGTAGGAAAGAAAAAATTTAAAAGCACATAAGAAGGATGACCAAGAATGAAAATCTGTACAGTGGTCAACTTTATGCACCAAGCCTGGACTACATGATGCTCTCTTTAGCCACCACTGGGAGTATATTTAGAGTCTTTGGGATGGTGTTTCATTATTTTAAAAATGTTTTTATCTTTCCGAATTCTGTATATCAGTACAATGAAATATGTTTAACTGTATCCCAAATTTTCCACCACCTCAACCAGCATTCTCAAGCCATGCCTCTCTTTGACTGGAGGCAAAAACCTCGCACTTTCTGAGCCTTGAGCCTGCCAGGCCTCAGGGCTGGAATTACAGTCTCCTGCCATCCCAGCCAGCTGGTCTCAGGCCTGGGAATTCACCTTTGTACTCGTGACATTTTAATATCTCCTTCCTACGTTTGGGGTTTGTGCCACTCAATCATGCTTACAGAGTATGGTTGCTCAGGATTACCAGAACCATGTGAGTTGGATTTTGGGTGCTTGACATGGGCTCACTATGAAAACTAGTCAAGATTCAGATTCCTCTGGGTGCTTTTATTTTTCCATCATTTCAAAACCAAAACTAAACTAAAGTAAAATAAAAAGGATTGATTTTTTGTTCAAAAACCAGCATACTTCTTCACATATAAAAGAACAAGTGTGATCCACATCCCTTCTGTTTCCCCTCATGGAAGTAGGGGTCTGAACAGGTGACAAGGAACAAGGAGCAGGGGTGTCATTAAAGCATGGGACCATCAGGGGATCTTTAGGGAACCTGCAGCAGAGAGCTGGGCATTCATTTTTCACTCTCTCAGAACCTCACAGAGGTCTCAGAGCATCATGAAAGTTACCCAGAGTACTGCTTTGAGTTTATGGATTTCATTTTTACAATACTTTTTAGCATTTCCTATTTACTCAAAACTGTGCTGCATTTACTTGACGTGGATACTCATTCCCTCCGTGTACACAAAACAAACTTGTCGTCATTTTAAATCAGTTGTCACTCCAAAACCACTCTGTCACTCTCTGGCTCGTCACCCTTTCCGGCTGTGTTAGTCATCAGCATGAAGTCCAGACTTTATTGAAGGCTAATGTTACTGTTATGTATAGATAAATATTCTTATCCTTTAAAAAAGATACTTTTCTTCCTACGTTAATTCAATTTGTTTCTTTTTTTATGCAAACAAAGATACCCAAATGTTAGGATGCTAATCCTAAACAGCCATAGAACATCCATTTACTGTTTGCTGATGTTTTATTCTGTTACATTTCTTCGGTAAATAATACACCAGCATAATGGGGCTTGAATATATTTCTTTTTGTTGGCTTTGGTTTTCTGTTTCAATCAGTGGAAGGAAAAGACAGATTTACCCAAAGCAGCTACCATACTGTGAGGAATACGAATCTAGAGAGATGGAAGTCATTTACAGAGTTTTTCTATGTGTGCTGCAATTTAGTGAAACTTTAGGAGAATCTCCACATTTGTTTTTAATCTCCTTGAACATTAGATTCGTGCATCTAATTCTATATGGTTGATTCCTGTTTGTGTAAACATTGTGTTCTCAAACCCCATGGCTGCTGCTGGGTTACATGGAATTATTTGTGACAAATAGGACTAGACTTCTCACATAAAAATGTGTGACAGCAAGGGCTACATTTGAAATTAGAAGGATAGCTGGAGGTGTCAGATTTTTTTTTTTTGCTTTTTCTTTGTTGGTGTTTGCTTGGTGATTCTGCACATTTTAAAAGAAAATAAGCCCAAGGTCTACATGTGGACATCTCAGCAGTGTGGGGTGGAGGAGATAGTTCTAGAAATGGCTCCCCCAAAAGAAGACATTTGCCTGAGTTTGAAAGTAGGTTACATGACCTTTGATGATCGTCTTTTAATGAGTTCAGTTATATTTTTAAACAGATGAATACCCTATATCTATCTCTATAACATGTGTAGAGATGCTGTAATAATTTTTCCCATGTACTGTGAAACGCTACCAAAATGTAACCTCATTTTAACCACAATGCATAATTGCTCTGTAGACTCTGCAATCTGAGGATATTCACAGACAAATTCTTAAGATAGGAGTGACATCTGTACCACACTAGTCCTGCTTCATTATCTCATTCCAAGATGAATGAAGGGGAGAAGAAGTGCTAGATTGATTCATGTTGTTGCCATGGTTAAACTCTTTCCTAATCAATCAGAATATTGTTGATGCTCTAAAAGTGAGACACTTAGAGCAATCTCAGGTTTGTGTGAAAACTCAATTTTTTCTAAACAGTAGAATTTTTTATCTGAAAGCTGTCCTGATTTCTAAAGAAATTACACTGTCGTGGTGAAGAACTAAACCAGATGTCGTCCTTTTTGTTAAGTCTATCAACATGTGCATTCTAAGTTTAAATAAAGGTCTTAATCCCAATGTTAGAAGTACAAAATGAATGAATTTTCTAATTGGAAGCACCATGAATGAATGTTCTTATAGCAAACCCTTCTGAGACTTATAAATACCATCCCTCTTATGAAGGAATCATTCTATACAACATTTTGGGTATCAACATTTAAGTCACCTGGATAGTTCAAAGCTCCTTAGCAACAAGAAGACTATTGACCCAGAGTTGGGACTCTGTAACTGTATATTTGGTACCTAGTGACACCATCTCATCCTCTGCTGAGAGAGCATCTGGTGTTAACTAAATGAGTCCTGCTTACAGTGTCTGGGTGATGTTATCATTGCACACCGGGTCTAGATGCACTTGCTCACTGCATACTGGAACACGAAAAAGCACATCTCTACCTTGCTCTACCACTTTCCCCTCATGTTCCTAAAGCAAGGATCCACTAAACTGGAAGCTCTCCATTTTTAATTAGGAAATTGTCTTAGTCAAACTAATATGTTCATTGTCATTATCTATGAACAAAAAATACCAACATTTTAAAAAGGGTCATCATTCCTGTTGAATTTTCAACATTTACCCATTAGACTTCGCTCCAGACAGAAGTTTAGCAGAGCATATGGTCTTATTTACCTGATATACAAACTGCTCTAAGAACTAAATGTTATAGATATTTAAGGTCTTCTAGACTTAATAAGGCAAATAATTTCACACAATGATTATTAATCTTATAATTAAAGGTACTGTATAAATAAAATATTTGTATTAACAACAAACTTGAAAAAAATCTCCTTAAAATAACCAAGAAATAATGTTTGTCTCTGTCTCTCTCTCTGTCTTTGTCTCGCTCTGTCTTTGTCTCTCTGTCTTTCTATCTCTCTGTCTTTGTCTCTCTTGCTGTCTTTATCTCTTTTGCTTTGTCTCTCTGTCTGTCAGTCTTTCTTTTCTTGTCTGTCTGTATGCTTCTGCGTGTGTTTTTCTGACTATCTGTGTCTCCTACTAAGGAAACACAGGTATTTATGTGAAGCCCTTACTATTTCTTTCTTAAGGGAGTGATCATGGGTGAACTATTACTTATGTTTATAAGTGGAACCAAAATAAATAGAAGAGTTCATGGGTTTTATTTTTGCTACAAAATTATTCAGTTTATCAATATATTTTAAAAATTAATTTTAAATTTTTGAATAGGAAAAAGAATAACTGTCTTCTTTTCACTGATGGAAGAATTCTCTCAAACATATTAAAAATAACCCATGGAAGAGCAATATAGAAACAAAAAGTATTATATTTGACAACTATATTAGAATAAAAAGGCCAACCTCATCACACAACTATCCATTCAAGTTTCCCATTCCCTGGTAACTCTTTTATTATTCATTATGAAGCTGAAGTAGGGCTGTAAGAAATGCATGCCTCTGGTTAGCCCTGAAAGACAAATATGTCTCTACAGTAAATATGAGGTCCAGCTTCAGATCAATGTAGTTGGAGCCAGGATTCCTACAATTAACTCATGAATCTTCGACTGGTTTTTTGCATATATCTGGGGAGAGTCACTTATGTACTGAGAGCCTCACTTCACCCATGTAAGTAACAGCAAGGCCTGTGCATTACGGAACCCTGTACAGTTTAATCCTTTGCAAAAGCACTTTAAGATCCTCTGATGAGAACTTTATTAAAGCTAATTATTACTGTTATTCAGTTAGATGCTTGTAAAACACTGTGACTAAAGGGCTGAATGAGCTCATTTCATGCTAGATAAGAGACACTGGAAATCATTAATGTAATCAGATTCATCAGAGTGAACAATTGTAGCTCCACAGATATGTCAGAAAAGGAGACAGGACATTAGTTGATGTGTTTGTATACTTAGTGTTAAATCCACTCTGGTTGCTAACTGGACATTTTCTTGAAAGAGTAATTATACTTATTCATGGTGTTTTATGCTTTGTAAGCAATTTATACTTGGATTTATTTGGTAGTGTAGCAGCTCACATCAGGGGAGGCTCTACTGTCATAAAACATATAGCTTACCATAATTTCAACATTAGTACTTTTGTTGACCCAATTAAGAGATTAACAATGTCATATTTATGTTTTCAAATGTTCAACTATTTCAAAAAGGCAACTCTTTCCCAGTAAGACAATGGTCATTAACATGTCTTTTTAAACTTTTTTTCAAATAAAACATAGTATTCAAATTTCCCTTCCTCTCTTCTAGGCATTAACTTAACTGAGGATATTTTTATACTCCATAAATGAAGTCCTTATGCAAAAATCAAGCTGAACTTTCTGAAGTCTTATTGAGAACATGTACCCACAATTTCAAAAGACTACAAGCCATCAACAAATGTTAGCATTATTTCTTTTCCCATAAGAGAAACCAGAAACCGCTTGCCTTTGAGGAACAAGCTCCTTGATCAGAGACCTTCCTTAAACTGACTTGTCATCAGAGAAAAATTCACTTTCTTTCTTCCTTCCTCTCTCTTCCCTCAATGAGGAGGTCACTGATGGAAACAAGAATATCACACACACACACACACACACACACACACACACACACACACACACACACACACACAAACACACCACAAAAGGCATTTAGAATTTCTCCTTGGCCTTTTCAAGAAGCTACATCCAAAGAAAGTTTATAAACCCTCTCATGTCACAAAGACCCAGAATCTTAAAATAGCAGAACTGAGAATCTGCAGAAATCCTTTTATGTGGTTCTATAAGGAAACATTGTCTGCTCATATGAGTAAATTATAAAAGTCTATGGTGTATTAATAATTATTATGTATAAGGCAACTCTTGAATGATTTTTTTCCTTCTAGAATGACCATTGGTTATGAACTACAGAGTTCAAACTATGTATTGTTATTTTGATCTGATTATATTTGACAATGTAAATAACCCTTAAAAGGACCTGAATTTACTTGGACATTAAAAAAATAAAAAGCTGGAGATACAGGGAATCCATCTCAAAGTGCACGGGCTTTGTAAGGATGAGCTATTTTCTTTCTGTGCAGAAATAACCTTAAAATTTGCCTTCTCATTTTTACTTATTCTTAAGTTAGGTTCTTTTGTGAATATTTTTGGAGGATAATATTAACTCTGCTTCTACACAGAAGCTTCAGCATAAACAAAACAAAAGAATTGATTTTGGAAGAGTAGCCAATGCAGCTTTATATACATTTATTCATCACTCACTCTAAAATCTCCATCTAGGCACAGAAGAGTCTGGCTGTGTCATTAAAGAGTTTGCTTTTTGATTTGCCTTTCCATCTTGAAGGCAGATTAGGATAAATATTCATTTAGACACTACTAGAAACACCAGATTTTAGGTAGATTTTTTTCTGGCTCAAGAACCCACACATTCTTAATGCTTTTCTGTGTTGACAAAAAAAATGTATTTTTATTAATTACCTTTCTCATCCCCCTCCATTGTTTTTAAAGCTGAATGAAAAAAATAAGCAAACCTACACAACCATTATGAAAATTAAAAGTCTAAACTCTGGGAAAACCACACATCAAAGTTTCCCCAACTCCCACCCCCCGTTCAGGCTGAAGTTAAGTTGCTCCTACTTTTCAACAGCTCAGTCAGTGAACATGTGGAAGTGGGTTCTTTATGCTGCAAAGTATATGTGCGACACCTAACACGCAGAGGTCTTTTCAGCTACGATTACCAAAGTAATCGTTTCCAGAGACTCTTTGCATCTGTGCTTGTCACCATGAAAAGCCATCAGAGTGGTCATTGCAACAAAAGGGAGCAGTCAGGGTGGCTAGGAGCAGAGTCAGAGCAACACAGAAAGTGCTGGTCTCCTGATAACTGCCAATCATAAGTTTCTAAAACACCCAGGCATTGTTTCTGCCTCATGCAACCTCATAGGGTGAAGGCAGATGTGGGACAAGGCTAATTCTGATGGCTTTCTTTCACCTGTGTTGTGTCCTGTCCTAATATGACTCATTCCAGTGAGAAGGGTTTCAAAAACAAGCCACCACTCTGACAATCTGGTCGATAAAATTCTACAGCAAAGATGGAGCAATGGTAGCAAGTGTTAACTCGTTTACGACTTGTCTTTGTTCTCAGAAAAGAAATTTTAATTTTACTGGAGATTCATTGCTAGATTATAAACTGATAATTTTCAGTAGATTTAAAGGAATTTAATAGAGAATGCAGAGCATTTCCCCTTTCTCTTAAACTGACAAAAATCTTCTTTTTAGAAAGAAAGTCATTTTAACTGAAAATATCTACTAACCCAACATCATTTATTTTTGTCTCTGCATTCATTAACGGCAGCTTCAGCCACAACTCTGTTATGAGTGCTTCATCTATGTCCTCAGCCTTCCGAGGCCCATAAAATGTCATGTTTGAGGTTTCAGAACTGGAGATTGACTTCACTGATACTGAGCCAATTTTTGATTTTTTTTAATATCAGTATTTTTGTACTCCAAAGAAATATTTCAATAAATATTTGTTGCACTATAATTGTAGTAAAAATTAAAATTATCTGTAGTCAAATATTATTTGAATAGACAGAAATTAAGTTAGATACTACATGCAATTAATTTTAATGAACTCAATAATTTATTTTGATTTGAAGAAAATCTCATCAACATGAATTTTGCCTGAGAATTTGTGAAATCATTATTAGAAATATGAATAGTTTTTAAATAATTCTTTTAAATATTCATAAAGTAATAGATACTTGCAGTATCAAAGACTGGCAAAGATGGAGTATATCAACCTTGTTTAAAGTTCATAAAACCTAAAGCCGTTTTAGCTAAGAACTTCAATGCTCAGTTCCAAGCTGTGTTTGCATAACTTCAATGCATGTGTGTTTGATTCATTTATAGCTAAATTATTCAAATGTTGGTCTTAAGACTATTTATTTTGTTCTTATGTAATGTCTTTCATTTGAGGAATTCACATAACACCATAAATGTTAATGGACATTTTCACAGCACCCCTGTGACAGAGATGGCAAAGATCCCTGTGAAGTTCTCTGAGGTCATTCTTCAAGGGACCAGGAAAATATTATCATATAAAAGTTCAGAGTTTTAGTAGTGCTTGGTCAAAAGAGGAATGAGTCATATAATAAACTGAGCAGGTTTAAACTTTGGCTCCGTTTGTTCATAAGAAAAAATATTCTCTAAAAATACTGTGAAGTTGATGAACAAAGTCCACCTGTGTTTATGTGGAAATAAGACAATGGATTTTCAATTGTTTTCTATATTTTCACCATCTTTAGTCTAGAAATCTCTCCTCTATAAGATTTCCATCAGTTTGGAGGGGTCTAACTAAAACTCCCTTTGAAAGTCAATCCTAGGAGGTCGTCCTTCCTCATTAGTTTAGAAGAAAAATTTACACAGAGTGAGATGCACAGCATTATTCCGTCTAATTGAAATTCTCTGTTAGGGGAAGGGTGAAAACAGCCAAAGGGTTGATACCGTCAACACTAGCTATGTATTGATCATGAACTTCTGACTGTCCTTAATGAAAGTATTTTGAAGGCCAATTTCACACCAGTCTTCTTTTAGTGAGCACCATCTTCTAATCAACCATAAAATTTAAAAATAACTCACAAATATCACACAACCCAATGGATTGTCAAATAAACCAGCCTACAAGGTGCCTTCAAAAAATTATATATTGATAACAAATATCTCTTGTGCTTGGCAGAATTCAAAATGGTACATCATTTGGAATATTAGAATAGTTTTTCAGCCACAATTTTTAAAAGAAATCAAGATTTACCTCTGTGTGATACATAGGCTCGTACAGGAAAAAAGAGCATGGCCTGTAAGGTGTTTTGTTTCATAACTTTAAAAAATGCACTATCTTAAGAAAAACAAATTTTATTCCAGGATACAGAATGCTATGACTGTGCACTTGAGGATAGACGATCTTGGACTTCATCCCTCGAAGATGCCTTTCAGCTTACAGAGGGAAGTGTGAGAGCCACTCATGATATTCATGAGATGCACGGCTCTTGCTATAATATAATAAAGTAATTATATAAATAAAGCAATGATCTACAACTGATAACAATATTGGACAGAAAACCAAATTCCCTGGCTCCCACCAATTACATTTTTACAAATAAGCCAAGAAAAATTGCAGGCTATGTAATTATCTCTATCCTGTGCTCTGGATCTTGACTTAGTCTGAAATTATTCATTTTCTTGTCTGAATGTTGAAATTCATTATGTGAAGATGATAATTATTCTCCCTGTTGCATAACTTCTTAATTGCTACAAAAATATCTTTGGCCATATTTTCTCTCCGATTTCTTTTATCAACCATCTCTATTTTATGAGTTATAATCTATATTACATATGTGTGTATATAGTGTTAGATTATATATTATACATATATTTGATATTTATGATATATATGATCAAATAGCAAAAACTAAGGCATACAAGTCAAGTGACTAATTCAATAGAGAGGTACTCATATCTCATGTAAATTCCTGTAACCTTACGTTTGTCACAATATTTCCAATTTCCAAAAGAAATTAGGAAAGTTTGGCGTCTTGAATGACTTGAGCAACTTTATAATCTGAAAGTGTTTAATTTGGATCCAGATATATAAATAACAATCTTATGTTTGAATATATGATGTTTAATGAAAACCACTGAAACACAAACGGGTACAGCTGAAATTTCTTTAAAGATAATGAATACACAAGATTAAAGAATTCTTTTATTTTCACACGATGTTAGTCAGTATAAAGAAATAATTAACTTTTACTAAGTTTAAACAAATTATCTCTGGGAAGGAAAAGAGAGAATGTGAGGTAGAACATTAAACTAGGAATGACCAGAGGATTTTTGCCCACTGGAAATTTGACATTAAAAAGCATTGCTTTTCATCATGAAAATATAATTGGGCACACATCAAAATATCATCAAGGTTATTAGAAAGCACTGCCAGGATGATATAAGATGAAAAACGAATTCTGCTAAATGGAATCAACAAGGTCTTTAAACACAATTATATTTAAGTCGTAATAGGGGCACCGAGCTGTTTCATGAGACCATAATTGGATTCCCGCGTGGACAAACTAAGGCTGAAAGCTGGTTAGAGCTTTGTAATAAGGGAACTAGATTATTGCCTCATAAAACCATCCCACACTTTTCTCACTGTGATAATTCTACTAGTCTTTGGGAATTCACTCTTAAGTAAATGTCACTATACAAACAAGCACGTCTATAGAAAGAAAACCAAGACAAAGGGACAGTCATGGAGGGATGGGCTCCTCCGGTATAAGAGGACACATTGTCTGCAGTCACAACCAACCTTTTCCACGGCATGGAAATGTAAGGACGTCTTTGGATTTTTAAGTTGTTTCATTTTTAGTCTTTTGTTTATCATTGTCTTTGTTAAACAGAATTTTAACCAGGATCTTCATATCCTGAAAGGTTGGGTCTTCTTTAGCGTTTAGATCCAACATCCGTGAGTTTTAAGTTTGCGCTTCCGAGTTTTGTTTTCTAATCTCGTACGGACCTTGCAGGAGCTACGCTAGTCATACTGTTGATAGTTAACTATCAACTAGACACAACCTACAATTGCCCAGAACCAGAGTCCCAGATGAAGAAGTATCTAGCTCCGCTTGGTCGATAAATCTGTCTGGAAGGAGCGTTTTTATAGCTTTTGAGGTGGCAACACTGATTCTGTGAGTTCACTAGGCAGGCTGACTCCTGAACTTGAAGAAGAAAGCAAGCTCTCCAGCAAACAAGGATGCGCGCAGCACGTGGTGTCGCGTCTCTGGGCCGCTGGCTACCGGTACGATGTGACACACAGCTGGCGTTGCTTCCGTTCGCTTGGGTAGTGCTCAGTGATGGTCCGTAGCCTGGAACTGTAAGTCAGATGGACAGTTTGCTTCCCTAAGTTCTTTCAGTCTGGGTGTTGTATCAGAGTGACAGAAATAAAACCAGATTCTAGCGGATCCGTCTCTGCTTTACAGTGTGTAACTGTGGATCATTCGGGAATCATCCTCAATTAAAATGTCTGTAAAATACCATAAACCATAGAGATAAGACAGGATAAGAAAAATTTTATATTCATTTTAAATATGTGGAATAGTTACATATTCATATATAGAAAGATATAGTTAGATATATATGGGATAGTTTAATAGATTTTTGCTTTATTTTACAGTCAAGCAGAATTTTCTGTCACAGACACAGAACTGCCTCAAGAATGAAATCTATTATCAATAAGGCCTTTACTAAGGAATATATGTTTCACTAAACCTATTTCAAGTTTTTCCATTTCTCACTTATTTTTGACTTTCTAAATAGTAATTTCCTCTTTTCTGAATCTGTTCAATGTAAGTAAAGCTAAAGCTGAAAATGTGTGGGTAATACTCACTGACATCTACTTTACATCAGGAAATCTCATGTCTGTGTACCAAGAAGTTTCCCCAGATTTGGGGTGATGAAACTGTGGCACCTAAGCACAGTGACCCAAGGATGGAGAGGTGGCTCAGCACGGAAAAGCATATTCAGTTTCAGCAGACCCACGTTAGGCCAGCTCACAATTGACTGTAATTCCAACTCCAGAGAAAGCAATGGTCTCTGCAGGCATTTGAACACACGTGGAATACACTCACAGACACATGGGCATGAACACGATTAAAAATATTTCTCATGAAGTACAATTTCTACAGTGTACCATTCTTTAGAAGAACCTGTAGGATTTAATAACATTAAAAGTTTTCTCCTTGATTTAAATATATATATACTTATATATGTTATATATAAATATAATTAATACCTTTTAATGATAAATAAATTATGTATATATTATATATTTTAATTTTGTCATTATATCATAAATTTTTTTAATATCTATGCAATGATATATATGTATCATCAATGATGCATATATATGTTTTATTAATGATATATATATATATGAACAAGAAAATTGTGTCTCAGAAGTTGTTGCAATTACCTCACACTTTGAAAGAAGACAATAAATGTGAATAAAATGTGTGGAGCAGAAAAGTGGGAAGAAGAGGCTATAGAATAAACCTATAGAATGAATGAGACCAATGAGCACACAATACGAGAAGATTCACAAACTGGAAAATGAAGGAGCAACAGGACATCCTCTACTGTGACTGAGCAGGCTCAGAGGAAATGATGAGAAGGTATCACTTCCACACAGGATCCTGCAGTTGCTGGTGCCGCACTGCTGTATAGATCAGGATAAATCACAGAACAGGCTTGGCTGTATACCAGAGAGTGACCCAGCACAGAAAACAAAGGTACTCTCTCAGAGTTGAGAGAGTAAAGACATGGAAATCATGAGAAATTAATGCAACCAGAACTTATTCCCAGAACTATAGTGTTTAGTGGGGATCTCTCAGAGGGAACAGGGAAATAAATGGAGGAAACTGTGTAGTGTTGCATTCATGTTGAGGGTATAATTATTTAACTAAAAAGCAGCAAATTTAAGATGTGAATGATTAATTATGATTGAGCAAAGCCAATGCTAACCTTTAAAAGATTCTTCATCATACATGTGATTGAACAGTTTGTGGATACTCAGTGGGAAAAACCTCAGCTATGAATGAGAACACATAGCAGATTCTCACCACACAGACTGTAGGCACAACTAGACAGAAGGAAATATTAATTATATTTCCCAAAACTGTCAGTAAAATTGGCTTAATGTGAGATGCCTCAAATCACTCCATCAAGTGGTAAATACCAGAAATCAACATCCTTTCAAATTTAAATGAATTTTAGCACCAACAGAGGGGACTTCTTGAAAAAGAAACAGGATAAAACATACAAATGCATATAAATATCAATATATAATCCAAACCAACATCTTATAATTAAATTTAATAATTTATAAATTAGCTTTTTTTATCTTTTTGAGTAAGATATAATTTCTAATTTATTATATTTAAAAGTAAAATGATACTTTCTAGCATTCACAAGAAAGAACCCTGTAGGCTCACAACCTAAAACTGAGACATCACAGAGGAATAAAAATAACACAGCGTGGAAAGCATACCTTTATAAAATATGTTTTAATTTCATACATAAGATGAAAACTGAACTGAATAATAAAGGTGTCAATTTCCAAGGAATGGTCTAAGAATGACCAAATGTTTCTTAAAATGAGATACAAATTTGTTCATTTGTCAAACACTCTTAGGGAAGTTTCTCCAACCAACAATGGTTGACAAAAATGTGAACACAGACTAAATCAGATGTGAACACAGTAGAAGAAAAAGTTAAAATCTAAGAAAGAGACAAATAGGACTCGATGCAAGGAACATTAAGTGTATCGAAGAATGCACATCTTTACTATCAAAGGAATCAATGTTGTAAGGACCAAAAGATTTGATTTGCTAATACAGCAAATCAATTGCTTCCTGCAATACATATATCCATTACCCATAACTTACTACAGGCTTTCGAGGACAAGTGTAATTCAAGCAAACTCTGTGTGTCCTGGTCTGCAATGCTCTGCTATCACGTACTAGTCTCTATTACCAAGAATAACACACAAAAACATCATTTCCCCCCACATAATCTGATATCCCATTGCTCAGAATATCAGGACATTACCCATACATCAGTGTCACGTGGCAAAGAACACAGTCCCCTAGAATAAGCACAGCAGCAAAGATTGCTCGAAAGAAGTTGTCCTCAGCCCGAGCTTCCTTTTTCTGTCACTCGGACGGTGCTCACAAACGCGCTCTTCCGAGAGACACCATTGTCGAGAACGTCAGGCTTAAACTTAGCTGTCTTGATCCAGAAAATAAAAATAAAAAATTTACTAAAATGGGAGCAGGTTAATAAACATTTTTAAGAAATATTTTATATGTATGGAGGTTTCGCTTGCACAGATGTCTGTGCAGAATTTTCATGCCTGGTTTCCCTCAGAGGCCATAAGCAGGCATCCGATTTTCTGGAACTGGAGTTATGGAAAGCTGTGAGATACCAAGCCAAGTGCAGTGATCAGACCTGGATCCTTTGGAAGAGCAGCCTGTCCTCTTAACCACTGAGCCACCACCCTGGACCCAACGAGGCTTTTTCCACCTTAATCCAGAAGACAGAAAGGAAGGAGCACAAAGCTTGCTTGTGGAATGACTTACGCTCTATGGAACAGCGTCACTCGATACCCTCTAAGGTCGCAACTTACTCCTTCCTTGAGGATGTGCGCCATCACGCATCTTCCAGGGATACCATTTACCTTTACCACTACCCTTCCGACACCGTGTTTGGGAAAGACTGGAGACAACGTTTCCTGCCTGATAACAGGGGAGGTTTATTTTCACCTCCTCACAGCTTGGCCAAAATTGGGGGCCAGTTGTCTTTTTCCAATACTCACTATTCACAGTCTTCTTTATAAAATCCAGAATGGTAATAGAGTTCTGTCAAATTTTTATTTTAGTTTTGGAGGAAAAAAAATGTGACTCCAATCAACTTCACACGTCAAAGTCATATCCAGAGTTCTTTTTTGGGACACAATTTAAAATGCATTGCCCAACAGCCACCACAGTCAAAGGATAGGCTGTCATGAAAGCTCTTTGTCCCGCAGTACGAATCTCAGCCCTGCCTTCCAGCACATCGAAGGTGGTGGTGTCGCTCGCTGTCTTCCCTTCACAGCAGAGTTCCCAGTTCTCCCTGCTGCCGCCGTGTTTTCATTTCTGTCTGTCACTTTTACTGAAAGCCAAAACGATGTATATTTAGTTTTCATGACATTAGCAACCCAGTTCTTGAACTACTTTCTGATTTAAGCACATTTCTGAGGCATCCTGCCATATAAAATAAAAACCCCAAATGCCATGACCTTCCCCTTATGTTTTACCTGTTACATTTGTGACCACGCGTATGGGACACATGCACAGAGCATTTCAAGGGGGCACACTAGATGCATGACTTTCCCAAGCCAAACCATGACCTTGTATGATTCTCTCTGTCTACACTAACCCTGCAGATGTCCATATATAGATGTATGGGTGGTGTGTGCATTTCTTGTCCTGGACTAAAAGCAAACATGAAGTTCAATGGTGGTTACTATAGATATATGAACCCTTAGAAGGAAAGAATCAAGAATTAGCATAAAATAAGATTGTTACCAAAGAAAGAACACAAGAAATTCATAGCACAAAGCAAAGACTAACAAATACCTGGCCAGAGGAAAACATTAGTTTGAAATATTGAGAAATACTAAGAAACTTTTTAAGTTTAATGAAATCAATTTGTCACACAGCTAAAAGAGAATAATGATTGTTAAATACAAATTATGAAAATAAATTTAGCCAGACTTCATGAAGAAAAATCTTTCTAAAACCTTTATATCTTTAGAGTATAAGTATATAAACACCGTCGATACAGAGGAAACACAGTGGACAGACCACCAGCTACATTTGGGAACTGGAACCAGTGGCCTAACTAAGATGTAATGGAGAAAAGGGAAATCATGCGGAACTGGACAAAGAGCAACACCTACGAGACACAGCCAAGGCCTCGAGCAGCCAGACAGCATTTAGACACAAAAGTATAGTTACAAGTGACTGGAAAATGGGAGGACTGAAAGCTGCATAGCATTCTTAATTACATAATCTATGACAGGAACAGTTGTCTCGACCCGAATGCAACAGAACAAAGACAAAGGCTGTTCTTAAGGAAATGTGGAGGCAAAGACAGACTCAATTGCAAACCGAAAGTTATAGTATATACTGCTTAATACATATAAATTTAAATTTTTAAATTGGTTGAAAATGCCACAGGAAAGTATGAATTAACTAAAATGTACTCGGTGTACTAAAATTCACTAAGGACACAAAAGGGGGAAAAAAAACAACTTCTATACTCACACTTTATGGATAGCATGAAATTGTCATTGACTATGAATTCAGAAATTATTATATGCAGATACGGACTTAGGAATTACAGGTCAACATGGCATATGATTGTGGACAAAAATAAATTAAAAATCTCAGGAAATTAAGTGCAGTGGAATACAGGCATGAAATACCAGACTCTAACAAAGTGCCCTTTGTCTCAGAACAGACAGAGGGAGATTAGTTTAGCAACCATTATTCAAAACTGAAGCATGAAACATATATAACCACTTCAACGAAATTAAAAAATATTTATGTTAAAAATGAATTTTAATTAAATATCTCACGGTAACAATTTCCTTATTCACAGACATGTGCACAGGAATGTCTGCAGTTACACACACTAAGAGATAATGCAAGAAAATCTATGTTTGACACAGTTTGGTAGAACATTCAATAGAATTCATTAAGAAGGACAAACTTTAAAGACATTTGACAAACTGAAGAATGAAACTGCTTTATTGTGATTGCTACTCACAGCCTCATAAAAACAGGAAACTAAACTGTTACCCAGGATGTACTCAAGCTAAATAGTACAGGGTTAAATAGGAGATGCATGCAATGTGGATTTTCAAAGAATTACTTTTGGGGGAAGGAAGAATAAGCTGTGTTAGGGTTCTCTAGATAAGGCCCAAGTTCAATTCTAAACAAATTAAAAAATAACACATTTCATGATCTACAGTTAATGGTAAATAAATGTGGGATGTGTAAAATAATTCCAAGAGATTTTGGAAGAGGAATGATGGGCATAAATATATGACAATAACAAAAACCTGCATCTTCTCTGAGAAGGTGTCAGAGAATCGGGCTAACCTAGTGATTAGAACATTTACACAGAATGCAGATGAATGAAAAGTCGGCTGGAACTTACAGACAGACAGCACATCTGAAAGCAAATTTCAATGCATGTAATTAATGCTGCTGTGGCAAATATTCATTTAGGAAAATCATACCACATATGCAGAAAAGTTTTGCAAATAAATTTGAGCTGAATATGTAAGGATACACAATTAAATAGTAAACTAGTTATGTTCCTAATATTTTTTTCTATATTGGAGAACTGAAAGGGGGTAAAAAGGAGAGATAATATACATAAAGGAGAATTTTCAACAACAGCTAATTAAAATGTTAATGACATCATGCCTCCTAGATATAGCTTTGTGTGTTATAAAACAAGATCACACACTTTCTCGATACCTCTGCATGCCAAATAGTCAGACAAAGACAGATACAAATCATTTTAATCCAACGTGAACTTTAAATTTTAAAATTATCATAATGCCTAGTGAGCAAAGGCATAGAGATAAATATCCACAGTCATTCGGGTCTGGTTAAAGTAACCAAATCTGTTTTAACTTCAAAATTCGTAGATTAATTTTTTTCTAGTTTTGCCATGGAAAAGTAACATTTTTTTTGAAGATAAATGCAAGAAAATGTCCACAGCACCATTGCTTGCTTTTAGAGTGACAGTGAGACAAAGCAAAGGCCTACCACTTGGGGACTAGTTAAATAAACAATGGTACATCAGCGTATAAATAACATGCAGCGATTAAGATGAGTGCGAACAGTCTGTAAGCACCAACCTCGAAAGACGCCTGTTCATTCTCTACTCGATCTCAGTATCAAGCTGCAGACTTGGATCCTTTTCTTCGTGATTCTAACATAGGGGCATGCATGCCATTTTTCTGAGTTTTCATGAGGTTATGTATCTCATTGCTATACGAGGAAGTAGAACACAGGGAGTTTTCTATTTTACTACATATTCTTTGACAAATTTAATGACAGAGACTCTTAACATTGAAAATAATGCATAGTTTTGAAAGGCTACAATATTATAATATCACATTTCCAGGAGAAACTGCAAGGCTAAGTGTTGAACAGGCAGCGTGTTTCCCATCGGCAGCATGTGTTTATTGTTCAGATACACTTAAAACTTTAAATTCTATTCCAAGTTTACTTTTGTTGATAAGCGTGACACTCCTACGTGTCCTTCGCATACAGTGACAAAGACAGAAGTATGTTTGGCTCCTTCAATTCTTTACAGTAGTTTGGGTTTATTTCATTAAAATCATAGTGGGCATTATTTTTTAAACTTTTCTTTTATTGAACACCTTAGGGTTTCTATTCTTGCATGAAATATCATGAACAAAAAGCAAGCTGGGGAGGAAAGGTTTGATTCAGCTTACACTTCCATATCGCTGTTCATCACCAAAGGAAGTCAGGACTGGAACCCAAGCAGGTCAGGAAGCAGGAGCTGATGCAGAGGCCATGGAGGGATGTCACTTACTGGCTTGCTTCCCCTGGCTTGCTCAGCCTGCTTTCTTATAGAACCCAGGTCTACCAGCCCAGAGATGGCACCACCCACAATGAGCTGAGCCCTCCCCACTTGATCATTAATTGAAGAAATGCTTTATAGCTGGATCTCATGGAGGCATTTCCACAACTGAGTCTCCTTTCTCTGTGATAACTCTAGCTTG
Source organism: Micromys minutus (assembly GCF_963924665.1). Lineage (NCBI taxonomy): Eukaryota > Metazoa > Chordata > Mammalia > Rodentia > Muridae > Micromys > Micromys minutus. The sequence continues at coordinate 80,692,435 of NC_137973.1, read as the reverse complement.
TGTCAAGTTAACACAAAACCAGCCAGTACAATTGGATTGTTTTTTATATTTACTTCTCAAATATTATTCCCTTTTCGGGTTTCCCCTGCAGAAACTCCCTAACCCCCTTGCTTTTATTAGGGTGCACCTTTACCCAACTACCTATTCCTTCCTACCTCCCCTCCTTGGCCTTGGCATTCCCCTACACTGGGGCATCGAGCCTTGACAGGACCAACGGCCTCTCCTCCATAGTGGGTATTTTTAATAGTGGATAAAAAATTCAGCAAAACCAATCCAAAAACACTATTTCAAAATATGGTCACTTGCAGTTCTCTTTAGAGAGGAATTGATATTGGTGCTGGCCTACAACAGGTCACATCATTCAATTACTAGGAAAATATATGAAATTATTTCAGGGAAGGTTCTACTAGAACATAATAATGTGAGTCACAAAATTAAGTCCTGAGAATTTAACCAATAAAAGGTGATAACTCCCTCTTGTTCAATTGTAAAACATAATGCTGTAAGGACAATGTTGACTTCATTTTGGTTCTTTTTCTATTTTCTATCAGGCCTCCCAGAGTGTCCTGCATGTCTTCTCACACATATGGAATTAATGGCATCACAAATCAGTGTACCTATTATATAACTATTTCTCTCACATGAAATATACATGACACACTGGAGAATTGTTATTAAAGAATCTCATGCACAGGTTAAAGGCATTGCTGAAGTGGACTTTTCTTCTTTTAGCTAAGAATAAGTATTTTTCTAAATGAAGAGTGTACCAGGACAGTATAGCAATAACTGTTCATCAGCATTACAAAAGTGAAGATGACATTTCAGAAATTCACTTTAAAAACATATCATTCCATAGCAAAATGTATACAGTCTTCCTCCAATAACATTTAACATTCAAACGGAATTACAAACTGTTACTTCATCAATTCTGCAACAAAATTACTTAAACTACTTGCCAGTGAGCAGCACTCCTTTAACACTTCCAGTCTGGAACACTGGAGCAGAAAAGTAGCTTCAACTGGTGAGGAGTTGTTTAGTCTGAGCAGTTGTCTCTCAAGAACTCATTATAATGTCCACCATGAGGACATCATAGGCCAATAGAGAATGGAAGTAAACGATTTAGAGTAGACAGTCAAAATTCATAAAGAAAAAGCTAAATGTTGGAATGTATATAAATCACGTATTTTAAAATTCTAACAGTTAACTTTCTTTCATACGATACTTACCATTGTTATTTTACAATAAGGGTTGGTAGTCCAATGTGCTACATTGTACATTGTAGTTTGATAGTGACCTAGAGGACCATACATAAAGCAGAGAAGAGAAATCCTTTCAGCACCTTTTTCTCATTAAAAAAAGAACAGCAAAAACATCTCTGTGTTGTCGGGCAACTAAAGGAAAAGGCAATAGCAAATAATGCTTTTGTATTCAGTTGACAATCCTAATAAACAACTCAAAAAGGCCTTCTTATGTCTGGTGTTAGAGATTTTGTTAAATGGTCTACGGCTTTTTAACTTTTCATTTAAACTATATGTATTTATGTACCTATTTACATGTAGTACATGTATGCACCATGACTGCGTTGTTAATATCTCTGAGATGTAGAGGTGGCTCAACACTTGTCTTAGTTTGGGTTTATATTGCTGTGATGAAACACCATGACAAAAAACTTGGGGAGAAAGAGATTATTTGTCTTATACTTGGAAATCGCTATTCATGGAAGCCAAAATAGACAATCCAAAAAGGTAGGAACTTGAAGGCAGGAGCTGATGCAGAGACATGAAAGGTTGCTGCTCATTGGCTTCATCACTAAGATTTCCTCAGCCTGCTTTCTTCCCACATCTGTCACCAATTGATAAAAGGCCTTATAGCCTTTCCTAAAGCCCAATCTTATACGAACAGTTTCTCAATGGAGGCTTCTTCCTCCCTGATGATTCTAGCTTGTGTGAAGTTGACAGAAAACTAACTAGGACAATATATGAAAGTCAATTGTGCAATAAATCACATAAAAAATTAAAAACACAAAAAAACACATGATTATTTCAATAGATGAAAAAAAAGTGACAAAATTCAACTTTTCTTTATGACAAAAGTTCTATAGAGTTTAAGATTGGGGGAAAAATTCCTCAGTATAATTAGAGCTATAACTGAGAAACCATCAGCAAACATTAGACTAAGTGCGGGGAAAGTTGAAGTCAAGAACGGAACAGGAATTTTCTTAACTCTTTGTCAAAGTTGTAGTCAAAGCACTTGCTTTAGCTGTCAGAAGATTGAAGGAATAAAAATAGGAAAATAATAATTCAGAATATTACTATTTGTGGAAGAAATGATATTATGCATAGGAAATTTTGTATATTCTACAAGAAGACATTTAGAAACAATAAAATAATTGATCAGTGATGTAGAACACAGAATCGACTTGCACAAACCCAATCGCTGTTAAAATTCACCCACTGCAAACATGCAGAGAAACAGAACATGGACATCCTCCCATTCACAGTAGTCTCAAGAAAGGAAGAAGAGAAAAAGAAAAAAAGTCTAGAAATAAATATAACAAAGGGATAAAGGACATTTACAAGGAAAATGTTGAACCTCTGAAGAGAGAAATACAGAAAGGCTCTAGAAAACAGAAAGACATCTCATGCCCATAAATTGGTGGAATTAATATTGAGACAATGACATTTTTACCAAATGCCATTTGAAGAGTCAATATGACCCCAACTAAATTCTCCATTATCATTCCTACAATTCATATTTCCACAGAAGACTCTCCACAGCCAAGTTAACCTTTAGCAAATGAGTAATGCTGGGTTGATTACAATTTCAGGTCACAAAACGTCGGAGTCCTCAGTGAGGAAACAGTTGGTGCAGTTCTCTAACAAAATAGTTTAGACACAGATGAAACCTGGGAAAGTGATCTGCGGGAAGTGGTGCTGAGTTAAAAACAAAATGGGGGACATCTAAGAGGGTGACACAGGACAGTTCCTATTAGCTCCTGCACAGAGCAGAAATTATTCTATTTCTTCAGGGGAAAATCTACACAATGGCATCAGTTTCATACATTGTAACTCCTAATCAACTGAGTATCAAAGGAAAGCATGGTACCATTAGGAATAAATTATCGAGTAGCAGGGACTTTAAAGCAAACTTCAGTGATATCAAAAGTGAGCTTCTCCGTTTTACCATATTTATAGAACTGAATAGTTTCATAATATTAGGATATCTACTTTCTCAAATTATTTTGTTGTTTTTTACATTCTTATATTCCTACATTTTTTTTCTATTTATTTTGAGGAATCTTGAATTCCCTCTTAATCTCTCTCTCTTCCCCTCACCCTTTTCTCTCATTTACACTTTGTTTTTACTTTCCCTTTATTTTTTTATCATTTCAGAAGCATTGTCTAGATTCAGGAAGACATTATCCACAAAAAACTGGTGAAAATATCCAAATGGTTGCAGCTTCTCCAACCAAATTGGAAGTGTCCAGGTGTGATGGTTTGCATATGTTTAGTCCAGAGAGTGGCACTATTAGAAGGTGTGGTCTTGATGGAGGAAGTGTCACTCTGGTGGTGGGCTTGGGGACACTCCTCCTATCTGCCTGAGGATGCTCATTCTGTTCCTGGTTTCCTTTGGATGGAGATGTAGAAATCGCAGCTCCTCCTACACCATGCCTGCCTGGATACTGCCTTGCTCTCACCTTGATGATAATGGACTGAATCTCTGAACCTGTAAACCAGCCCCAATTAAGTGTTGTCATTTATAACATAAACTTGCATTGGTCATGGTGTTTTTCACAGCACCAAAACCCTAACTAAGACACCAAGCACACTGAATAGAGATTTTGGATGCTTAAGATTTATTGTAAACCATACAAGACAATAGAGTTTGCTTATACTATGTGACTAGCCCCACTGTGCTATGGCATCTGAATTTCTTCTGTCACACTTAAATAATTTTTCATTCTTATTAAAAATACTCATAGTTAAATGTGCTACTGTCTGCTTCAAAATGAGGTCTTAACATGAAAAGGGGCAACTTCCAATGTTCTTATCTAAATAGAAAACTCAAAGTCAACCCAAAAACCAGAAAAGCGGGGAAGACTTGGATAAAGGGAACTGTCGGCCTGCTAGCATGCAAGCCTTCAAGTGTGCGTGTTTTTAAATAAGATGTGTTTCCTGATGATCTGACACTTCTGAGCCCATTGCTCTTGTCAGGCAAAAATAAGTTTTACCATCAGAAGTCTATCTTGACTTTAAATTTTCAACAATATATTTTCATTTAGAGCAAAAGTTTGTTCTAATGGATGGTGACCATGAGGTAAGGCCACGCAGGATCGTCTTGTCTTCTAGAGGAGGGGAAATAATAAAATCCAAACTGAACTATTGTCTTTATGTAAGGGGCCATGTGCGCTTTACATTTCCTCGTGAGAAGACCGAGGTAAAATTTACAAAGTGCAGGAGTGAATTTGACCATTCATGTTCTGTGATGTTCCTGTCCCAGCCCTGGAGGAGTCAGCCTACCTCACAACCTGGAGGCATAGTCTGTAGGAAGATTTATGAGTTCATTTGTTCCTTTATAGCCATTATTTTCTTTAGACAGACAATCAAATATGAGGTGTAGCACAATGTAGAGAAACATGATTTAGAAATTATAATTTCATAACCTTCAAATAAATTAACAGCTAACCACTGTTAATTATTATATAGTGAGATATGTCCAGAATCTCAACGTAGCACTGGCCAATAGATTGCCACATGCCATAGTTACCTTTAGCTTCATAGAACTGGGTTAGATGATCACAAATAATGCACTATTTTAAAGCCCATATCTAACTCCAGGTTTTACATCTTCATTCCTCATGACAGGATGCAGAAAGGTTCTATTTTCTAATATTAACGAGGGAATCTCCACATGAGATGTGTTAGGAATCTATGCCAGCTGCTCTTCTTTCTTTCCAGTGTGACCCCAAACAAGGAATGTTTCACATGGTTTCAGGTTTCTGAGTAAAAGTTCAGCACAGCTGTGATATCAAATGAGGTGCCACCTGGCCTAATCACCGTGACAATATGTGCTCTGTCCTGCAAGGCTAACAGATGGATTGGGTATCAGCCTGATGTCATAATCTGTTAACTTTGGACTATGGAGGATTAGCCATCCGTTTAAGATTCATTTCTTCTCTGAAGGCATGCTCTACTGTGGGTGGAGAGATGCTGCTGCCCTTGAATGCCGCCAACACCAGTGACCTAGGACCTTAGTGTGCCTTATATAGTGGTAAGTAGCTGCTGCTCTGTTTCATTTGCCGAGCTGTTACTCCACCACCAAAACACTGAGGTAGAGTGTTCCATTCACACCACTGCGCACACATTCCATTATTTAAAAACAAATATATGTTTTAAATATGCTTGCTTAGTTTTCTCTTTGGGGCATCTGATTGAATGCCACTAGCCGTGATGGAAGTTATTTTAATTCACAAAGATAATCTTCTATAAACTACAATAGGAATCATCAGTAACATGGCTCTGCAAACTCTATAATCAACATTGAAAAGGACGGTGGGATTAACATTAATAAACTAATCGCATGTTTAATAAATCTTTCTTGTAAGTGTAAAGGACAGAGACGGGCAAAAGTAATGCAAAGAAAGTAATGACATATCGATTTCAAGGGGCTTTAACCCGTTTTCAGTAACTTCTTCCACTTTTGTCAGAACCTCTCGAAGATTTGCTGCTATAAATTGCTGATTCTTACAAAGGCAGTTGCCATTTCTTACAAATGGCGTTTGTTGACCACGGCTGTGACATCTCAATGCTCCCATCATACCCACTTTAATCCAGAAGCCGCTCTAATCACCCAGAATGACCTATAGCTATGGCCAGGTAGAAGCCTCCAGGGACTGTCTATATAGTGCATGGGTCCTCCAGGAGCCTTAACCTGCCTTTCACACACACTAAAGGGTTGCTTTGTTAATCCCCGAGGGGTAAGATATGATTTGTAGATAGAAACAATGAATGTGACAGCAAAGTGAAAATAAATTAACATCAAGTTCATCAAGGTTTTCTGAGAAATATCTTCTTTCTTTTTCTTGTTTTCCCTCTTTCCTGTTTCCCCTCCAGAAATGCCCTATTCCATCTCCCCCGCCCTGCTTCTGTGAGGGTGCTCCCCAATCCACCCACCCACTCTTTCTCTCCTCCCTGCACTGACTTTCCCCTACACTGAGGAATCTAGTCTTCACAGGACAAAAGGCCTCTTCTCTCATTGACTTCAGACAATACCATCCTCTGTTACATATGCAGTTGAAGACATGGGTCCCTCCATGTGTCTTCTTTAGTTGCTGGTTTAGTCCCTGGGAGCTCTGGGTAGGTTGTATTGTTGTTCTTGGTTGCAAACCCTACAGCTCCTTCAGGCCTTCCTCTAGCTCCTCCATTAGCAACCCTGTTCTCAGTCCAGTGGCTGGCTGCAAGCATCTGCCTCTGTATTTCTCAGGCTCTGGCAGAGTCTCCCTGGAGACAGCTACACCAGGCTCCTGTCAGCATGTTGTATTTATTCTTTAAACACAGAAGAATATAAAAAAATAATATTGAAGTTTGACTTTCATTTTTTTTAACTTTTAAATAAAAATTACTTTATTATTGTAGACTAGCCAGTAAAGAGATCACACAGCTAGATTCAGGTATCCACACACATACCCCTTTGCAAAGCCTCTAACTCTATCTCTTTCTTCTGGAAGTTCCCTGCAGTCATGACAGCTGTCTGAAGTGAAGACTTTAGCTTTTACACTTAAAATCTATTCTATGCACTATGCACGTATTTACTGCCCAATTTTTGGCAGAATTGAAACTGAAAAGACTTATCAGCTTTGTGTCTTCTTTCGTGATTTGTGAGTACTGTACTATCTGCATGAATGTGCACATACATGCAACTTGGATGATGCATAACTGAGTATGTAGTATCCACAAAATCTGAATGTGGCACTTTATAGTTAAGCTAGTTAATTCAGTGATGCAAAAGCTTTGTTACCACATAAATTATCACTGAAAAAAATATGCTGACGTGCCCCTCTTAATCATGCAAATATGTTAGTCTTTACTTGATAGAACCAAAAGGAAGAGACATTATTTTCCATGTTTTAGGGATTTGCAGACAAGTGCTCACAGAGAAAAAAGCAATCACACAACTTTCCCATTGCTGATAATTTTCAGAATTGGATTCATGTTTCAATCTTTACATGATTATGCTAATCAGGTTTTTTCTCCACATTGTGGGTTTTATCACATTTCTAGTAAATGATTCTCTTGTTATCTAATTGCTGGACACTAAAGTAAGTGAGAACCCATGCATATTTTATTCTATCAGCTATGTGGTATTGTACATGTACATTTTTACGTATACACAATAGGCCCCGCATGTTTGTGTATACATTCCCTTGGCTGGACAGGAGTAGAAAGAGAATATTGAATCTGTGATACTCACCAAGTGACACAGAGGCAAGAGGAGAGAGAAGTGAGTCACCACAGAGTCCTAAAGACCCAACAGGAAGTTCTAGAAAATATGATGGCACACACACACCCCCAAAAAAGTATTCCTGAAATATGTTCAGAGAAAAATAAATGGACAGAAAGAGATTCTGTAAGCTTCTACTTGCTCGGAATAGCAAAGAAACTGTTAAAAGCATGCTTACAATACAGGGAAAGACCAATTAAAAGATTCAAGATACAACACAAGGAGATAAGAATGGATGGATGGATGGATGGATGGATGGATGGATGGATGGATGATGGATGGATGGATGGATGGACTTGCATTCTCCTACTTGCTGACCTCCAACCAAAGAGTACACATGGAGGGACCAATGACTCTAGCTGCACATGTAGCAGAGGATGGCATTATTGGGCATTAATGGGAGAAGAGGCCCTTGGTCCAGGGGAAGGCTTGATGCCCCAGTGTAGGAAAATACCAGGGCAGAGAGAAGGGAGAGGGAAGGTGGGTGAGAGGGAGAGCATCCTCATAGAAACAGGGGGAGGGGGATGAGATGGGGCATTCCAGAGGTGAAACCGAGAAAGGCGATAACATTTGAAATGTAAATAAATAAAATAAAATAAATATCTTTAAAAAGAAAAGCAGATGGGGAAAAACGCTAGACCAGGTTGCCGAGAAGAAGAAAGAATGACTAGGCATGGGTGTGTGGAGCAAGCATGGGAGATGGGCCAGATAAAACTTCCCCTGAAAGTATCGAATTTGGGCTTGGAAAAGGAATACATTACATCTTTGTAAATATCTGTACACACCATATTTGATTCCAACACTTCCTCAGTGTTTACCTTCTCATGTGACATTTGCTTTTTCTAACTCGATAGGAGAACTACAAACATCTTATTTATCAATTCAATAAAAAAATCTAAAAATATTTTAATATTTCCCTCAACAAAATCTGGGGATACTCATGATGAATGAAGAAACATCCCACTTCTGAAGTCAGACATTGAATTCTAATGGAATTTGCTCTGCTCTATACTCAGGCAACTGAATTCTGGATCCTAAGTGTTTCTCTTTTATGGAGCAGTTGATACACAAACTATTTTATCCATGTCCTTAGCACTAATAAACTAAAGAATCATTTATTTGCAAGTTGCCTAACATTTTGATTTTAAATGTCTCTCATGTTGCTAATTATAAAAATATTTTAAATTAATTTTAATTTCTATGTATGTTTAAACTCACTGAGCAAATGTTTAAATTTGATGAGAGGCTCACCACTTAATAACAAGCTCAAGGAACTTCTTGGGTATAATTTTAGAAAGTTACAACTACAGCAGCAACTGCAGATTTTGTTACTTAAAATAGAAGAATATTATTTATACAAATATTTTTATGTTTCTCAGAAAAACAGTTGTTATGAACAAGGTTAAATATGTAAACACTGGTGTCACTTTATAAACATCATTTTCAATTATAAGAGAAATGTATCAAAATATGTATATCATATTGTATCTTGGGTTTAAGTCTTCATATGATTTAGAATATTGTCTATACTTGCCGTTCTAATATATGCCCATATTTATGGATTCTCCAGTCTTGGAAAACTAAACAATGATCCATTTTCACCGTAGGTATGATTGACATTGTTTCCTTTCTCTGCAAAAGTAAAGACAAAATTTTTAGAGCCCATAGTTTCCTTCCTGTGACTGACTCAACTACACCCAGTCAGTCTCTAGACCAAGAGCACACAGTGTGCCTTTACTCTGTGTTTTACATTTCCATCACTCCTTCACTTAGATCCAGTCGGGGAATCTCTTAATGTTCAAGTCTCCGTGAAATATTACATTTTAAGGCACTTTCTCTCCCTCATTTGACCCAGCATAAGTTAGCTTCTCATTCTCTGTTTCATTTTTATTTCAGTTAAAATAGAATTCGAGGAGCACCTTCATGGAAGCAAGCAGGGAGGTAGGGGAGGAGAGTGGAGGGAGGGATAACATTTGAAACATAAATACAGAGAACCTCCAAATATGTATGTGTGTCTGTGTGCGTGTGTGTGTGTCTGTGTGTGTGTCTGTGTGTGTGTGTGTGTGTGTAATGTACACTTTCAAATACAGCCACATAGGAGGCTTTCTCTGCCTCATTCTACTCTTTCTGCCTCAAGTAAAACAGGAAGAAATTTTTGGACTCTTGTTCTCTTTCTGACTAGTTATCCTACGCTTGCAGTGATTACTGTAAGTGTGATAGCTTTCTATCATAATTTCTAGTCATAATTGCCTATGAATGCAATAACTATTGATTTTTAATGATCTGATTATTAATTAGATAACTTTTTGGAATATCTTACCAATTTAGTATTTCCAGTGGTTTCTGTTGGTTTTTTTTTTTCCTTTTCCTGAAAAAAGGCCACATAATGAAGTAACAACAAATAAATATAAGACTGTTTTTGTGTCAAATAATTTAACTTCTAAGTTTTCTCCTTAGATTTCATTGACAAAGAGTCTTAAAAGTTGTTGATGGTATTTTTTTCTCATTTGACATTGGTGGAAATATTACTATTGAAGAATCACTATCAATTTAAAAATATGAAACATGAGAATATTTTATTATGATAAAACATTAGAGTGTTTTCCATTTGAACTAATTAATAAAGACTTTGGTGAGTTTGGAGAGATTGCTTTCTGGTTAAATTCTTGCCATAAACGTGTAAAAACCTGAGTAAAGATCACAGGAATTCACAGAGAAATGAACATGATGGTGGTGGTGGTGGTGGTGGTGTGTGTGTGTCTGTGTGTGTTTGTATGTGTGCATGTGTAATGTTAATGTTCCTACATACAGACAGGAGATAGAAACTTAAGAATCTCCAGAAACTTGTGGCCCAGCAACCTTGCACACACAGCAGATAAAAACAAAGAGAAATTATTCCAAATAAGGTGGATGACAAATACCACTAGCAATGCTATCCTCTGAACCACCATGCACTTCTAAATTAATAAACCCACTTACACAAGAATGCACACGTGCACATACACACACACAGAGAGAGAGAGAGACAGAAAGAGAGAGAAAGACAGAAGAGAGAGAGAGAGAGAGAGAGAGAGAGAGAGAGAGAGAGAGAGAGAGAGAGAGAGAGAATATAAAAGAATTATTTCATTTTGTTTAGAAATATCAAAGTAGCATAATGAAAATAACCCATGGGTGCTGGTGAGATGGCTCAGTGGGGGATGTGCTTGCCTTGTAAGCACAGGACCTGGGTTTGGTCCCCAGTACCCAGGTACAATTAGCCTGATGGCAGGCACTTGTCCTCTGAGTGCTGAGGAGGCAGGCAGACTCCAGGGGCTGGAATCCAGCCAGCTAGCCTACTTGGTGAGCATGAGGTGCCAATGTGAGTTGTAGTATCAGAACCCAAGGTGGGAAGCTCTTGAAAAAAGGCATCTGTAGTCAACCTCTGGTATCAAAACAAATATATGTACATGCAAGCAGTTGAACATGCACACAGCACATACTCACATATATACACAGAGAAAATATAACCTTTTAAAAATCACTGTACTTCATTTTTCAACTTCTTAAAATAAAACTGTTTAAGTATTACTAAAACTACTGAGACTATTACCCAAGCAGATGCGGAAAGTGTTAAAAGTCAGGGAGAGAAGGGTCTTAAACCCTACACGGAGGAAATGAGAAATAACATCTTCCTTCTTCCAAGAAGGGAACTGCTATGGGTGAGGGGGCAGAGGAAAGGAAAATAAGGGCCCTCACTAGGTAGGATGTTGAAGCTACAGAACTATTGCTAATATGGTCCCAGCATCCCTTGCTTCTAAACTCCTAGTACACACAGTGTTCTAAAAGGATAGTTGACAAGTGACTGGATTAGCTAGAGACAGGTCTCATAAATGACAGTCACAAACACAACTTCCATAATGATTTTTTAATAAGACTTAAGATACAAAACAGTAGAGCCCTAAGTTGCTGTCCATTTGTAGACTAGGTGGTCCCGAAGCAAGGATGTGTGTACCTTGTGATTGAAACTTCTGAAAGCCATCAAGGAAACCTCAATTATCCACCCATACAGCATTAGTAGCACAACTTCAGTTACTGGTGTCCATGACAGATGTGCTAGTGTCAGCAATGAGAATAAAATAGCAGTGCCTGACTGTGGCGTCTCTGAATGCACATGCTGAAAAACGTTGAAGAACATGAGCTGCTACACTAGAGGGAATTACATTCCACTTCACACCAACTCTATGTCTTGCCAAATTTTTTATTGTCATGCAAAAGACTATCCATTTTTAAATCCCTTAATATCTTTGACAGTTACATGTGATTTCACAGTCATTCATCATCAGGTCTGAGTAGTGGCGGCTGTATCTCTAGGAGATACTCATCTTAGTTACGTTTTACTGTGTGGGAAGTCAGACAACTGAACATGTTCTCAGATCTTTGGCTGAAGACCTGCTTGCTGAGTGTCTCCCCCTAAATTGAGCATATTTGCCTCTTGAAGCTGGCTCCCTGTGCAGTTGTGGTGACTGTAAGCTTGCAATTGTTCAGTCCCTGTCTACTCCGTCCTGGCATTGCTTTTTTCTTCCTTGTCTTGGATTACTAGATGTGCAAAGTGAATGGATACCACCACAGCTTTTACATCCGTACCTTGTTAATTTTGTTAGTCTTTTTATGCTTTCTTCTACTGTGATTTCTCTTTCAAATTAAAATTGATTATCAGTATATTCTAAAGTCACTTGCTTTGCATGCTTCTCTTAAACACACACACAATCTATCTATCTGTGTTGTTATCATTCTTCTTGTGTTTCTTATTTTATCTTATGCATATATTGCCCGTATGTATTTCTGTGTGCTATGACCATACAGGAATTGTAAGAGGTCAAATAAGGGTTCTATTCCCTGGAACTGGAGTTACAGAGAGTGTGAGCCGCCATGTGGGGGATGGGAATCAACCAGTGCCCTCCACAGGAGCAGCCAGTGCTCTGAACACCTGAGTCATCTCTCTGGCTCTTCTTTGCTATCATTTTAATTGCATGTAGTTGTAGATTGGATTACATTATCTCCCCTCCCCCTTCTCCCAGAAATACCATTCTTTGTACTTAAGATCTCTGACTGACCTTTGGTACCTTGGATTTTGTTTCACCACTTTCAGTTTTGTTAAGCATTTTATTTGAGTTCTGGGGAACTTGGTCACTGATGTCATACATGGTGCAGTTTGTGAAGTTCTGGTTCTTAACTTTCATAAGGCCTTTTCTTAACTTGAGACCATATGTTTGATTTTGAATAGACAACTCAGTTCTTTTTCCCATGAATTTAATGCTCCCTATAGTCTTATAAGGAGAATGTGTTTGGACTACTCTCTGTTCATAAAAATATGAGAAAGAAAGCTAGAAATGTGCTTTTGTTCATTTCAGTATTCTGCTTTTCTCTGTTTTATTTCAAGGTGTCTCCTTAGCTGTGTGTAGAAATTTTAAGTATCGCTACATGTAATTCCAATCTCTATCCTTTGTTTATGATGAATCTAAGATCAGACGTCATTCTTAAAGTCCAACTCTGTCTCCACATTCAACACAAATTTCTAGAAACATCTGAAAAATAGATAATGCTCATCTTGATTTCTAATGGTGCTTCGGAAATCTTTCTATCCATGCATTCTTCTCTGCTCCATTAGTTTGAGGCTGGGGAAACAAGATACATAAACTGAACCTTAATCATAAGACTTCAAACAGTGTTTCTCAACAGCTTTTGTAAATTATTTGGCAGAGTTCAGTGATGTTTACCAGAGCTTTATAGAATCAGATCCTGGGCCCTGGCAGCCCACAGAAGCCAGGTTCAGTGAGTTGTCCTCAGCAGGACAATTACAGAGATGTAGGTGCAATAGGTGAACAGCAGAGCAAGGAGACTTCCTCAATGTAGCTACCTGGGGGTGGAGTTCAGTGAAACCCTAGGTCCATCTTAGGGGTACAACATGCATCCCTAATGAAATAAAATTTAAAAAAAAAACAAACAGAAGAACTATTGAAATCTCTCTCCAGAAATAACTTTCTCCTCTGGCTGGCACAGACTTCAGCCTTATCCTCCTCTCCCCTCCAACAATGGGATTCTTGTAGAAATTCCAAGCCCTTGGAGACTATTGTTTGAAAACCCGAATAGATGAAAAAATATTCCAATATATCTTTAGAGGAAATTTTTGCCAGGACAGCTGCAGGATTGTTAAGAGATATGTCCCAAAACACTCAGCTCTAGATTCTTAATACTTTTTGAGGTCCATGTTACAAAGTCTGCTATATTCAAATACCACAAATAGATTATTTATTATAAAACAAAACCAAAATGTGTATTATTTTCCATCTCTGAAGATGTTTGAGAAATCCGGAAGCCATGAACTGACAGTTTTGAGTCCCGACATAGATCTGGGCACGGCTTCCTAAAGAGCTCACATACATGTAACCTGGAGGGGAAGAAGGCTGTGTTCTCAGAGGACAAAACAGACAGGCAAAAGGAATGAGCACCCGGGAGGCCTTTATTGAAGCATGCCCATTCAAGAGGAAGGACATCTGATCACCTCTTCAAAGACCTACTTATTAAAGCTGTTACATATCATGTGGCCGTCTGAGCACTTTTTTCAATAGAACTCCAATATTTGTATTTGAGAACAATTCTACTCTCCACACTGAGAGTCTAAAACTAACACAAGATAGGGATTACCGACTGAAGCCTTTCAGATGACCTCTGCCTCACTTAAAATATTAGTTGAGACAACTGAACACTGGCAAAGTCATTGTCTGCTAATACAGTGAGAACCTCAGTATCCCATTTTACAACTGGACTTTAGACATATTTTTGCAATTACAGAACCTTTCTCTACCCCTTTGAGGCATGACTCTTTCATCTCCTAGAATTGTTTCCTCATATAGCAAGGTTCCATACATTTGAAATAAAAATATCTTAATTTTCCTTATCCATAAAACATCTGTTTCTGTGTGGGAGAGAGTATTTAACTCTGTGGGTTATCTTCATCTATGTTTGAAAACTATCTCACAACCTAAAAATATGCCCCTTAACATAAGCTCAATCTACAGACCCAGAGGGTTTAATGACATAGAGAAAGTGTCCTTCAGCTTTTATAGTTTATCCAACCTTCAATATCTCTCCTCTCTTTTGGATACCAGGACTTTCCCCACTCTGTGTGTGTGTGTGTGTGTGTGTGTGTGTGTGTGTGTGTGTGTGTGTGTGTGTGTGTGTGTTTGTGAGAGAGAGAGAGAGACAGAGAGAGACAGAGAGAGACAGAGACAGAGACAAAGAGACAGAGAGAGACTGAGAGGCAGAAAGAGAGCAGAGACAGAGACAGAGAGACAGACAGATAGAGAAAAACAGAGAGAGAGAGAGAGAGAGAGAGAGAGAGAGAGAGAGAGAGAGAGAGAGAGAAAACTGGAGATGAACCTCACCTATCTTTGGTAGTTTATATTTTTTTCTTTTTTTGTCTTGTTTTGTTTTTATTTTGCTTTTGTTTGATTGATTTTTTTTTCTTTTCTGTTGGTGAAAGTATTAAATAATACAAGTCTTACTTCCTTAAGAGTTTTTTGGTTTTGTTTTTGATGGGGGAAGAGGGTGGTCATCAAGAAGATCGCTTAGCTTAGTAGGTCAAACTTGTATCACCATCCTACAGCATTGTATCTCTAGGACCTATGTGATGAAAAGATACTTAGACCAACTTGTCTTCTGATCTCTATATGTGTAGTCTAGCATGCTTGAACACACAAAAACACACTCACAAACACACTCATAGACAGATAATAGTCACGCTCAAATAGAAGTATAATAACTGTTTTTCTTTACACACATCAACCCCTACCATCAGCCTGTGTGTATCCTCTGACATCAAATTCCACAAAGCATCTTGCTTTCTTTGACCAGAGATTCTGTTGCGAGGTCAGCTAGTTAGACTCAAAATTTCATTACTAGTAATTTATTTTCTGGTAGTTCTATGATAGTATTTGTCTGGGAAAGAAAGATTACAATTAGAAGACAAATGGGGGGAAGATATGGAAAAAGGTAATGATATACTCACATCTATGTTAACAAATATGTGGTTGACAAATATGTGTTAAGAAATATGTGGGATTTTGTTTGTTTGTTTTTAGGGGGTGTTGGAAATGGGTCTTCTGTGGAAAAAAAGCCTCTGAGAAGAAATAATGGCAGGGGTGGGGTTGGGAAGTAATGCATACCCAGCATAGTTCAAATGCTTAACTTGAAACAACAAATATGAGCCTAAATTTAGGACTAGCTTTTCTAAAGCTAACAAAATCAAAATCAGCTGTTTTCTTTGGAGAGTCAGAACATGAAAGTTTATTTAACTATCTTACAAATAAAATGGGAGCCAAGCCTGCATCATGCTTCAGAAGACAGGGGCTTCTCTGAGTTCCAAAAAGCTCTCGGACAGTCCTGACCACCCATTAAGTGTGGGCAACTTTGGTTGTTCTCCAAGATTGAGTATTAGTAGTTAACATTTAATCATTGGCCAAAAATTATGTTTAAATAATGTTAGTTAATTATTTATTGTTCAGGGTATTCAGTGTGAAAACCTGAAGATTCTACCCTGTGCCAAGTGCCTTTGGTGCATCAATATAAAGGATTGTGTGATTTCTGTCCTTGAGTTTGTTAATCTAATAATTGGTTACAATTATTAACATTTGTTAAGTAAAATTTGCATCTCTGTGCTGAAAACTACTTGCAGCAATACATCTCATTGTCTCTTAATGTGAAAGTGCATTGTCCTTTCACAAAAAAACAAGTATTTTGTTGAGATTTTTTGTTTCTATGTTCATCAACATGTTCCTAGTTATGTCGTTTCCATATCCTAACTTGGTTTTGGGTATCAGGGTATTGTTTGCATGTTGTACGACCTTTGCAGGTTTTCTTCCCTTCGTATTTCATGAAACAAAAACAGGTGTACAAACTTCTTTGAAAGCACGCTAGAATTCCACAGTCAGTATATCTGACTCTGGGCTTCTTTTTGGGAAAGATTTGACTGCGGCATCAATCTAACAGCTTAAACTATGTGGTTTTAAGCTATTTGTATCTTCTGGATTTTTCAAGTTTGTGGGTCATATAAATCTAGACATTTTTAATTATTTTTAAGATGATCATTGTAAGTACATGGAAATCCCCTAAGATGCCTAAATGGAAGCTGGCAAATTGGAATTCTTTTTCAGTATCTGCCTTAATCTAGCTATATTATTTTTTTATTTGTGTATTCATTACTATTTTCTTTTTTTCAAAAAATGTGGTATATTTATCATCATATTTTCCCCTATCAGAAAATACCTTACTGTGAAATGGGTCTGTATCGTTCCTGCTGTGAGCTGCTTGTATAAGTCCAGCCATGGCTCACAAAGCAAACATGACTGTGAGAGGATTCTTTTCGGTAAAGGAAATTTTAAGAAGAAAGGAGGAAGCCGGGGATGACTGAGCCGGGTATCAGATTGGGAAGGAGTCTGAGTAGAGGGGGATGGAGAGTTAGGCAATGCTGACGTGGCATATTTGCAAATAAAGGGACAAAATCCAAACTGCTTTGTGGAGCTGCTTCAGCTAAAGTGGCTCCTGGGAGGTGTTCCTGACCTCTGAAAATGGGTTAATCCTGGTTCACTTCCACCCCTCCCAATAGACCGGAGATAACTCCCTACCCACGAGTCTTGTTTTATGATCAGTAATGGGATTCTAGACTACCAACTGAAGACAAACTCCCTGTGGCTAAAAACATTCTCATTACGAAATTACCAAGAGATGACCAATATCCACTACTTAACACACAGTGCTTTGATTACTGGTTTCGGTGTCGTTATTGTTCGACCAACAACGTGAACCAGTACTAAGCTGGTCCCGATTCAGAAATACAAAAGCTCCAGGAAGATGCTGAAATTGTTGTAGAAAACACCATTTTGTAGAAAATGGTCATTAGAGTTGTTAGGTATCAAAGTACATTTAGTGGGGAGCCGAATTATGGAGTGTGACAGACAGCCAATAGAAGCAAAACAGGAAAAAATAGTAAAAATCGGGGTTAAGGGGAGATCCTTAGCTATGTTGATTGTGCTCTTATATTCATCTGGATAATTTTAGAGTTGTATTTTGGAGTTGCTTGAAATCATGACTTGTATTTCATTTTAAGTCAGTTTAAGAAGAATTTCTGTTGACTGTTATAATATTGTATACAATGTTAAAATATTATATAATACGGATATATTACATAGATCCTTATCCAAAAAAATTAGCAATAAACACAGTTCTTATTTTAAAGATGACTGAAGCCCAGCAAACCGAAGTGTTTCCACTCAAGCAGCTTCTTCTGGTGAGGGACCAAACTTTAGCTCAATGTCACACTTGCTCACTTAAGACCCTACTGTCTTTCAAGCACTTATAAAAGTTATTTTTTTTAAACTCTGGTCAATATCTAATGATTGCCATTCTGTTTTACTGTAAATTATAGGGAATTATTTGCATTTATATGCATCCAATTTAACCCGTGGTTTTAAACATGACCATAGGGGAAGATTTCCATACTCGAAAATAAATAAAATTAAACAAATGTACTCTTTTGTTTCTATGCAGTATGGATGCCCCGTTACAAGGTTAAACGAGAGGTCATGGGCACACTTAATATTTATAACACTTAATGAGTGTTTTCCCATCTACATTGTGACATCATTAGACATATGTTTCTAATTTATGTAAGCCTCTGTATTTATGTCTGCTAGTGTTTAAAGTTGAGAACACGGGAATTTTTATACTTAAAATTAAGTACTTCTAATTATCTTGTTAAATCATTTTAAATGAATGTCAAATACTAATAAGTCAATGCATATTTCAAAGGTCTCTGTAATTCGGGTTCAGTTATGAAGCTGTGTCTTTTATTATTCTGTATACAATTGCAGATAGATGTCATGTCTTATTGACTTTGGTATTTTGGAATCAAAAACCATGTCCCTCTGTTCTCATATTTTGAGCCAAAGAGATGCCATTAAGGCTCTTCCATCTAGGAAAGCCACAAAGAACTTTTAAAATTGGAGTTCGTTTTGATAACATCAAACTTGACCCCTTTCCTTTGGGATTGAGGACCCCTGCTCTAAAAATTACAGCCATCTGTTGACTCGTTCACTGGTTAGTTTTGGCAAAAATGTGGCTACACCTACCTTCCTTTTCTTCATTCCTTTCCCATTTCATCGAGTCAACTCTACAGAGGCTTGGTAAAATAGGCTCTGGGTTATTTTGTTATTTCTACATTGTCTTACCATTTATTAGGCTATTTTTTTGATGGATATGATTACATATGAAGTTACTGCTAGATTCTAAGCTATGGTCTCACTCCAAAATCCTAACCCAGCAATGGTACGCTAGGGCTCAAAATCAAGGTATTCTATTTTGTTTGACAGCCTAACATATGAATATACATGTGCACAAATATTTTCCAGATCACTGGGCTGAGATCAAATGAGAAGATAGCTAAGCTCCTAGACATTCCAAACCATAATATCTATAGATGGAGACAGAAGGTATCTAATTGTGCACATGAAAGATTTTTTTAAATTTAAAGCTTAAGTCAAGCAATACTAGTTGTAGCGTCTCTCCCAGAGCTCCACCTGAGTGCAGTTAGCCCTTCACTTCCTACATATCTGGAACCTGATGTGTCATCTTCATTTACTTGGGACAGGGATACAGTTCTGGTCCCTTGTCACCTTGGCACATCCAATACCCAGTGTCGCTGGCCAAGACCAGTGAAAACATCACAAACCAAATTTTTGCTTTGGAGTCCCTTTCAGTCTCCAATCTGTGTGTCCAATTCATTAATCAACACGATGTTTACAGAAGTCAAACACGATCAAGTCACACTGACAAATCCTCAGACTTTTAAGAAAAGTTCAAGTTCCTCCTCAGCAGGGTAAGAAAAGTCCTGGGAAGTCTCCAGGGTGTTTTCTCTCCTCCATTCCCCCTCCTTTGTCACTTACTGTCCCCAACTTTCTCTGTTCCTCTAAGCATGTTTCTCTGTTCAAACTCTAACCCTCAGAGCATCCTTGTCCAAACTAAAACATTTGCTCCATATCTTATCTCCTGCAATATCTCACACTTCCTTTAAATAAGGCATGGATATTATTTTAAATTTTTTTATCACTCTCACAATTCAGGTTGTTTCTATTGTCTGTTTCCTGGAGCCCCCACATTCATCATGGCCATCATCTCTTTCATGTTTACAGGAATGGCAGATACTTTACTTCCAGTAGCTCATGCTTTTTGGGTACCACACCTGTGATTTCATGAATGATGGCTGGATGATTTATTTGCTGAAACTGTGCATTTGAAGCTTGCACTGGATTCTTAAGATATTTAATTTCTATCCAGATCTTGGAGTATGTCTCCAAGACTCTAGACCTGTACAGATATCACACTTTTTTTTTCATAACAGACTTTATGGATGTTTTAACCAAAAGAAGTAAGGATACAGCTTCTGTGAGTGTAACTATTGCATCAATTGCCAATTTGGCCATTCACTTGAGAGTGGAGGCCGAAGGGACCTGAAGGCAAATGAGCTACAAACAGGAGTGTTCCATGTGTGGCTCCTTTTCCAACTTCTGCCAAAAAAAGAAAGAAAAGAAAAGAAAAAAAGAAAAGTGAAAAACTTCAGCTCCTTTAACTACCAGGTAAATCAAAGTTAAAATAATTACTCACCAAGGTCCTGTTGGGAAATAACATTTAAAAGCACCTAATTTAATTTCCTTCTTCAAGTTATGTTGCAGTAAATAAAACCAGTGCTGCCAATTAATAAGGCATCAGAGCAAGTTTTAAAATGTTGTTGTATGGCAATTGGTGGGTATAAAGTCTGGAGGGTATTCCACTGTTGAGGGGCAAGATGTACTCATCACTGCAAAACATCATAAATTAGAACTAAAACTACTCTTCGACTCTATTGATTCCCATCCAGGATGCAGCAAGTGACATCACGAAGCAAACACAATGAACGGTGGCAAGAATGTGGGAACAAGAAACCCTCAGCAGCTGAGTGGATGGATTCTGAACGTCTGTGGACAGGTTTCTCAGTGGTTGCAGTAGGCATGTATATGACCAAGGTACACCATTCTGGAAATCACACAAAAGGCTTCTCCAACCATCACAGACACATTTGCATCCCAGTCTCCAATGCTGCTCTTTTCTCAATAAGAAAGAAAGAAATCTAAGCATTAACTGATGCCTGGGTAGTGAAATATGGTACACGAATACGATGGAATCCTATTCAGTAATGAAGAAAGTGAAACAAAATATTCATCAAAACTAATGGAACTGAAAAATCATATATTAAACACAGTAATAGGGACATTGGCAAATACTGCCATATCTGACTTATACGGGGTTTTAGTCTCTGTTAAGTATGTGTCTAGCCAAGAGTCAATGGGGATAAGGATCAAGACACTAGCTAGGAGCTCATGAGTATGGAAATAAGACGTGATAAAGGAAGGCTGTGGAGACAACAAAACAAGGTGGAAGCAGGCAGCTCTGGGGCTAAAAGAAACTCAGGTGAAGCAGAAGCAGAGAAATGGGAGGAGCAAGAAAAGAATGAGCCAATAGGAAAGACATGAGAATTTCTCACTTGGAAGCCTGAAGAATGTGGATGTGAAGATTCGTAGCGAGTTCATTTTAAAGGTAGGTTTTAAAAGAAAGTTAAGAGGGATCCCAGGAAGGAAAGAGTTGATAATTGGTAAGCTTCGAACCTCAACTATGCACACACACACACACACACACACACACACACATACACACACACACACACACACACACACGCACGCACGCACGCATACACGCACACACATGCACACGCAAGCACACACACACATGTACACGATTATTCTCTTTGGAGACCTTTCAGAGAGGCCACAGTAGAGAGAATGCTGAACACTTGTACAACAGGGTAGACTGAGGGAACAGACTAGGAAGTGTGATTTCAGTACAGTCAAACTCAAGTCACTCTTCAGAGAAAGCAATCAAGAGAATTTAAATGGATTCATTTATAATATTCAGATCACAATTAAAAATCATTGGGCATGAAAATAAAAGAAAGAAAATCTCTGTCCGTTTCTTTTCTGAATGTGAGTCTTTAAAAGCTGTCCCGATTAAATCTGTGTATTGCAATTAACTTGGAATTCAAAGAGGCTCTAATGACTACATTCACAAAGTCACTGGGAAAATCGCACTCAATGAAAGTACAGGAATTACAGCGGAAGAAACAGAAACCAAAATAAAGTAAAAAGCCCAAGAAGGAAAATAGGCATTCAAGAATTAAAGAGTGTGACCCACAAAAAATCATTCTATGGCTTGAACAAAATCCTAAAACACTGAAAATATCCAGTGAAATAAGAAATATATTAGTAAGAATTATGCAGTATGAAAAACAGAGATAAGAATATTTAAAAAATAAATTGAATCTGAAGTGTAAACACCAAAGTAATAGCTCAGTAAAAACTAATGATTCTCCAAGTAAAATTAAAGAGAGGCAGAGAGAGAGAGAGAGAGAGAGAGAGAGAGAGAGAGAGAGAGACAGACAGACAGAGAGACAGAGAGAGAGAGAGAGAGAGAAGAGAAGAAAGAAAATGCCCATTCAATGTTGAAAGTCAATTGTACAAATAGAAGAAATAAAAATTACTTCCTCAGCTTGAGAGCAGAAATCATAGGAAGAAAAACATTTTTGTACTGGAGGAAAATGGAGACAATGTGATAACAAGAAAAACATGAACTGAAAGCAGAGAAGCAAAATGCTGAGAATTTTTTATACTTTACCTGGAAAATGAGTCCAAATCCAACTAGACCGATAAAACGACAAAGTGTTTGCACATCTCATTCTTAGGAAAAACATGTACAGCTAAGGATACCGAATTTAACTATGAAGTATGTTGCCAGGTAATGGATCTCTGGACAAAAGCATTTGCTCTCAGGTCCTCAGGACCCATGTGTTAAAGAAGCGAAGAGTTTTCACTTGTCTTTGACCACCCGATACCTGCACATCTCTCTCTCAATCACAGCTTTCATAAATATGTGATAGCTCTTAAAAATTCGGCTAAATTAAAAATGTGAAATGAGTAGCAATCAAAGTATATGGCATTAAAGGACAAGATGGCAGAGCATCAGAATTAAATGCATCTGTATTAGTCTTACTAAGTAGCAATGATGTGCTACTGCATAAAACTATAAACAGAAATGCTTAGTTTTGATAGGAAACTGAAATGTCATATTATATTAACATGAGGAACGACTATCACGAATCCAAAACAAGAAATATTTTAAAGTAAGGAAGGAGGGAAGGAAGGAAATGTTCACTGAATGCATGTGTATAAGTGTGCATAAAATTTTAGACAAATGAGGCAAAGTCTAAAGCAAGAAAAATAAGTGTCATAGAAATAGTACAATTGAATATTTTACTATTTTCTGATTAGTAATGTTTTTAAATTAATAAATTTGATAAATCAATAGGAGGATCAAGCAATTGAGAAAACCACAATCAATATCAGAAAAAAAAGGGAAGGCCACTATGGATGCTAGGGACAGAGAAAAAATAGTAATGAAAGATTATGATCAGACTTATGTCAGAAATTTTACATCGTACCTCAAGTAAATCTCATATGAAACACAGTTTCTAACTTATTATACAAGATTAGGTAAAAAATTTAATGATCATATATTGCATATTATATATATATATATATATATATATATATATATATATATATATATATATATAGTACTTCGAAATGCCAGAGCCACTTCAGTTTTGTTAACTTACTAGTTACTTGAATTCTTGAATTTACTACCTCGCACTTTATAAATCCGGGTTAAAATAAAATAGAGAGAAAGAAACAACTATAAATCTGTAATTATTAGGGTATCATATGCCATATCCCAAAACTATCAAGAATCATAAAAACAGGATAGAAAAATATCTGAACATGTACCTCAAGGCAGATCACATGCCCAGAGTGAGCCATGAGGTAAAAAGAAAAGAAACAGATCAGCATGCTGTCCTACAATTCTTGTGCACCTAGAAGTACAACACCTTAGCACCATAGAATGATACTTCGTAGTGTGTTAGAGAACTGGAGACAGGAATGTATTAAAAAGTCACTGTGCACTGAGATCTCCTGTACCTAATCCCTGAAATGCAGCATCAGCTTTATGCTCAATAGACAGAGAGCAGTAATAAGATTAAAGCAATGAAGGAGAAGAAACACACACCTTTCTCAAGACGTGCTGAAATCATGGGAGGTAATGTGCTGTGGATGCACAATTCTTCAGGAACTTCTCATCAAAGTGTAATGACAATGGCGTGACCCAATGTGATAAAGGATAGCCACAAACAACTCAAATCTGACTTGTCAATTAGGAATGAAAGCTTCACGCTTTCTTCCTAAACTCTAAATGTATAAAAATGCTATTTTCATCCCTTCCATGTGAAAGTTCTCACCCTCACCAATACCACAAAGCATAAAAATCAATGAATCAATCAATCAATAAGGTATAAAAATTTGAAAAATAATATAGTTGTCTGTACTCTCACATAGCATTATTGTTTCCAGTAATTCCTTAGTAAATAAGATACTTATAGAAATACACATAGTTTCAAGCCTTTCAAAAACTCAGGACACCAATATATATATATATATATATATATATATACTTTTTTACATAGAATCAGGATATAATCAAAACTAAACATTCATAGAAGCACCAAAAATCAAATATTTCAGGACATATGTACTAAAAGTAATTTAAAAAATATCTTCCCTGAAAGGTTAAAGACATTGTTTATTCATGAGGTTTATGAATTAGAAGATTCCAAGCCATTAAATTTCAGTTTAACCAAAATTGAATTATTGATTCAATGTAACATCTAATGTTTGTTCTCATTAGTTTTTTTTTTCTAAAATGGACATTTATGATCTCTTTAGAAAATATTCAGGTAAATGTAAAGATTCTAGGAAAGACAAAACAGTTTCCAAGGTAGAAGCAGCAGGAAGTTACAGGGTTCTTCCTCTCTAGAGAAAATAGAATTCTAGGAAAGCCCCTAAAAGTCTCTCCTCCTGCATATAAATTCTGAGAGTCTGTACTTGGTTGTGACTAGCATGGGTTGTGGTACAGGCCCTGTGGTAATCTAAGGCTCTAAGGGGAGTCTGCATCTAGATGCAGAAATCTGGATTAGAATCTGGAATCCAGCAGGGTTCAGAGTTGAAATATAAGAGTACATCAGTGTGGGAAAATTGGCATTAATTTAGAAGGTAGAAGGCAAATGACCCCGAGAATATGGGTAACATTCATGAGCTAACACTATTTCCTCTTTTGAATTCAGCAGGAATATGTGGACCTAAATCCCACAAATTTCAAAAACTGCATTCTGCCAAGCATCTAAATGAACTTGGGAGAAAAGCCAAAACTCAAGATGTGAATTCATCCATCTGATATCTTAATTTAAGCCCAGAGAATGTGAGCAGAAAGCCCCGCCTGGCAATGCCTGTGCTTCCAACCTACAGAACTGAGAGATAATCATAGCGATTGTCTTAAATTGCTAAGTGTGGTTAATTTGCCACTAAGTAATAAAAAAGTAAATATACTGACTTAATAACTTACTAATAGTTACCATATGAAAGTTATATTGTGTTGATTAGACATTGTACAAAGATAATCAACGACATGAACAGAATAATACACAATCAAAATTTTTCTGACATAGAAATGGTTATGTGATTTTCAAAATGCCAACAATTCATTAGTGGAATGAGTGTTTTTCAACAAATGAAGCTACAACAATCAGCTATCCAGAAGATGGAAAATGAGTGTCTACGTTCCCACATCACATAAAAATAGTAAGATGTGTCATAGCTACAGTGTGAAATCCAACATCAGGTTATTAGAGGAAAACCAGGAATATTTTTTACCATCATTAGAAAACTTTTTTTTAGAAAGGGCATAAAATTAATATCACAAGAATGAATGTATTATACTTCAACAATATTAAATTATTTGTGAGAGTAAGAAATGTCATGTGGCTTGGGGGATGTCTCAGTAGTTAAGACAATGACAACTGTGTCAGAGGACATGAGTTTGATTCCCAGCGCCCTGCACAACTTCTCACAGTTCCAAGGGATTCAGGACTCAGTACATGGTCTTGACCCTGTTGCTCTGGATGTACATGACAAGTAATACCTCACAGAGGAAGCACATTCACTAAACTAAACATCCACTTGCAAGTGGGTATCAACTGGAGATAGTTTCTGAGGCAGGGATGGGGCATGTGACCATTTCTTATTTAGCTGTAGGGCCCCTTGTAGCACAAACGCACATAGGTCCTGCATATCCTGCCTTGGTCTCTGGGTCCATATGTGCCATGATCGTGTACCTTGTGTAGACTGCCTTGGTCTCTGGCTTCACATGTACACGGTTTATGTTGATTGAGAGGGCTGTGTTCCCTTGGAGTTCTCCATCCCCTTTTGTTCCTACTTCCTATTCTGTGTTACATTTAAATACACGAACGTTGTCGAAACATTCAGAAAGCATTCAAAGAAATGGTAAATTTTGCCTCATTTGAAGGTAACAAATAGTAAGTCAACAAAAATCTTGTTTTGGGAAAACCGGTTCACAAATTATAAGACAAAGTTTCTTACACAGCTACATGGTGACCTCTAACTAAACAAAGACAGAGAAAATAGACACCCAAAAAGAAAGAGAAGAAACATGGCCAAGGGAAGCATAACTGAAAAGAACTTAGAGGAATCCAAACTCAGTTTTGGAATTTGTAGTTAAAAGAATGTGAAAACTCAAGGGTAAACTGTAGGAAAAGGCGAAGCTGAGGATGGGCTGACACTCAACACTGGTACATGTTACATGTCTATCTCAGATGGAAAACAATGGAGGAACAGAGAACAGGTAAGTTGTTCTCTTACAAAGCAGAATACAACCTGACTGCAAGCTCTCAGGAAGGTTAGTGATCTCCAGTAAGAACAGCTCCAGAGCACAAACTAAGATAATTTATAATCAATTTAAAGAAATGAAAAGTACGAAGGAAGTGAATTGTCATATACTAAGGGTACTTGATATGATGATCAACAGATTTGTCATCAGAAACTTTAGAGTATAGAAAATCATGGTCCAATGGTTTCATGCTACTAAACAAAAATTAATTACCTGCCAAAAATCCAGTATACAACCAAATCACCTCTCAAAACAAAACAAAACAAAAACACCCAAGTTATTATGTTAGCAGATAAACAAAAGCTAAAGAAATGTATCACCAAAGTGCATGCTCTATAAAATACACTCATGTTGTCCTGCAGGGCAGAATTTTGGATAACATACAGTAGTTTAAATCCAGAAGCAGATGTATTAATTAACGTAAATGTGAAGAGAATCATAAGAGTTGTGTCCATTATCTGGATCTTCTCTTAGTTTTCTGCATATCTTAAGAGACTGATGCAATTAAAATAATTATTAGCTTGGAATTTGTGTTCAAAGTGAAATTTTGTGACATCTGCAACTGAAAACATTAATGACAGAGATTTTAAAATAATGGAGAACTTTTTATTAGCAAATTTTACCTTTTTGGTACTATTCAAGTTTGAGTGATAGACTGTGGAATTATTAACCATATAACTAGGCTAATATACATAACCATACATAGCTAGGCAACTGTAATGGAAATACCCATAGTGTCATCAAAACAGAAATTATGGAAAAGAAAAATGAAGCTATTTAAAATTATCACTGAAAAAATTGAACACAGAATCAACACTATACTAACTTAAAGACAAAAGGCCCTGGAGCACATAGAAAATAGATAAATGTCATAAAGGAGCCTTTTCTTAAGTGATTCACTTAAATGGAAAGGCCCTGAATTCCTTTTGGGAAATTTATCTGTAATCAGCATTATTGGTTTTACAGAATCCAACTCTCTACTGACTACAAGAGGAAGAGACTCACCTTAGATCCCAAGGCATAATAAATAGAGGTGAAAAGTGGCAAAAGATATCAAATGCAAATAGTAAACAAGGGAAAATGAGTGGAAATTTTAATTTTGGAAAATAATAACAAGTAAGCAACAAGTAAGAACATTAAATGTTCACAAGTTTCAAATCAGCCTTGAGACACTCTGGGGACATTGGAACCAGCTCAAGATACCCCAAGACAAGTTCTCAGATCAGAGCGTTTCCCTAGAGGAAGAGCAGGGAATAAGAGACAAAGAAAGGAGACAGAGTCCAAAGGACAAAGGTAAAGGAACAAGGGAGAGAGAGGCCCTTGTCAGAGAAAGACAAAGAACTGTCACTGTATAGGCCTGATATTACCCATAGGCAAAATCAGTTCGTAATGATAAAAGTATAATCTATCTAGCTAAAATACTGAGAGGTTTTTGCACAAGGCAGCCAGAACATTAATAAGGACTCCAACAGACAGTAATTGGGGAACTAAATTATTCCATCATCAAAGTCTATTTATTTGAAGAACAATGAATATCAAGAGTAGATATAACAAAAACATAAAGAAATTCTCATCTACAGTCATATTAGTGACTTTTAACAGAAATTGACTAGTGAATAACAATGTCTATTACCTGCCCAGTGCCTTTCATTTGCCTAAATGCACTTGTATAACATTAGCAATTTACGCCATTCCAGTAACCCCTATACTGAAAATTTAAAAATTACATGCATTATATATTATTTTACCACACAATTTTAAAATGCAAAAAGGATGAAAAAAATATTAGCAACCAGGCAAGAGAGAGAGATAGAGAGAGAGAAAGAGAGAAGAAGAAGAAGAAGAAGAAGAGGAGGAGGAGGAGGAGGAGGAGGAGGAGGAGGAGGAGGAGGAGGAGGAGGAGGAGGAGGAAGAAGAAAACATAGTGAAACTCTTATCGGTAAGTAGCAGATGATATTCACTATGGCAGATGACATTGACTATGGTCTCCACTCAAAGTGGCAGATCACACTCATGGTGGAAAATCACACCTATGTTGCCAGATCACACTCATGGTGGCACATCACAGTCATGGTGGCAAATTATATTATGATGCTACAGAACTGTGCCATTCATGTCTTTGTTGCTTTAATTTGTGGCAGAATATTTGTGTTTCTCTCATGGATAACATCATCTAACAGATGGTTCCTCCTCCTTATTAGGTGGCTGAAAATATAGACACAAAAATAATCTATAAGACTAGTTATTAACAGGAAAAATTACACCTAAACTTACTTTATCTCAACTGTGTGTACCAGACAGAAATGTTCTCTAAGATAAAACATTAATTGTACTTTCAAAATACCTTCAGAGTAACATCCACATAATACTGTAGAACTAAATACGGATCACCATTATTCAACCAAGTTGACAAATAAAATAAACCAATACAGAAAGACTCTGAGAAAGTGAGAAACAGTAATGTGGGAATGGCTACCTGTGGCAGGAATGAATGAGCTTTGAGAACAATGTCCATCACTGACTGTTTTGTGTTATGTACTATAACAGTGTACATCCTAGAATGTCCAGTTCTTATCATCAGTTTGCATACATACATTTCTTGCACATATATTCTGAGAGGAAACAAACTATTTTATTATTTGAAACAAAAGTAGGGAGAAAGCCCCAATGCCCAACTGAAATGCAACTGTAGTTGTTCAACACGCAGAAGAAACCAGAGTCAGTGGAGAACCAAGAACAGAACAAGTCCAGCCTGGCCACCAACACCCTCAGAGATATTAAGAATTATACAGGTTTCAATTCACGTAAGACGCTCATTTAATGGTGTGGGTTTAAGCATTTTTAAAATCAGAGTGTAGTTACTGGAACTAAGGGAATGTCTCAAAGAAAGCAATCAAGGACCAAGGATCTGAAGATGGGGGTTATTCCTGAAGAACTGTGAGTGCTCCAACACATCCACAAATTAACTGAAAAGAAGTCAGACTCCCTTTGGTAAAGGCTGGCTTTATTGCCTAGAAAATGATCACCACTGGTAGAAATGTGAATCAGGTACTCTGAAATGTTTGATGCCAGGGCTTTTTCATTGTCCTTACTCCAATGATGGCTTTACTGGGTCCTTGTAGGATAGGATTTGTTGACAGTAAAGTCTAAAACATGTCAATGAGTGATTTTAGACCTAATGGTAGAAATTCCACCTCTGTCTAGCTTATGTTTCTATCTGTGAGTAAAGCTAAATAAACCACAAACATTATCTTGTTTTGCTTGTAACAAAATAATAAGTAGACATTGTTCTATAAAATTCTGTATGGTCACAATTTATTAAAATTTGTGTTTTGTTAATATAGTAATCTGTATTCAACTACATAGTTTCCGTAGACTTCATCATTTCTGTTCCCTTTTGGGACAAACATCTACAAGTATTTAGTCAAGAAACTCACACTTTCACACCTTAGAAGCCCTTGTGGTTATCTCTAAAAATTATGGGACAGTGGGCTGGCTCTTGGGTGGGCATCCAGATCCAGTACAGACAAGGAAACCATGGGTTGGTGAGGGACACACAAGGCTCCTGGCATGATCATGTTCCCGATGAGCTCTCACAGTGAAGCTCGGTTTCCATTCTTTGCTTTTCCTCTTACTTTGGTTCACTTCATGTTAACAGAGCGGAGCATTGCTCTCTGCCTCAGCTCTCACCTCTTCACAGTTCAGACACTTTTTCTCCACAAACACTTGTTAGGCACCTATTAAGAACCAGGGCTTCTGGTGAATATGTAAGTAAATTGGATATGATAGCTTACTTCAAGGAAGTGTTGTAAATATGTAAATTCCACAAGCAAACAGATAGTCCACATCATCATTTTATTTTCAGCTGCAGAGATAGAAAGTAGAGGGGAAAGTGCTGAGTTTCAGAAAAGTCCCCCTGTGCTTCGGTGACTGTTGGCAGGATGTAGAAGCCCCATGTCGACAGGTAGAGATGTCTAGAAACAGTTAAGATGTCATGTGTCGGGGGCCAGAGAAGCCTGAGTTTTAAAGAGTGGTTGGGGATTGCTGTGATTATGACTGGGAGGAATGTCAACCGTGTAAGGGACTATTCTATGGAAGTGCCATGGGCCAGTGGTAACTGTTAACTCTATGTGCACATGGTACAAAATTAATTAGTAACCCTTTTCTCTTTTCTTGCCACTGTCAGGGCTTTTATGAATGGAGAAAATCCTATCTTACTAAATGTGTCCAGAATAATATTTGTGTGTATGTGTGTGTGTGTGTGTGAGAGAGAGAGAGCGAGAGAGAGAAAGAGAGAGAGAGAGAGAGAGAGAGAGAGAGAGAGAGAGAGAGAGAGAGACAGGTGGGGGAGGGAGGGAGGGAGGAAGAAAAGGAGTGGGAGGTGAGAAGAAGGGAAGGGGAAGGGAGGGAATGAGGGGAGAAGGGGAGGGAGGGGGAGAGGGAGAGGTGCTATTGCAGGATTGCATGTATGTGGATGTCAGAGAACAACTTACAGAACTGGGTTTTTCCATTTTACCATGTGAGTTCTAGAAATCTAATACATGTATCTCATAAATCCTGTTAACTTTTTACAAACAGAAAACTATAATACACAGTAACAAGAAAAAAAATATCAAAGCTAGTGTAAATTCTTGCCAAATATTTATCCATCAAATCTCTGTGCTTACTTTCTAAATCACAGTATCCAAAAATGGAATCCATAAGGGATTATACATTGTAATCATGACCTCATTAACATAATCTCAAAATTAATATTTATTGAGCATTTATTACACAGATAAGTTCCCTCTGGACAGAATAGAGACCCTAATTGAGTCAGACTCAAATCCCTTCAGGAATGTTTGTGTGAGACAGAAAATCAGAGTGGCCAAAATATGAGCTTCAAAGTCAAGAGGAACTGGGTTAAAAACCGGGCTTTGCCACTTAACCGCTATTGGCTCATTAGGGACTTTATGTGTTCATGCAATGACCTCTTCATCAGTACATCAGCTACTCTCTTGCTGCTCTGACCGTATATTTGACAGAAACCACTTACAGAAGAAAGGAATTGTGTTGGATCACAGTGGAGGATACAGTGCATAGTAGGAGGAAACTCAGAGCGGCAGACAAGCAGGCAAGTCACACCCACCCTAAAGAGTCAGGATAGCAGAGGCATGACTTCTGGTGGTCATCTAACTTCCTCCTCTTTAAGGGCTGTGGGACTCAGGCCCATGGCAGAGGGCTTCCCACTTTCATGTGGCAGCCATCCTACTTATTGTGGACCTTCTTGGCCCAGTCTAAACTAGAAAAATCTCCAAGTGACAGAGTAAAATATGTTTTCATGATGATTCGAAATCTCATCAAGCAGACAATAAATATTAACCATAACAATCAAAGAAAAGGATAAGGATTTTATCCTCATCCTAGGAGTTTCTAGATGGGCAATGATTAAGTTATACAAGGAACATAAAACAGTGCTGGCATCTTTTAAAAATAAATATTAGCTTCTGTTAACTAGTAGTCTACAGGGTTTAACTATTTACCATTGTCTACCTAAAATTTTTGTTAACATAGATCAAGTACAATATCAACAAATCAGGAGGATTTTTTTTTACAACTAAATTCAATAGTGAAATAGTTTTAGATTTTGTGTTGTGTTCATTTTCATCCTATAGTCTGGGTTCTACACCTTATGTTTTGATTGTGTGTGTGTGTGTGTGTGTGTGTGTGTGTGTGTGTGTGTGTGTGTCTGTATTTTAAACAATTAGGATAAATATGATTTGAAAGTAGTTAGCTCTTTTGTAGGCAATGAGGTGAGGAATATGGTGATTGCCTTGGTTGCATTCAAGAAGAAAAAATTTTAAAATATCCACTTTCTTTTTTATTTAATATTTTATTTATTTACATTTCAAATATTATCCCCCTTTCTGGTTTCTCCTTGGCAAAGCACGTATCCCATCCTCTCTCCCCCTGCTTCTATGAGGGTGCACCCCCACCAACCCATCCACTTCCACCTCACCACCCTGGCATTCCCCTACACTACGGCATCCAGCCTGCAAAGGACCAAGAACTTCTCCTCCCATTGATGCCAGACAAGGCCATATTTTGGATATTAGCTCTCTATCAGATGGAGGGTTGTTAAAGATCTTTTCTCAGTCTGTTGGTTGCTGCTTTGTCCTATTGACAGTTTCCTTTGCCTTACAGAAGCTTTTCGACTTTCCATTTGTTGATTTTTAATCTTAAAGCATAAGCCATTGGGGTGCTGTTCAGGAAATTTTCTCTGTGCCCATGTGTTCCAGGATTTTTCCCACTTTCTGTTCTATTAAGAAAACCAGAAGCCTACACCAGCCTGTGAAGCTGTAAGGTGTACATTGTTCAGAAGGAAGACGTAGAACCAAAGGAACCCTAGCTCTGTGGACTGGGGGTGTGCAGTGGGTACTGTCCTGGACAAGTGAGCTATTCCACATTACTCATGCATTTGATTATCTGCCTACTCAGCTCTTGGTGATTTATGGTCAAGTTGTCTTCCTTTGGATTGAAAATTGCTTCGAGTTCTCATCTTTTGTCTCTGCAGGGGTGGGCTCTGTTCTTTGCATTGGATGTTCCACTTCAGATATTACATACTTATTTTCTGAGTTGTTGTAATTGGGATCTTAAAATTCAAAATTATAGAAATACCGTAATTTGAATGCTTGAAGTACTATATACAAATATAGAATAAAAGCTTCCTTTTAAAATGACCCACAGTGAATCCAAGATAATTCAAAATATCAGTGTTCTTCTTGGATAGCCTAATATAACATCCATAGTTGTTAAATGATAAATACTGAAGTAAGCCATGTCTGAATTTCTCTGTTGTTATTTTGAGATGGTCTCTTCTGTTCCAAGATGGACTCAGGATTGCTCTGTAACCGGACTTGGTTACACACTCCTGGTGCTTCTGCCTCTACTGCCCAATGCTGGGGTAATAGTTATGTGGCACCATATTTACCCAGTTAGTCCTGCAGTTCTCAACAACCTTTCCACATTCCCAGATCCTCACTCTCCAGAGCCATGGTGAGATAGGTTGCTCACGCTCTCCTTCTCTGCCTCAGAACATCGCTTGGATCCGTTTGCAACCATTGTTTAGCACAGGGATCTGCAGGTGGTCCAAGTGTATCTACTCTGAAAGATGTGTTCACACATTTAAACCACACCTAGATGATCATTTCATTCCTCCTGGGTTTCTAATTTAGAAATTAAATGAAACACGTCAGTACTTTTGCTTTTTAAATATTAAAGACATTTTTAGCTAATCTGAAGCAAACATAATTTATGTGTTAAATTATATAAATATAAATTATGTGGGTGATTTAGTGAAGGAAAATGACAACTATTTATACGAGGAAAAGGGGATAAATTTTAAATTTTCACTCATGATGATTTTATTTAAAGTTAAAATAAAATGAGTTTTCTATCATATAATTAAATGGCTAGGCTCCCTTTCTTCTTAGCCTAGGCTGTATTTCTTATACCACCTGTGCATCTCTCCTTCTTACTGAACTCACATATACATCTTGGTTGGAATATATTTGCATTCGTGCCTCATAGGCCCAAAAATGTTATGTTTCCATAACATGAGATTAAAACAAACGTGACTCTATTAAACATATTAAACATAATTTTTTCACAAATGCTCTGCAAAATCTGTGTGTACAATAAAAGTTATGGCAATACAATACTCTCCTCCTGCTTTTATTTTCAGATGATATTTTAGGGATTTAATTTTTAAGTCTATAAATAAACTGTATTTTGAAATAATTGATTGTCTTAGTATGTAATCAGTGAATGAAACTGGTCCATATGAATCTACTGAAAGGTTGATAACCTAAATACATCAAAATATAATCTCTTTAATTATCTCTCAAAAATATAAGTCTCATACAAACCAAGTGAAGGACTTTAAACATGCAACTGATCACTTGTTTTCTAAGTACCCGGAGTTGACCATACATAGGGGGAAGAAAAGCGCAAATACATAAAAATCTTAGTTTCTGATGTTAGTATTGACTCCCAAGCTCTCTGTGAACAGAACCTGTTTAAGTGGGCAGAGAGAGCACTGCGTGCAATTTATTAATTCCTGTAAGTAGCGAACTACTAGTCAATAGTCTAGAAGCTTGCAATAAGGCCATAGTAATGTGCACCACAGTGGATTCTTTAAAGCTCTCTATTGATCTGTTTAAGTAAACTAAGAGTACAGTATGGAATGTGAATATAATTGAATTTGTAAGAATTATTCTAAGCATTAAAGGAGACTGGCTTCTCTCAGTGAATCAGGTTGATCACTGAACTTTCAGGAGAGCTGCAAACTGCTAGGTAATGGCCATTATTGGAAATTAACTTTCTCAGTCAGTCAGCACTTATGTTTTACAAGGTTAGTATGTACCAGGAAAAGACTGAGTGTCGGCGTCTGTGACCATGAGCAAGACAGACAAAATTCTTGTCCCTGAACTCAGTGTTCTGGGTGTGAGCTCTAACTGACCAGGAAAGGATTAAGTACTTGTCTGGTGTATAACTCGGGATGAACCCCACATGCTTGGCTCCTGCCCTAACCATGCCCCACTGTTCCCTATCACAGCCTGAAGGCACCCACCATCTTTGGGATATCTCCACTGTGTCCTTCTCTTAAGAATCACTTTCAGATTTTCACATATTGAATTATCTAAATTATTTCTCCAATTTTGTAAACTTCACTTTGGGGAATGAAGTGGGTTTTTTTGGTTGTTTGTTTGTTTTTAATCTCAACTGCAATTTACATCACAGGGCATTTTTGCTGGATATTTCTTGAAAGAAAAAACTACATCTTTCACTTTCATATTCCACCAAGTGTCTCAGTTTTGCTGCTAAAGGACCCTCTGGGTAAGTTAACAGTTTAACTGATTAAGCTAACTTTATAATTTGGTAAGATTCCACTGAACATCTTACCTTAAAACACCAATTATTATTACTATTACTATTATTATTATTATTATTATTATTATTATTATTATTTTGCTCAGCAAGATAGATCACTGGGTAATGATGCTTGTTACCAAGACCTGAATCCAATCCGTAAAATTCCCTGATGCAAGGAGGGAAAACACTCTTGCAGGCTGTCTTTAAGTTTTGCGTATCTACCACAGCATGCATTCCCATGGACACACACCCCCTAAAAAAATTAAGTAACTGGGTTTTTTTTCAGTGAAAATATTAGAACAACAACAAATTAGAGTCTATTCTTTCCATGGGTATCAGTCATAAAATGAAAGTTAACTCAATAAACAATGGCGAGTTCTAGACATGGTCATGAGCTCTGTTTCTGCCATTAGAACCCATAGTTCCCGCGAGAATAACCATTACAGTAATGAACACACCAACTGCAGAGCATTTCCCTCCAAAAGTGAGAACAGCCCAGATTGTTTCTGGTCTTGCATCAATCAATTGAGGTTTTACAAATAGATTCCTAGCCACAAAAAAACAACCAAACAAACAAACCCATTTTATTTTATTTCTTATTTTGATGGAATACTGATTAAAATAATGAAAAAAGACATTACTATAACTACTACATAAGTAAATAGCAAAAGGTGCTCCCATAGATTGAAAACTAGCATATTAAAAAAATAATCGGGAAAAATAAAATTTTAAATCCAAATAAAAGTGTCATTTCTTCAAAAAAAAAAAAAAATAAACCCTACATCATTTTTAAACTGGCTTAAAAACTTGCCTAAATAGTCCAAAAGATGTGAAAGTAATTCAGGAGTTAATAAAATCAGGTTGATGAGAGATAAGTCAATGTATAGGTTTGATTTGGTTTTTCAGAACACAAAGAATTATCCTAGGCAGTGCAGGAGTTTTCTTAGCCTTAAAAATTAGAGTTGAACTTTGAAACATATATAAATATTTTGAGCCCAAATATAAATATATAGTTTGTGATTTTATTTAGTGCAGGAGAAATGAAGTACCTAGTAATATAAATGAAAGGAATTGTGATAGATATCAGTTATGCTATAAACTATTTAAAAACGTGGGAATCCATTTTTAAAAAATTCAAGTCCTGAAAGTTATACAATAAGATCATACAAACTGTTAAAGTGAAATGTAGGCATGCTTACACGTGTGGATAATTTGATGTGTTCTGAGCTGGACAGTACTGTGAGGATTTGTTTCCAGTTAACAGTTTTACCTCCTGGGAATAAAAACAACATACGCCTAAACACATTCTGAGGAAACACAGACCTTGTAAGATATTTAGGTACGATACCGTACAGGAGAAAAAGTATAGCAAGCTTATTCCTATTTTAAATAGCAAAATACTGACTTTTAACTCTCACTGACTTTTTTTATCTCTTCTAGATTTTCTAGAACAAATTTGCATTCCTTTGTTAACCAGAAAACACACTATAAATGACTTTAATCACTACAATAGAAATTGTAAAAACTGATTTAACTAAAAAAAAAAAAAAAACCACAAATATGACAAAGGAAAAGAAATCAGAAGGACACTTATACTGTCCTACCTAGTGTCTTGTGAAAGTCACCTTTCTCTGGAAATCTTGCCTTAAAGCCCATTTTCCCCCTTCTGACTTTCAGATATCAGATGAAAGAAAATCGACTATATATGATATAACAGCCATCCTCATAAAATTGAAAAACTGTCTTACACCACATAAATTATCAGTCTATCAGACATTTTAAAATCTTGGCTTGGGCACTGGCCAGTTAGCCTTCAATGAGGATGAGATACAGGTAACCGGTGAACTTTGTGCAGCAGGCCTGTGCCTCTCAAACTCCACGAAGGACCTGGTGTCAGTCTCTTTACGGTACTCGTTTCTTCAGATAATTTATATCCTCTGCCACCAGTGCCAATGCTATTTTGTTGAAATCTTCCAGGGTATGTTACAGGCGAGAAGGGGAGTCGGGGGGGGGGGGGGAAGAAGGGGGAGTGGAGGGGACAGAGCACTCTCAACAGATCACTTGAGGTGTACCAGTGACAACATTTCCAGAAGCAGGATTCACATATTAATCTCATATGCAACTGATAATTTGAATTCTTGTGACTTTTCAGTAGCCCATAAAACTAAAGGTACTTGTACCAACCTGGAAGATGAAAAAGAAAGAATGAAAGAAAAAAGTCTTTTTCTCCCTCTGGAAACTAACTTTTGAAATTACACAGTTCCCCAATTGGCATTTTTTTGGGAAATGTGTATAGAGGTGGGAAATGTCTACTGACTGTTATTTTTCTATTTTATTTTGCTTTTCCATTTTGCTCACAAATTGAGTACCGGTGTAAAGATATTTCTTTCTGGTGTAATACGTAGATGGAAAGGGTAGACATTTTTATTCCTTGTAAATCAATTTCAAGAGCTGTGGATATTCTTCAACCTAATTATATTATAAATTTGTAACAGTCCGTGTTTTTCTACCCTAAAACAACACAGTAAGCATCGGCTTAGGAAAGATAAAGCAAATTTATTTTTAAGAGACAGAAGAAAGGGTAATTAGTGTGGGATTAATAGAATTTGGATTATTTATTTCTGAGGGAAAAAAACTAAAAATATTTTCTCTTAGAAAGGGGAGCCAAACCCAAACATGTCATGGCTGGAAATGGGAAAATGTTTCAATGGATTCCTAGCAGCATGAGATGTTCTCCTGACAGATGTGGGGAAGAGAACGGATACAGAGCTTCCTTCCTTAAGAAAATAGCTTGACCGAGTTAGGTCAAGAGAGTCCAAACCATTCCAGGAAATGTCACCTCAGCCTACAGTAACTACTCTGCCTTTTCATTCGTTTTCTTCATCCAGAATCTTAAGAGAGCAAAAAGGTGTTAAGATGTTTTGTTGTGCCAGAGATGGTGAATTCTTCAAGCAAAATACCACAGGATTTTTTTTTTAATGTACAACGAAAACCCACAAGTATCTGAGAGGGTGGTATATGAGCCACTCTTGGTCAGTTACAATCCCAAATTGCTCTGAAGGTGAGGTGGCCAGGTAATGGACAGCCTGCAAGGTAATTCTCATCCATTTCCATTTCCCCTTGAGTTTGAGTTCTGTAGGATCAATGGGATTGCAAACACATATGAATACACCGCTCAAAGTCTAGGAAGGGCATGGTGTAGTGGCACAGCTATACAAGGTTATGGCCGGGATAGAAGACTAGGCTAACAAAAGGACCCTGGAGCTGTACTACATCAGACTCTTCTGAGATAAGCAGGGTTACAATGCTCATCAGGGAAGTTCTATAGCCATTCCCAATGTGTTTTTCTTATATTCTACATCTCAGGATTCCAGTGTATTGGTACAAACATTTTAAATGTTAACAATGTTGTATATTGCATATGTGGAATTATGTTTCCATACATAAATATATTCTCTATACATAAAGATCTATATTAGAATGTTTTGCCACGTGTTTGTATGTGTGTATATGTGTGTGAGTATGTGTGTATGTTGAGATAGTGAGACCACGTTAACTAAGTTACTAACCAGCTGGTACATTGCCTTTCCAGCGCTCAGATGTCTTAATCTAAAGAATTGTATACTTTGACCTATATCTGTTTCTTTTTCATGAACAGCCTCTCTAGTGAATACCATTTCTCTCTAACTGAATTTTATGTTTCCAAGTTCTGAATTCAAGTCACATGCATCAAATCTTTCTGTATCAACCTTACTTTGCTTGATTTTTGTTTCATGTATATTATTAAATTGTAGAAGTTATTAAGATTGAACAACATTGTAGTCTGTATGTTTATAATATTGTTGAGATTATATAAACGGTGTCCATATGTACCCATCTACAATTCCTAACTTATCTTTTATCGTTTTCTCTCATGTCAACCTTATTGATAAATAATGCACAAATTTTAAGATAAATAGCATCATTATTTGATACACATGCTTTGAAATAATTCAAATACTCAAGTAACCTAATTTGTTTCTAATTCGTGTTTCTGAGTTCTTTATTGTAAGTATGTTTCTGTACCTTGTGCTACAGAGACCATGAAGGCCATGAGTCATCTGAAACTAAATTTGAAGAGAGTTTACATTGGTTGTGGGCACTGAACCCAGGTCTTCTCCAAGAGCAGCCAGTGGTCTCAACTACTGAGTCATCACTCTGGTCCCTACCGTGCACCCTTCCTCTTGATGGGTTGTTGTTCTTCTACGGAGGAAGATATGTCTCCTTTCAAACTTTACTAGTTTTAGTGTTGACTGGCACTTCCCTTAAAGGCTTCCAAGTCCTTGGATGAGCTGGATACTCATCATTTATCTCCACAAGTGTTATCAGTGTCTCCAAATTTAACTCTAGAGCAATTTATTATCAAATAAAACAAAACACAATTTCCTTATACTATTATCTTTCTGGAGAAGAAATCATGAGAAAAAAAAAGATCTGGTGAGAGAAAATGGACAATGTGGTCCATGCTGTAGAGTCACTTCCTGAGAGTGATAATATTAATAGGCATGTCCAATAGTTTTTACACTAACCATGGGACCCATACATTGCTTTCTAACTCAGTCCCCTCTACCTGATTCTTCCATACCTGTCACCAGCCTGTCCTCTTTGCTTGTTTTTACTCTTCAACTTTTCCTGTATTTTTAACAGTATAATTCTCTAAACACGTCTGACATTTTTTTCAAGTTACCTATAATAATATGGTGAAATGAAAAGTTTATTTTCTTGTTTCTTTACTCAGCTTAAATGTTCAGGAGCTACTGCTTAGAAATAGATTCACAGGTGCATACGACATTCTCCAGTTACAAGGAGAAACAGTCTTGTTGGGGCTGGGAAAAAGAGCGTATATGGAATGACTTTAAGAGCGAGGAAATTTCTAAATGTTGAGCATTTTAGTCTTTAACAGGCTTAAATGTTCAGCCAAAACTCTGTTCATCTGCCTTCTGTAGAGAAAAGCAAAAACGGAGCTAAGATCTTTTAGCATTTTTCACTTGCAAATCTGTCTCATAAGTGCATAACACATATGTTTCCATACTCACGATGGGATTGTTTCTTCTTCCTCCCCCCTTCCAACTGCAACTACAATATGCACCCAACACACCTATAAAAGGTTGACTGAAAAAAAAATTGTACTTTCCAGTCTGCCAACAGAATGTTTGTATTAAATTGCTTCAGAAGGAGAAAGTTTCATTGTGATCAGAACCTGGAAGATATAAAAGACTCATAAAGTTTGGGTCATAATGTGAGTTTATAAGTCATTTGCTACTTAATTTAAATTATGTACAAGAAACTGTAGTTTATCAGTAGCCCTAGGGCTTGAGCCGAATGCCTTTTTCCACTAGATGACTACACTGGTTGCCTCTATTGTAGAGTATACTTTCTGGAGGAGATATGCTTTGTAACTTGTCTTCTGAGAAATATAAAACATAGGGATCACAAAAAGTCACACACACTGATTATAATTCATAAATAGCACATTTGAGGTGGTGTAGGCCAGGGTCAGCAAGGTCATCCTATTGTTTCTTTCTTCTTCTCTTGTGTTGGTCAGGTCAAAACTCAACTATCTGTCCAGAGATGGCATAGGAGCTCCAGAAAGAATGAAATTAACATCCCTAAAATGGACCTTAGAACTCAATCTCGTTTGACTCTATTGTTGCTCATAGTGAATCTTACAAACTAAAATTATATCTTCACAGAGACAGTCACCTTCTCCTTTGTTTTTTGTGTATCCTTGATGTGTAATGTGTGAAAGAGACCAGAAAACAAGGGGCAAGCTCGGCTGCCTAGTCGCTGACCATGTCTGCTTGGCAAATTTATTACGTTATGGAAATGGAGAGAGAAAATAGCTTTGATGGAACCCAGTCAACTTTAGCGGTTATCTCAGAGTCTAACATCACAGAACTTAGGAAAGCAATCAAGAAGAAAACTAGTTTTTATAAAGGTGCTTACTTTATTATTATTTTCACAATTGTGACTAATAATCTTCTGGGGTTTTAATATTAATGTAAACATATTTTATAGTGCTACATAATAACATGCCTATCAATAGAAAGAAATTACACATACTTACATCTCAGAAGTTAAAATATCATATTGTTGTCTGTATTCATGTTTCAATGTCCTTTACATAAAAGAATTATTTTTGAAAGATAGGTAGGTAAAATGTTTCCAAAAGGAGTTTTCCATAGTATTGCAGGGACTCATTCCCTGGGAAGAGGAAACAAGTATTTCTTCTCTCCTCATACAGCACCAAAGACATATCAAAGTAGCATTTCAAAAGAATCTAATCTGGGGAACAAATAAATTAACTGGAGTTTCTTACATAGCATAGGTGGGGTGCTGTTTACAGAATGTGGGTTACTACAGGTGCTGCATCTTTAAACAGTTTCATGCAATCTTGGATGATGGCTGTTCTGTAGCTTCACAGATAAAGAGCCTACTTTAGTTATAGTCCTAAGTAGCATAGTCAAACCTGAGGCCATGAAGGTTTGAGGGCAGAATCACCTAGTGTCCCCAGAGGTGTGGGTAGATAGAGTGGAATCTCGGTTAAAGGCCCAATGGTCTTTTTCACTTTCTTCTTCTCAGAGGGAATGACAATGGTTTCCTGTACTGCCTTCAGGTGTCTCTCATAAGAAGCCAAGGCTTCTGAGATGAAGACAATGGCTGTCCTGCAAAGAAAACAGTACCCTACAGCGTATAGTTTAAAAAAAAAAAAAAAGGTGTCTTAGATACTTACTTAATGCTGCAACAAAACACCATGACCAAGACAAGTTATAAAGGAAAGTATGTCGTGGAGCTAATGGTTTCTAAGGGTTAGTAAGTGTGCTTATGTCAACTTAACACACATGCTAGTGCCATCTGAAAGAGGGAATCTCAGTGAGACAATCCCCCACATGATACCGCTATAAAGCATTTTCTTTCTTTCTTGGTTTTTAACTAGAAGTAGATTCTTCTCTGTCTTGACCACAGTTTCTACTCCCTCCATTCCCCCCAGTTTTCTCCATCTTCCCTCTCTCCCAGACCTACTCACCCTCCATTTCCTCTTCAGGAAATAGAAGACCTCCAAGGCATAATAGCTACCCAGTATAAAAGAAAATACAAAAGACAAGACAAAACCATCATATTGAGGCTGGACAAAGCAAAAGATACCAAGCGTAGGCAAAAAAGTCAGAGTCATACCTGCCCCCAGTGTTGGAGGTACCACAAAACACAAAGTTAACAGCCACAACATATGTAGAGGACTTGATACAGATCCAGGAAGACCCTGTGCTTTCTGCTCCAGTCTCTATGAGCCCATGTGATCCCTGCTTAGTTGAATTCCTGGGCTATGTATCCTCCATCCCCTCTGACAGCTACACTTTTTCTCCCACTCTTCTGCAGAGTTCTGCAAGCTCTAGGGAATGGACAATTTCAATATAGATCCTCTCTCTGTATAATGTCTTGGCACCTGCACCCATCTGTTGGTAGAGAAACCTTCTGTGATGATGACTGAATATGGCACCAGACTATGAGTACAGCATAATATCAATAGGAATAATTTTGTTGATTTTTCGCCAATTGTGTCTGTTTATAAACTAGCTGTATAGACTATCCAGTCTTTTAAGCAGTGAAGTACCTGGGCTCACTCTCTTGGCATGGGCCTCAAGTTGAACCAACATTGATCATCCATTTGCACAAGTTCTGTCTCACAACTAACCCAAATAGGTCTCGCAGGCAGGGCAGAGTGTTGGTCAAGAGTTGTGTGGCTAGCTTCTTGTCCAAGGTTCTTTGTCTGTAGCCTGGAGAGTATCTTCTCAGGCCAAAGAGACTAGAACATGGTGGTAAATGCTCCATAGAGGCACTGGTTCTACCTCTCTTCATTGAATGACCTGTATCTAACTCCGTGATAACGTGTCTCCACTCTATAATCTGTATTTGCTGAGGTTCTTTAAAGTAAGTTCAGAAATTAACACACAATCAAAGCACCTGAGTGTTTATTTTTTTAATTCAATGTATATTTTAGGTTGACCCATGTTTATTTCTTTGAAAACAATTATCTAAAGAGATATCCAGAGACTGTTATTCTTATGAAAATCTTAATGTCATCATTTCATACACTGGATTTTAAGAGATGGAACCACATTGAATGATTTGCTATTTCCTGAACTTATTTATTGCCATGTTGTCCTGAAAATGTATTTCTACTAGATGTGGTGGCTCACATCTGTAATATCAGCTCTAAAAGCCTG
>NC_137973.1:80481283-80646283 GCF_963924665.1 Micromys minutus | reverse complement strand
GCTCATTGCTTAAGAGTCTCTCTGTTCTAGAGAAATGAGTCCGGATGAGCAGGACTAACAGCCAGTGACTCACAGTAACGTCGGCTCTGAGATCTCGGTACCCTTCCATGTGCCTTTGAGCATCAGTGTGTACACATCATACACACTAAGGGAGACAGGTATATACACACAGGTACACACTGACACATACTGCCACACACACACACACACACACACACACACACACACACATACACACACCACACACACACACACACACACACATACACACACCACACACACACACACCACACACACACACACACACACACACACACACACACCACACACACACACACCACACACACACACACACACACACACACACCTTTACAAATTTATTTTCACAGAAGAGAATTCCAGAAAAGCAGAATACCTCTAAAATATTATACAGTTTTCAGTGATGAAGAAAAGAAGAATAGATTACTCAGGTTTTAGTAAGATGTTGGCTTTCCTGCAGAGTTTCATGACAGTCTAAAAGGGTAGATTCATCCTCTCAGGAGAGAGGGTTTGCACTCCATTACTGAGCTATAAACCAAGCTTA
Source organism: Micromys minutus (assembly GCF_963924665.1). Taxonomy (NCBI): domain Eukaryota; kingdom Metazoa; phylum Chordata; class Mammalia; order Rodentia; family Muridae; genus Micromys; species Micromys minutus. Next base: position 80,645,700 of record NC_137973.1, on the reverse strand, counting down.
TTGTCATTGTTCAAATGATATAAACAAGTTACAATAAGGAAAAGATATTCACAAAACATAGACTACAACACAACTTGGTTATTAAAACTTTTGTTATTAAATAAAAGAAGCCAAACAAATGAAGCTAGCAACAGGTAAATGTAGAAGGGATCTCAAACGGTAAGTGGATGGATGTAAAAACTTAGCAACCTGCAAAATCCAAACTCAGGGGATGCAATTGCACAACTCTTAATGGGTCTGAGTGTGAAAGATTGTCTTGATTATTACTTGGTGTAATGCCATAGGTGGTAGCATCCTCAGGCATGTGGTCCTAGGTGGTGTAAGCAAACTAGCTAAGCTTAGGTCTGAACAAGTTAGTACACAGAGTTTCTTTAATTTCTCTTTCAAATTCCAGCTTTAGTTTCTCAATTCGACTTTTCTCAGCTGTGGATTATGACTTGGGAGCACAAGCCAACTAGACTGACTTCTTCACTACAAGACGGGGGGGGGGGCAGACAGAGACAGAGAGACAGAGAGACAGAGAGAGACTAGATGTATAAGACTACAGAGTCTTAGGTATACTTATATACTTGAGGGCCTTTATTTAAGATAAATCTTTCAGGGGAAGCAGTTATGGGGCATTTTATAGAGACTTGTCAGTCATCATGCCCTGAGGCTCAGCAGGGCCACTTCTAGGGCATGTCTTAAACACTAAAAATTAACAAGGCTGAGGACGAGCTAGATACCTCATTGGGTGAAGGAGAATTGCTATTAAGCCTGACAACCTGAGCTCATTTCCAGAGTACTATGCTGTGGTAGGAAAGAGCTGACTCCGAGTTATCCTCTGAACTTCATACGATTGCTATAGAACGCATTGCCTCCACACATGCATATGCAAAGGAAATAAATACAAAAGTACATCTGGTACATATTTCTCAACACAAGAAACTTGTACACAATGTTCATAACAGCATTCTTCAATAGGAAAAACCGAAAACAATCTAATTATCCAATGACAGGAGAAAAGGCTAAATAAATGTGGGATAATCACAGAACACCGTGCTTAGTACCATAAAGAGCCCTCTAGTCATGGGCCAAAACATAAATGACTCCTAGGGACATAATATTGTTTTCTCATTTGTGAGTCCTTTCAAGATGGAACATTGTGTATCCTCTGTGGGAACTTACTTGGTAAGTGGGGATTTCTTTGGGGGTGAGCGAATTTCAAGTAAAGAGATTTGCTGATCCTATCCATGTGTTTTCATGGCTCCTACCCAAGGCATCTAGTTGTTGTTGGTTTTCCAACAACATGGATGTGTGCACGTGAATTTTTAAACACCAAGGCAATGATGACACTGCATCCAGGATGATAGCTGCTTCTAGACAGACGGGGACTCTATGGAGACAAAGCAGATGGGTACTCTATAGAGACAAAGCAGACGGGTACTCTATGGAAACAGGTGGTGCCAGAATAGTATGGATTTTATCTGGCCTTGGTTGAAGGGCGAGTGTGGAGCTTCTTGGGGATTTAAATAATATATATATTAGTTAAATGTATATTAGTTAATATATATAATTATTATATATACTAATATATAATAATGTATTAGTTAAATATATATGATAATATATTAGTTAATATATATAATTATATGTACTAAATATATAATATATATTACTTAAATATATATATTATATAATATTGGATGCTCTCTATATTTACATTTCAAATGTTATCCCCTTCCTTCTCCCCATTCCCATCCCCCTTCCCTCAACTTGTCTCCACCAAGGTACACCCTCCCCCAATCACCTTTTCTACCTCAGTGCCTTGGCATTCTCCTGCACTGGGAAAATGCACCCTCACCCGGACAAAGGTCTCTTCTCATGTTAATGCCAGATGCTGTTATCCTCTGCTACATATACAAGTGGAGTCATAGGTCTCTCCATATGTGCTCAATATGTGTTGCTTTCAAAAAATAAGGGATGACAGGGAAAGGAAGACTCAGAGATAGAAAGAGGGAAGAGGAGAAGAAGGAAAAATTGGAATAATGAGAGAGGGGGAAGAGGGAATAGGAAGGCAAGAAGAAAAACTTTGGAATTACATTCCAGCGAGGATGTAAATGCAAAGTCAGGTCACTTCTGTATCTCTGAGCCCAAGAGAGAAGGCAACTTCACACAAGCTGGAGTTATCACAGAGAAAGGAGCTTTGGTTGAGGAAATGCCTCCATGAGATTCAGCTGTAAGGCATTTTCTCAACTAGTGATCAAGGGGGGAGGGCCCAGCCCATTGTGGGTGGTGCCATCCCTGGGCTGGTAGACCTGGGTTCTATAAGAAAGCAGGCTGAGCAAGCCAGGGGAAGCAAGCCTGTAAGTGACATCCCTCCATGGCCTCTGCATCAGCTCCTGCTTCCTGACCTGCTTGAGTTCCAGTCCTGACTTCCTCTGGTGATGAACAGCAATGTGGAAGTGTAAGCTGAATAAACCCTTTCCTCCCCAACTTGCTTCTTGGTCACTATGTTTGTGCAGGAATAGAAACCCTGACTAAGACGGGGGCAGTGATACGAATGCCCTCCTCTTCTAGTTATCCTTTGCTCCTGTGTTCTCCAAGGCCAGATGGTACCCACTTCATGGACCATGTAGGTTCTAAGCCTTCAGATGCCCACTGACTCTCAGCTCTAAAATACATCCCTTTTTATAATTAGAGTCAGAAGCAAATGGTTCAGTTGAGCTGTTGTTTATAACCAAGCCTGAGTTATAAAGGACAGTTAGGTAAAGTGAAGGGTTACTCTTCAAAGCAGAATTAGGTTCAGGCCAAACCATGTCCACATGGTGACTGTGGGCTAGAAGAGTATAATTACACCTACCCCGCTCATCTTTATCTGGCTTAACACTGCAGACAAAGTCAAAGTTGGTCAGCCTAGTAGCTGCTGAGTACCCATGCCTCTTTCTGACCAGCCCTAAAGACTCTAGAGCTCAATGAATATGAACTTTTCTGTAGCTACGGAACCCAAAGAATGATGTTCGATGACAGATATTTAAACACCATCTCAATCCAGCTGAGCTCATCTTGGGACTTTTCAGATGGGGGAGATTTTGTGTAGTTCTGGACAACTTTGCAATCTTAACACCTAGGGGTTGCAAGGGAGGCTGAAACTGATGGTCTTGGTGAAGAGAGAGGACAGGTGCTTGCAGGAAGCTTCCCACAATGCACAGGGCAGAAGCAACTACAAAGAATTACATGCCTTAAAATATCAACAGCGCCACAGATGAGAAAGTGTGGCTTTCTCTCTGTAGCCAAGCTGAGCTGGCTTTCATCTGACCTGGGAGTCCCAAGCCAGCTCTGTCCTGAGAAAGAATTCTATGTCATGGGGCTCATAATGCCTTACTGCAGGGGTTATTAAGCCGAAGAGCCATGAACTGGCTTAAGGCACTTTATGAAACCCATGAAATTATATGCAAATTTCATTCACATGTGAAGTTTTTAGACAGAGATCTAAAGTTTAAAACTTTCTGAAAAGCTATGCGCACGCCTCTTTTACCATTTTCCTGGGAAGCCTGAAAAGGAATCTCAAATATTCAGCAAACCAATGAACTAACTCCGGAAAGAGATGGAACCTTTATTCAGTTTTAGGTTGGACAATAGCCACATCTGCCTCACTTTCAAAACGTAGAGTGACTTAAGTGTCATTGCTTCTATTAAGGTCACCTGCGGGTCGCTGCAGTAGGGCCATCCTGAATGCTGCTCTATACATCCCTCTCACTACTCCCCTCCTGGTCACCTCCTCCCCAAATCCTACCCCACCCACCACCCTTCTCCTCTGAGCAAGTGAGAAATGTCCTTGGTGTCCCCCCACCCTAACACTCTAAGCGTCTGTGAATGCCAGCTTCTTGTAGGACCTTTGGTGATCAAACTTGTCCCCTCCCCCGTTTACCTGCCACTGCCTTATCCACTGATTCCTTTCTCCAGCCATCTTATCAGCTTCATGTCAGTGAAGGATTTTAACAAATGCCACAGCTGCTGGCCACCAATGGTGCTGCCCACTAACACACAGGAAGAAAGCTTGACATTGACCAAAAAGGCAGGCGACAGAAAGTTTTTCTTAATTAGTATGGACTTAATAATTAATTACAATGGCTTCAATATCTGTAGTTTTAAAATGGTGGCACCATGTGGTGCTTGTGAGCAGGATCTTGGTCAGCTTCCAGGTCAACTATTGTGGTAGTTTCCTGAAGGCATTTAGTAAAAGAAGAGGCAGAGAATGTTTCTGGTAGAGAGAAGTGTCCTCTCTGAGACAAAGTGAGAAGAAAAGGAAGTGGAGGGAGAAGGATAAGTCGTTATTCAGTTACACTGTGTGGAAACATTTAGGCTACCCCCAGATGTTTTCAGACTTCAAAGGGTCTCTTAGCATGTCTCCCAGATAGAACGTAATTTTTTTTTTAAAAAGACCCCTTCAACTCTCCGTTATGGATAATTTTTTGATTACATGAACCAACGTCAGGGTTAAGAGGAAAACCGCAAGTTAAAAAGAAAACAATTCAAAGAGGAAATAAAAACCTTCAGTGGTGACTGGAACATATGAGCCTCGTTTAAAAATGTGTTTCTGCTTCCACTAATGGGTCGTTTTCACCTGTTCCCGCAGACCCACCTGGCCTCAGCCTGGTTGCAGAGCCAGAGCAAGGACATGGGCTCTTTCCAACTACACCCCCAGGATGCTGAGGTGACCAGAGGGTCAGGACAACAGAAGCTGAGCCTTTGTCAGAGAGGGTAATCCTCAAAGAGGAAAATCCACTCCTGGGTCATTTGGAGCAAAGTAGAGAGCTGCTGGGCTCAGGGAATCACCAGCTGGGTTTCCATGCGGAATGGAATCATCAGAGGCATTGAAAGCCAACCCCTGCACGGAAGCGTGGGGTTTGCCATATGCCCGGGACACCTTTGGAGTTTGCTAATGCCCCGGGACCGACTGTGAAGCAGATCTAGAGAAAAACGAACCCGGGCTGCTCAGAGAATGAGAGAGGGTTGGAAGAGAGCCCATTTTGTTTGTGTGAATCTGATCAAAGCCGAAGCTTTTCGGCAGGAGCTACTGTGCGAAAGGAGAGCCAACTCTTTCAAGCCACCCCCAGGCTTTCTGGACAACCTCAGCAATCAGTGTAGCCCTGAGACGCTGTGTGAAGTTGTTTTGCCTTTTGCTTTTTCTAACTGGCTTAGAAAATGGTGTCTGTTTGTTTTCTGATTTGTATTTTTGTTTGTTGGTTGGTCGTTGGTTCAATGAAGAAAACAAACAAAGAGTGAAAAATCCCTTGAGGAATTGGAGCCATCGGGAAACGCTTAGGATCTGAGAAAAGAATTACAAACCTTTCCTGAAAGCCAAAGGTCTCTCCTATTTTCTAGCTTTTGTTCCTTCCGTCTTTTCTTCATTTCTTCCTTCCTTCGATGCTGGGAACACACAGTCAGGCAGTTCAAGCTCCAGAGGTCCTCTGGTACTGCAAGCTAATCTTCAAGACCACCAGTCCAGAGGGGTGGAAAAAAAATAGCACCTATTTTTATGTACTGTGACATTTTTAACTTATAAATTATTGCAAATGTAGGTGGTGGTCCTCCCAGCTTTGTGTATTTTTGGAGTTTCATAATCCTGCAAGGCAGAATTTAGGGGCTGTTTTTTTTTTTTTTTTTTTTTTTTTTTTTTTTTTTTTTTCCCAAGGTTCTGGCTTGCCTTGGCCTTTCTCCATAACTGTTCTGTTCCGGGCATCCTGTTGAGAGGTGTTGATCTGGGAAATGGAACACACACACGCACACACTCACACCCCCCCCACACACACACATGCACACACACACACACACACTCACACACACATTCTCCCATATTGCCTTGTCTTCTCCTCTTCTCTTTATCTCTCCTCTTCATCCCCCATACATCCCTTTCCTGTCCTGGATTTCCCCTTCATGTAAATTACTAAATTAAATACAGTCTCTAAAATTATCTTTCAGGTAAGATTTTTTTAAATCACTTTTCCCTCTTCTTTATGATGGCTAGTAGTAAATGAAATCATATTTCATCGATATATGATGGTGACTTTTGTTTTCAAAATATGAAACTAATTAAAATTTGAAAATTTATGGGGATGTAAGCAAGTTAGCATAACTGGCTGAATGTAAGAGTCTCTTGTTTCCTGTGAATTCAGTGATACATACAGTATTTCTCTCTGAGTTGCTCAAATTCATTGGTAGACAAATGAATAAGGAAAGGTATGGTTGGCAAAACCAGCTAACTCCTTCTAGAGAACCAACAGAAAGTCAGCCAAGAATGGAGGGCCATCATCCCAGCCCCAGGGATGTGGAGGCGGTAATGCAGGGAATTCAATCCACAGCTGCATAGTGAGTTCCAAAGTTGGGCCGTGATTTGTGACACCCCGGCTCAGAAGAGAGCAGGGACAGGAGTTATGGCTTAGAGGTTAAGATCACTTGCAATGAAACACAAGGGCTGGAATTTGGGCCCCTGGACCCCTATAAAAGCTGAACATACCAATAGCCTCAACACTGAGATGGGAGAAGTCTAGCTGGGGTTCCTGGCTGTCAGCATAGCAGAAAAGTAGAACTTGAGATTCACCTTCACTGAGAGACTTTGCACCAAAGGATCAAGGTAGAACAGGACGGTGAAAACAGTCCGTCCGTGAACAGGCCCTCACACACCCATACACATGTATTCCATACACACCCAAACGTACACACAGTTTAATATACACGGTAGAAACGGCACAAAACCAAAGATGTGAGAAAGATAGATAGATAGATAGATAGATAGATAGATAGATAGAGAGAGAGAGAGAGAAAATACTGATAAAAACAATTGATCTTGATGTGAAGGAACAATAATCCCATAAATAATAGTGTTTGCTTCAATGGCCTTCTATGCATAAATTGCTAAAACTCTTTTATTTTTAATTTTATGTTAATACCAATCTCAGTTTTCTAATACTACCCTATATCGGAGCCATCCAGATGTTCTATAGCAACACAAAATACAACTAAAAATACTTTGTCTCTCCCAAGAATCTATAGGTTCAAATCATTCCTTTTAGATTGGATACATTTCATTTCCTCACTCTCTCTCCCATGATGGCATTAGAACTTTCTGCGACTGGCATAACTCTCAGGATGTAATTATCAACAGGACAGATTGGGTGGGGGACGCCTGATTGGGCATCTCCAGTGTGTTTATGTTTATGGGTCCTTTAAGTTTTGTTTCGTGAAATTCAGAAAAGCTTGTCATCTACTTTCCTCATTGGTATGCTTGTACCATTCCCCTGCTCTTCACACATAATCCCTACGTTCTCACTGTTCTTTTGTGACTTTCTTTGGCTTCTCTCACACAAACCTGGGCATGAGTTCTGCAAAGATGTTCTGGTTACCCTGAGACAAAGAATGTAGGTAGGATGTATCCCAGAATTTGTGTCCCTCTCTGTTCGCTGCCAGTTCTTCAGGATTCCTTTGAAGTTTCCATTCTAAACCCCGCTGCCTCCTAATTCTCTTCTCTTTGCAGGTCAAAGCCATTGAGGTCTGTCTTGTTTCAATCATCAGCCCCCTGAACCCTCACCTACCACTGTGTTTAGAATGCCAGAGAGCATTAGAATATAAATGATGATTTTTCTGTGTGAAAACTCAGCAAACAAAAGACCCCATAGTTAAGCACAAGTCACCAGTCTTAGAAAGAGATGGAAGGTTATAAATAAGCAAGGTTTCTTTTTTTTTTTTTCTTCCTGTCACATAGTCAGATTCCAAACAAGAGATTTCTTCCGTGCTCCGCAGCTGGGCCATTTTCCATTTTGACAGCTTTGTTTGCAGTTGGTGGTGTAAACCAGAGTTAACTAGAACCACATTTCTTTTGACTCTTTCCAAAGAATGGATTTTTAACACCTCTCCTAGACTGGCTGTCCAGGAAGTCGCCAGTCTGGTGAATACTGGTGTCAACAATGACAGCATAAAATAATTAAGATGATGTAATCTCATCTGTGAAGAAAACAATGGGATTTTGTATTCTGCAACTGACCTTGATAATCCAATAACCAAATAATTGTTGGATCAGTTTTATTGCTTCTGGGCTTTACTCAACTTTTAACACCAGTATGTACTCTGAAACTATATTTTTAACTGAAAAAAACAAACAAACAAACACATGACTATTCACATCTGGGCTGATCCTGTTTTCCTAATGCGTAGCCTCTAGGGATTATATGTCATTTCAATAGTGACACGTTAAACGTGCTAGTTCTTCTTCCTTGGCTCCAGTCACCAAAGCCATAGCAAAGCAGTGTCTTTGGTGTTCTAGAAGAGACTGTCCTTCTCATTTGGTTTTGCAGAACAACTCCATATGCTGCAGCAGCTCCCATCCCTGTCTGATGTTACTTCCGACTACCAACAGAAACCCTTGCTATTTAAAAGCACTGCAAATGCCATTGGTAGATATAAGTGGATGAGAAATTGTTGCTTTTTTATTTGAAAAAAAAAATCTGAAAACTGAAATCATTATGTCTAACACATTTTAAGATGTATAGACTACATTTAAATTCTCTACTAAGTAGAGTTGTCTCTCCACAACATAAAATCTTTCAAGATAAAAATGAAATAAAATCATAATAAACAAAGCCACTGTAATGCGCCAGCTACAACATTTACTCTGCTTTAAAGACTTTTGGAGGAAGTCAACTGTAATCATGACAACCTTAAACATGGTATCAGCAAGTACATGTGAAGTTTCTTGTGAGCATCTTGATCCTGAAGAAATGTGTGGTACTATACCAGAAATGGGGCCTTTTAAAGGAAATCCATGTCAAAAAAAAATTTTTTTTTTTTAATGAAAAGCTTCCTCAGTGTTACCAAATGAGACATGGAATTATTTGAAGTTTAAGGGGCCAGGAGAAACTATTAAAGTTAACTTATGAATCTATGTCCTGCTAGTTAAAGATTGGGGGTCTATGGGGAGCACAAGGTGGTTACAGTTTGGTATGAAATGTCCTCTCAAAGGTTCCAGTGTTGAGAATTCAATCCTGCATGTCATTAACTGGGCTTCAGACTGGGTCACAGAGAGGTGGCCTTAGCAAGGGGCAATCCAGTGGTGCATAGTGTGCTAGATCATTAAAGAGCAGTGGAGGCTTGGAGATGGACCCTTTCAGAACATAGTGGATCTTTAGGAATGACCCCTGGGGGTTGTACCCATGTCTATGACATTCTGTCCTATCTGAAGAAATGCTTTGCCTCCCCCTCAACTCCACCTGCCTCTTCTTTCTTTCCTGGTCACCAAGAAGGGGGCAGCTTTGCTCTACTTTATACTCTGGGCCATGAAGCTTTGCCCCACATAGATCCAATTAGCCCAGTGGCCATGGACTGAAATCCCTACAACTGTGACCCAAATCTCTACATTCTGTTTCTCTCAGGCATTTGTTAACAGTGATTTGAAGTCAGATGACATAATAATTAAGCATATTTACTAATTCGTTTCTCTTAATTTGGTGTGGTAAAATGGCAAGAGACATTGCTATTGTTTTACTTCATGAATACATTTAAGCTTTAGTTGCCCCCCCCCGTGGTGTGTGTGTGTGTGTGTGTTTATGTGTGTGTGTGTGTGTGTGTGTGTGTGTGTGTGTGTGTGAATATGTGTGTCTGTGTAGCCCTGTATGCATGCACCTGTGGACAAAAGAAGATATCAGATTATCTTTTCTATCATTCTCCACCTTTTCACTCCAGGAAATGATTCTGTTTGAACCCCAGGCTTACTTTTTTTGCAGCTCATCTGGAAGCCCAGGAGCCTGAGAGAAACCCTTGTCCCTTCTGAGCTGGCAGCTGGAAGTCTAACCACTCTTTTCGTTCTGGACTTACAAGCATGCATAAGGTGTTATGTAGGTACTGGGATTCAAATTTTTGACCTCAAGACTGTGTAACAAATGCTGTCCATTGAACAGCCATTTCTGCACTTCTGCGGTACATATTTCATGATGGAAACATTAAATGGCTTTAACAAGTAAAAAATAGATATTACATATCACCTTTAGTATTCTGTTAGACACATATCAAATTACTTCTAATTTGCTTGACATTGGTGATCAATATTGTCTATTACCTGTCTACCCATTGTAATATGTGATCATTCAACTAACATCATCCTCACAGAATTCAAAGTAGATTCTGTAAAGCATGTTAAATGCTTTGAATATTAGACCTGTTTTCTTGATTTTATAAGCTAGTTTTCTTGCCCAGAGTGTTAAAGATCCACTCGTTTTTATTGATTGCTACACTATTTTACTTACTCTTATAAACTATAATTATAGATTCAATGTGAAAATATGATAAACCTCATTAGGAACTCAAATAGTAAAATATGTTTTCAGCCTTACATTCACAGAAACTCAGAATATGGGCATTCCCTGCTGATGGCTGTCAGAGGGGAGAATGTGACTGGCTCTTACTAAGGTTTTTACATTTACAATTAAAAGTTGAATGTGTACATGAGATAGCCCTAACAAAATGACATCTGGATATTAGTCAGAATGCCAGCGCATACTCCATGGGCCTTATGTGGAAGGTGGCTCTTTACAGAGTCACTGGGAAACATTGTAAGCCATATCCTTCCAGGGTATAGCATTTAATAATTCACAGGAGTGAGAGAGGTAATTTACAGCAAAGTGTAGGCAACACTACCCAACATGATCTTCTGGAGAGCAAGGCCACCATGTTGTATAATCTGCAGAGTTGTAAACCCAAGAGAAATACTACACCTTTCAATTGACCTTCATGCAAATTACCCTGTAAGCTTAGAAGTCAAAACAGGGGCGGTTGCTATTGCTGTTCAGTGTTCAAAGAGAGAAGGTTGACTGACTGCCTTACTCTGTCTTAGTGTGCTCACCCTTCTCCAAGGCTAAAGCACCCTGGATTCCCAGGAACTGCAAGTAACTCTTCAGTACAGTCTACATGAGCTTGTAAAAGCTGAACAACTTCAGGAAAGGAGTAAATGAGGCAGGATTCTACCCAAGGAGCATTCACAGTCCAGATCCTGTAGAATCTCTAGATAATAGCTAAGTGGGTTTGGAGGAGTATTTCCTGTGATCCTCCTTCATTTCTGATTTTTTCTTTTCTTTTCTTTTCTTTCTTTATTATTTTTAGCTTTATAGTCAGCTTTCTATAACATGGTGTCTTAGGGTTTCTGTTGCTATGAAGACACACCATGACCATGACAACTCTGACAAAGGAAAACATTTCATTGGGGCTGGTTTACAGTTCAGGCATTTACTTCATTATTGTCATGGTAGAAACTATAGAGGCCCCCAGGCAGGCACAGTGCTGGAGAGATATTTGAGAGCTGTACATCTGGATCCACAGGCTGTGGGAAGAGATAGTGAGCCACTGAGCCTACCTGGTGAGTCTGAGATCTCAAAGCCAGACCCGCAGTGATGCACTTGCTCCAACCTGGTCAGTTTACTGCACAAGGCTAACCCAGCCCAGCCTCCAGTAGTGCAAGTCTGTGTCAGCTTATGGGGCCATTTTCATTCAAACTACCATACACAAATATGCCAAAACATTTGCCAGTAGAAATTACATGGCCAAGTGACATGAGGCGTTATTTAGCTCGCTCAGTATTGATTTATATTGTGCTCTAAATGAACATTGGATGAAAACTATGCTTAAAGTGACATTTGAACATAAATCCTCATCAAAACATGGATTTTAAACTAAGAAGAAAACTGATAATAACCATTTCCTGGTTAAATCTAGATTTCCTGTTTCGTGTCCCTATCTAGTTATTGGTGGTTGTTGTTAGGTTGTGTTTTATTTTTTTTGTTTGTTTGTTTGTTTTACTAATTTTGATTTGTTTGTTTGCTGTTGTTTTGTTTGTTGAGACAAGACTTTGTCTAGGGCCCATCCTGGTTTGGAAACTCTCTAAGTAACTTGGGCTGCATCAGAATCATAGCAACATGTTTGCTTCTGCATCCTAAGTGCTGCGATTCCAGGCGTGAGTCAACACACGTGGAGAATTTCTGGGTATTTATTCCATAGCTGGACAATAGTGCAACTCTGGGCCCTGTGCCTAAAAGGTGTGATTATCTGAGTTGTTTCTATTAGAGAAACACATGCTCTTGTGTTTGTCACAAATCCCACACATGTCCCTAGTGGATTCTGGACACTCCCACTCAAATGTGTTGCCACCAATCACCTTGTCACTCCCCATCCCCCGCTGTGAGATTCCTACTTCTCCATCTAGAACAGTGGAGGACGGAAGTGTCAGGCACTGTGACTAAAGAGGCAAAACTGGAAAAAAGATTTCCAGTCACCTGGGGGGGTTGCGTGGTTGTAGAAAGGTAACCTCCTCCTCTATTCCCCCTCCTCTGGCATCTGAGGTCATGAGCAACTTTGCTTTCCTTATTATAATCACCTCTCTTTTCAAGATGGAAAACTCCTCCTTGGCCAGAGAAACCACTCAAGTACGTTGTTGCTTCTTTCCAGTCAAACGTGACCACCTTGAGACAATGTTCCTGCCTGGAAGAAACTGTCTGTGATGTCCGGCTTAAGGATCATTCTTTCAGTTAAATAAAACAAGGTAGCAATGCTACCTTGGATTTGTTTGGCAACACATGTATCCTAGCAGGACAACCCTCATTCTCATCTCTTGTGGCTCTCTATACAGTTTTTCCTTTGTTTTGTTTTTGTTTGCATAGTGTGTGTGTGTGTGTGTGTGTGTGTGTGTGTTGTTTTGCTTTGTTTGTTTCCTGTAACCATTCATTAATGTGCAGGGTATTATTTCGTTGTTTCTTTTCCCCATAAGGTATCTTGTCCCTTCCATTAGGTCTTTTTAACAAATTTTATTTCTATTTCAAAAGGAATTGAGTTACTTTTTTCTTTCTATAAAAAGTAATAGTAGCTAAATCCTCTTTTATGGCATGAGAGGCATAGAAATTTTTCTATGACTTTTTGATATGTGAATAATTCCCCAAATCTAAGAGGCAAAGAATTTGCATGCCTTTTCACAAGCTTGTATATATATATATATATATATATATACACACACACCATCTCTGAAACAATGCCCATGGACCCTTGGGGATTTGTCTTCTAGCTGAAGTGCTCTTTGACAACGTGGAGAATCCTGGAATGCCGTAGGGAAATAACACTTTCTAAACATTCTCTCTTTAATATTTGTTTCAAGGGAAAGAGGGACATTGCTGATACTGAGTGCAGGAGATTTTTATTTCCATAATTTAGTTTGAGTGTCTCAGAGCACAGTTAGTTTGATTTGTCTTCGTGCGTTCCGTACCACAGGTGTTTCCCATTAAGACAGGCACGCCGACTTTAAGGGAATCCTGCCGAGCCGTGGGCACAGGATGCCTTCTGTGAACTGCCAATAATTATTTGTCCTGGCTTTGTTTTGAAGATTCTACTTAAATTGGTTCAAAAGCTGATAATCTGTTTCATCCCTAAAGATTAACCCCTTAAAAAAATGAGTGTGCTTTCCCGTAATTGGACTGAATGAAAGAGCTCTCTTAATATCGTTGTTAAATTAGAGAATGATTTTTAAAGTGTTATAAAAGGAGGCTTCGGAAGAGCACTCAGTGCGGAGCCCTGCTAATAAAATAGCTTCAGTGACTCGCTCCTTCTCCTCAGCAGACAACGAGGTGAGGGGAAAATCTACACTGACTGCTCCATAAATGCTCATGTGACGGACATGCTGACAGCTCAGTCTGCTCAGGTTTAAGAACTTGGATCTAATCAGTTACAAACTTATTCTTATCTGCAGGTTGCCAAAAAAAAAATCCATTCTTAAATGCTGGGTCACTGTGGTCCAGTGATTCTAAAGTGGGCATCTCAATGTCTGTAATGGATGTGCTGGATAATTCTAAAAACTGCAAGAAAGATGCATTTCTTTTCATTATGGTCATGTTGCCTGCCTTACTCCACAGTGGGCTTAGAAGCCACCCTCTTTAGATGTGGGCTAAAGAAATCAGAGCCCAAGTAGCCAGAATATTTTGACTCATAACATTTTAGTTAGTCACAATTAAACAAATTTGATGACAAAAATCAAGTGATTGGCTTCATTGTATCTTGTTCACATTATTATATAAGTATTTGGGTCTTGTGTAGGTATTTGTATATGTATATATGTCTGTTCATGGGCATGCAAGTTCACATGTGTGTGCACATATACATGCTGCATAGGTTGGGCAGCAACTTTGAGTGTCATGCTCAGGAAGGTAGTCTACCACTTGAAAATAGTGTCTGTCTCTGGTTTGAATCTCAGCAAAGTTTAGATTGCTAAGACAGCAAGCCTCAGAGCACCTTCTATCTCTCCATTGCTAGGGCTAGACCTTCAGGAACATGGTGTCCCCTATAGCACTTTAAGCTTCTAGGCAGAACCTCGTCCTTTAAGGACAGACACCTTACAAACTAAGCAATCTCCCAGTCCTATTACTTTCACTTATAATATATTTTATTAAATATAATAAAAATATATTCTCTAATGCATTACCTACAAAGAACTTAATAACTGTTTAGCTTGGATATCTATGTTTAAGTCTAAGGGAAAAAAATTGTGTCATAGAAACAAAACAGGAAAAGCTAATTTGTATCCTCAATTAAACAGAAGACATTCTATATTTAATAGTGCTATTATCATTCATTTTAAATATATAATCAACATGCATGCCAAAAAGGCTCTTGAACCCAAAGACACATAAGAAATGACATGCTTAATGAATTTAAATGACCTAATGTTCTAGATATGGAAAACTCTAGAGAGGGTTTGAATTGACAAAGTCACAAAACTGCTACAAAGAACACTTGATAATTGTAGAAAATAGAAACAATATTAAAAATCAGTGGAGAAAAATAGGTCCAGGTCCTACCTTAAAGAGAAAAAAATGCTTTTGAAATTATTCATAATGATGCTTATTGGACATTTTGTTCAGTTGCAAGTCATGTGATATCAGTACTAAGCAAGTCAGTTATGAATGGTGAGAATATAAGAAGGTCATTAATAAGAATTAATAAAAGCCATTCATAAGTCAAACGAAATTTAAAACCTTCCCTTTTGTATTATGATTACTCTTATATCATCCATTGGATTCTTCAGAAGATTTATGATTTAAAAAATTGTTGTTTTTTTGTATAATTACTCATGCTATCACTTCTATGAAGCTGTATGACAACTGCCATCAGTGCCTATATCATCCTACCATCAGTGACATCATACCATCAATGACATCATACAATCAGTGACATCACACCATCAATGCATTATACCACCAGTGACATCATACCATCAATGACATCATACCGTCAATGACATCATACCATCAATGACATCATACCATTATACCATCTAACTCAACTGCTTTCTGTTTCTTTATCTTTCATTATAACAAAAGGTCACAACTGTTCTGAGCTTTATTTGAAGTGTCTGTGTCTGTACCTAAAGTGGTTTGTTCCATATGGAAAGGAACCCCTCTCATCATTCACACTGAGGCTTCATGTGGCTCACTCAGGGGATTGTAGGTTCAGTCATCAGTTACTCCCATAACTGATGGCACTGCCCAGGAGGTCAGGTATCTGGTCTGTGTGAGGAAAGCATGGGCCCCAGGATTACTTAGGCCAATGGACAGGAACCTTGAGAGAGTCCTGATAAGCATGTGTGTGCATGTCATGATGATCCATTTATAGCATAGCCAACAGGACATTCTCTCCTTGGATTGGCTTTTCTCTTTCAAGTCTCGTGGCTTCTTCTTCCAACCAAACTGATCAAATATCCTTTCACTTCATCAGTGTACTTAGTTTTAACTTTTCATGTGAATTGTATTTTGCCACTGGATCTTCCCTGGAACATAAAATCATTCTCAGAGTTATTTGCATAAAAGGAAACCCAGAGGAAAAATAACAATATCAACCAACCAGACCCCCCAGAGCTACCAGAAACTAAACCACCAACAAAAGAGTGCACATAAAAGAATATATGGCTCAGGCCATGTATGTAGCAGAGGATGGTCTTATCAGGCATCAATGGCAGGAGAGGCCTTTGTTTCTGGGAAGGTTCAATGTCCTAGTGTAAAAGAATGCCAAGGCGGGGAGGCAGGAAATAGTGGGTGGGTAGGTAAGTGAACACTCTCACAGAGGCAAATGCATGAGGGATGGGATGGGCAGATTCTGGAGTGGAAACCAGGAAAGGGAATAGCATTTGAAATGTAAGTAAAAGAACATATTCAATAAAAAAAGAAAAAAAAAAAAGAAAGCACTGCAAAACAACAACAAAAAAAATCATACATTTTGGTTTGGATGGTACATAGCCACTTCATTAATGTCTCTTTCTTTCCCCATTAGTGGACTGTAAAATAATGTGTGTGTGTGTGTGTGTGTGTGTGTGTGTATGTTTTGTGTGTTCCTTCCTTTTTACCCTTTACATGCCCAGTCAACAATAAATTTTGACTCAAAACCATATTTTTTTGAGAAAAATCGTGTTGCATAATATCCAAGCCAAAGAGATGTCTTTATGATATTTTATTTTCTACTGTGTCAACAATATGAGTATTGTTTTTTTAAAACACCTTATTTAGGATTATCTGAAATGTTACATGGTTGTTTTAGATGCTTTCAGTGTCTCCCACAGCTCCTTCACATGTCTTGACAATGGTCCTTCTCTTCTATCTACGAATGCAATGTCATTGCTCTTAATTTTGTTTTTTCTGTAGAGGCCATCACATTAACTTGTATCATTTATAGAAATATCTACCAGATATTTTTATAATGCCGAAGTTTATCTTTAGGTCTGGTGTCACAGGACAATTTTCACTTTGCTTGTCTATTTCCAATGAACAATATGCAAATAAGTTTAATTTGCTCAAATTCTATTCACTATCCCCTCCTTGTTCATTTATAAAACTTCTGTGTATCAAGGATTTTCCATCTCAGTTGTTTGCCTAGTATCAAAGTCAATGCCTTCAGAGTCATCAGGACTTTTGTCAATGCTTGGATTTGTGCCTCTTCACCAAACTAGTGAAATGTACAGATTTGTCTTCTGAATAGTTCTCAGCCCCACCCCTTCATTGCTGTGACCATCACACTGTCTGCAGGACCAAGTTCTATGGAAGTAAGTTACTTGCACCTGTCATATCTTCAAATCTATAATATTTCACAAGGAAGTTATTCTTGTAATGGGATTATTTTTGTAGGTATGTGTATCTTTAAGCACACATGCATATATGGCACTCTTTCATCCAGCTATAATTACTTTAAGTTTTATATGTTATATTATATGTAATAAAATGTAATTGTATTACTTTGGTATTGGTAAGTGTAGAATGTGTTACTTCAGAGTTAAACATACCCATGGGTTGTATGTAAAAAGAAATTTCCAGTTAGCACACCCAGGTATAGGGAGTGTAAAAAGTTAAGGAGCTGAAACCAAAGAGATAATTTTAGTGGAGAGAGCTGAGGGAATAAGTAAACTGTCTTAGGGTTTACTGCTGTAAGCAGACACCATGACCAAGTCAACTCTTATAAGGACAACATTTAATTGTATTACAGGTTCAGAGATTCAGTCCATTATCATGGTAACATGGCAACATCCAGGTAAGCATGGTGTGGAAGGAGCCAAGAGTTCTACAGAATACTGACTTCCTGGCAGCTAAGATGAGGGTCTTAAAGCCCACACCCACAGTCACACACCTACTCCAACAAGGGCACACCACTAATAGTGCCACTCTGGGCCAAGTGTATACAAACCATTTCTGGGACCATTGTTACACTGAATTCCTAGGTAACCTATTGTCCCAAGAATAAAGAAACCATGAGGCAAGAATATAGAGGATAGAAGATGATAAAGCTTCTAGCAATGGGTACTGGGAGACTCATATGAAATAAGACACTTCAGGAAAGAAACGTCACGTTTTTGATGAAGCATTGTGGTGAAAATCAAGCACGAGTGTCAGAGAGTTCCAGCCAAGAATTTATTAATACTCCTGTTCTTACCTGGAACATATAGGATGAGCTTCCATTACCACAAGAGTCCATTAATGATAATATACAGATATATATTATTAACTGATCTAGCACATTCCATTTTAATAATTATCTATCGAGTGCTGTTCAATCATAGATAATGATGATGTAATTTGCCTTCTTCCATTGTTACACAAATCACAAGATAAATTCCAAATTACCAAGCATGGCCTCCAAGACCTTCTGATGTCTTTTATTTTGAAACATAAAATCATCCTGTAAATATATTTTGATTTTTAAATTAACAACAAGAAAATATCATGGAAGTATTTACTAAATTATTCCCTTTTGAATTGTTCTTCTCCTAGTACTAGAAATCAACAGCCACTGGAGGAAGAGTTTGAGTCAGGGGTTCATGTAGCCCAGGCTTGATTCTAACTTGCAAGATACCCCTGATCATGTAACCTTCCTGCCTCCACCCAAGTTGTGAGATGACAGTTGTGTGTCACTGTGCAGGTTTGGTTGATGCAGTGCTGGGACTGAAGTCAGACCTTCCTGCCTGACAAAGGTTGTATGGTTGAGTCACCTCTCTAATCTCACCTTCCTTTGTGCTCAACTGGATTTTGCTTGTTTGTTTTGCTTTTTGCATTTTGCTTTATTTTTTCATTACCATAAGAAATAAACAAACCACTTCTTTGGGTCAACTGTAAACCGTATCTGTTTCTTCATTCTTATTTATTTATATTATAGTATTTTAATATAATAATATGATATAATATATATTATAACATAATATAATATTATATTATATATAATACTGATAGCTTATTGCTTCATTGAATTTTGTTAACTCATATTCTATAAATAACATTCAGTAGTATATACGTCAGTTTATTTCCTTGCAGTTTCTGGCAATAGGTCTTATGTTTACATTTGCAGAATGTAAATGGTAGCATCTCTTTCCACAGTATATTACAGAGTTTACTGTGGGATGGCACATTTCAAAGAAGTTGGACCCTTTATCCCTTTTTTTCTAAATCTTAAGTTTCACCTCACCTATGACATTATATGCAAAATTCTTGCCTGTTTTATGGGAAAAATTATGAACACAATTTAAATTTTTATTAGTAATTACTCCAATTAGTAATTTTATGAGTAATTTAGAGAATTAAATGAAGATATAGGCATAGCATGCCTTTCTTCCAGCGTAGTCTTTCACAGAGTGTATATAGCCATAGAAGTTCCTCTTGCTGGGCTGCCTTGTCTGGCCTCAGTGGGACAAAATGTGCCTAGCCTCACAGAGACTTGATTGCCAGGGTTGGGTGATACCCAGGGCTGCCCCCATTTGCTAAGAGGAGGAGGGGAGTGGAAACGGGAGAGGGAGGAGGAGAAGGGGAGTGGAAACAGGAGAGGGAGGAGGAGAAGGGCAGTGAAAACAGGAGAGGGAGAGATTGTGGAAGGGGGTGACCAGAAGGAGAACCATGAGTGTGGTGTCAAGTGTACAAGTATACTAAATAGAAGAAAGTTTAAAAAATAAAATATTAACCCTAAACATGATTTGTTATAGGTTTTAAGTTGGAACCCAGAATCACAATTCAGAATATCGTAAAGGACTGAGAGAGTTCAGTGTCTTCTCTTACTACTTCTTGCTGGATATATATCATTTTGCTCAGTACGTTAGAAATTATCTTTAAGAGCTTTGTTTATTTTACCTGGTAGTTGACCATTTATTCATTAAGCAGATTGGTCAAGTGACTTAGAATTAAATTCTATAGGCAGACAACAAATACTGGAAAATGTCTATGTTCTTTTATTCATTTTATTCATTGGAGCAAGCCAACCTCCTTTGGAGCCTCTAAACAAAACTGAGCAGTTTCCACAGGAAGGCATGTAGGACACGGGAGAATTCGCACAGGTTCATTCTTCATAGCTTGACTTCCACGGCTGGGCTTATTTAGTTTGAAAAACCAAAGGCAGACAGAACATGGCATCTGGCTGCACGTATCTGAATGGTTGTCATGTAAAAGCATCAGATTAGTTTCCAAGTGTGGGTGACAGAGTGGAACCAATGGAAAGCTGGAGCGTGGCAGACACTAAGAGCAGAAACACAGAACTGTAAAACTTATAGAGGGCAAGAGAGGCAACAGGCTCTTCGGAAAGGGGCCAGGTTCCTACAAATTGGGAGGCTGTGGTCAGTGGATGATCTGACAGACAAAACTTTCTCTACAGTAAGAAATTCATCCCCACATGCTCTTCAGCTAGCAGAAAGGTTAAGTCCTAGATGAGTCTTCTCCTTTCCAAAAATGTGTACAAAAATGGCTTCACTATGCCTAATTGCTGGGTGTCACACCAGCTAACACAGGCAGTACAGTATCCTGAATGCTGGTGCCCTTAGCCCTGCGTTACTGACAGCTATGGCTTGGTGATTGTACCCCACATTGCCACGGAATGCCATGTGACTTCACCCTAGCCTATATTCAAAATTCAAACTGCCATTTTTAATCCGTTTCATAAAATTGAAAGACTGCAGGTCAAACAATGGGAAGTAGAAGACAGACCCAAGTAACTGCTTGATCCTTCGAAGTTTTCCATGACCCCACAGAGACAAAATTTAAGAAATTAAAATTTTTATTGCCATTTTTGTTGAAAAAAATATATGTGTATGCTTTGAAAATGTCTTCTAATGTACTCATGCTTAACAAGTTTACAGGAAGACAAAGGGAGAAATAAAACCCTCAATTTAGTGCATGTAAATGAAGCTGCACTTATAAAACATTAAAACAACTGGATACTTATCAGATGTGCTGCTTACATCTCCATTAACCTAATTAACTTTGAAATCTAATAATTAACTGACCCATAATGTCACAGGCCATTGAATAAATGAACTTTTCAATTTTGCAAAAAGAAAAAAAAAAGTCATTGATTTATACTCAGAGATTCCATCTCTAAGAAGTGCACCCATTCCTCGAATTTTGCATGAAGTTATAAATTATACAATTAGGGAACATGCATTTAGCTACAGTCAACAGAGTTTCTATTTGACTGCCAATTAAGGCTGCATGTTGACTTCTGCTTAACTGAAATCTGATGTGGAGGGTAAAAGATTACCTCATCAAGCCTGCATCTGTCTTTCCTCTAACAGATTAAAACATACATCCAATGTGCAATTAAATCACAAAATACTAGGCACAGGGTGACCCCAAGGCAGTCTCAGGGTAGATGTTCAGTTCCTCGTTGACAAGAAGTGCAATTGTCATAAAGAACTTCCGGAGTGTGCAGTTCCAAGACTTCTGCAGAATTTTTAAGGAGAAGCACACACACATGCAAGCATGCACAGGTATACACCCACACACCCACACACCCACACACCCACACACCCACACACCCACACACCCACACACAGGTAAGCACATGCATGATGAAGAGACCAAAAGGAAAAGAAAGATCTAGGAAAAGAAAGCAAATAGAGAGGGGAGGAGCGAAGGAGGAACAGAGGTAGAAAGGTGAGAAAAGAGAAAAAAAGAGGGGGAAGAGAGAACGGAGGAAGTGGGGGAACAGGTGAGTCAAAAGAGACTGAAATGTTGCAGAACTCATTTTGACATGTTTTAAATAATGGCCAGAAAATACGAGAACGCCCGTAGTGCGGTTAAATCTTTCCCACTCGTTAATGGAGAGAGACACAAAGGTCACTGCTGTGCAAAGAGAATTGGCTAATCCCTCTGATACATGGTGTGGCCAGTACCTCCTTTATTTGATTTTGTGGGAGAAAGCTGGTCTGAATTAGGCCTTCAGTAATTATCGTGTGGACCTGACATAAACTTTAACAAGTCTCATAATGGCCTGTCCGCATATTCAGTCCAATTATTACACACCGACTCAAGCGGTCGGGAGGCAGACACTGTGCTATTCACTCAGAACTTTTTTGAATTATTTTATGTGTCACACAATGCAGAAGAAAACAGATGTATAAATTATAGAAATAAGCAGAATACCACCCATTGAGAGGAAAGCTGGGTTTTTTTTAAGAATGTGTCTGAAGGAGATGCTATAAGAGTTCAGCCTGGAAGTCTGAAATTGAGCTTGAAGCTGCAATTATCCTGTTCCTGGCAGAATAAGCTATTATCTGAAAAGATGCTACATGTGTCTTTAAAAGGCACACAAAACAGGAGTCTAAGATATAAGTACGACCCAAGATGTCTCCTTTACTGTGAACCAAAGCCAAGTGTTTTAGGAATAGATGTGGCTTTGGCCGTGTGTGCACAAGGAGAAGACGTGAGTGGGAGACCGGTGTGATTTAGATTGTTATCTTATGTTATTAAAAAAAGAAGAAAGAAAAACCAAAGGGCAGGACAGCCTGACCCTTAAATCTCTTCATTTAGGATAAATTTCTAAATAAAATAAATGTTTTGGTATTTAATTTCATACTCCCAGAGTAATTCCAAAACCAAGCCATCCTGTCTCAAGGCCACTGCTTTCAAATATTCCTTTCACTTCGTCAGCGAGGGCACCTTTTGCCTTTTAACTTGGGGAAAGTGTTCTTCCTTTTGCTTCTGATCCCTTATCTGTCTCTGAGAGGTTAATGTTAAAGCGACATTTCGTTTTGCTCCTGTAGATCTGATTCTTTCCACAATCATTAGTTAAATTTCCTATACAGATTGTATTAAAATATATGAAAATGGAGCCTGTGTTCCACATGACCTGTAGATGACCTTAAGCAAAATAGAAATCAAAGCCATTTCCCTTCTCCGCCTTTACAAAAGTTTGCCATTGGTTTAACCAGTTACTTCAAAACCTGTTTTGTTATTCTGCTTTGCAAATGCATCTTTATATCAAATACAATGAAAATAGTTGAGTGGTGAGCCCAACCAGGGCTCACTAGTGGAGTTGATTTTCTGCTCAGCATGCTTCCCTTACTTTTGTGTTACAAATCTTAGAGGTTTAAAATAAACTCGGAAGTGGGTGAGAGGTTGGAGTCCCAGGTCCATAGACAATGCAGCCTACTAAATGCAAATGTTTCAACCAATGTCTCAAGGACTAAAGTTTTGCAGCTCTTTTGGGAGAAAGTAATTTTGTACTCCTCCTCTTAACTTTTAAATTTTTTTTTTCCAGCAGAAATTTTAAAGGAAATAATTCCTAAATTGTGCCCCATATATCTGATTTACAATCGGAATAAACTCAGTACTGTTTCATCGAACACCAAAATCAGCATAAGGAATTGCTTGTAATTGGTTCAGCTTGCAAATATTAAAAAGAATATTTAGCCCCTGAAAGCTGTGCAATGACTTTCATGATATTTTTACCCATTGTTGGAATTCTGTAAACCCCATCCCACAGTTACCTGGCTATACCCAGGTATGCTTCCACCCCCCTCCTTCAGTTACGTGACACTATAAAGGGGACAGCTTGCTCCCTTTTGCCCTCATGGTCTCTCACCCTTGCCCTTCCCCACTTCCTTTCCCCCCCCTCTTCTCAACCCCCCCCATCTCCACCTGCTCATAGCTGGCCTCTTATTCTCTCCTCCTCTCTCTCTGCCCCTACCACCCTCTTTACGCCCCTCCCCATGTCCTGAATAAACTCTATTCTATACATCATGTGGTTGGTCCCTCAAGGGGAAGGGATTCCCACACATCTACACAGAGACTATTAAAACATGTTCGTTCTGTACACACCATCTGTAGAAAAGCAAAACTAAATACTTGGCTATTTTTTTTTAAGAAATTAAAGTTCTTATATTGAAATTCAGTAAAGCAACATTGAATAATTTTTCTCGAATTTTCTCCAAATATCAACTCCAGACTGAAGATAATTCAGTCTTAATGCAGGAAGTTAATTTCTATGCATGTTATTTTTCTCTTGTTCATTGATAAAACAAAACAAAATATCCTTGCTACTGGTGAAAGGATTCTGCAACAAATGCAGTTACTAGAAGCCCCAAGGTTACTGGAAGCAAGACCATGACAATCTTTATTAATAAATAAAGAAAACTGAAACACAAATACACTTTCCACCAAGAGCCCCATGATGTGGGAGCAGTACAAGGGGCCTCTGATAGTTTTGGGTTTATTTATTTTTTTATGGAAAGAAATAACTTGAATACATATTTGAAACCTGTCAAAAAAGAATCACAGTGCTTGAGAAAAAGAGGAGAGAGGGAGGGTTGAAGACAGGAAAGTAGTGGACAGAGAACAGAAGGGAAATGGAAGGGAGCCAAGTGAGTCACCTCTGTGTGCCCAACAGCATGTTTTCGATAACTGAAAACACCATGTACAGTTCTATCAATGTGTTCCCCATAGTGCTCAGACCTGGAGACTTAATGCAAAGGCGACAGACAGCATTGAGAGCTATCAGCTTTAAGGTTGGGTAGGTCAAAAAGGCAGAGCCCTAAAGAATAGATTGATGTCTTCTTATGAAAGGATAAAAAATATAGCCTAATGCCTCCAAGGACCCCAAGCTAAAGGAGCCTTAACCCCAGTGCCGAAGAACCCCTAAATAACTCAAATTCCAGACCATGCTCTCAGCTAGTAACTAGATATAAGGTCAAACCTTGCTGTTCGGAACCTGCTTTCTGTATAAAACTGGGTGAAAGGCCGTAGGACAGGCCCTTGGATACTCAAGGAGTCAGGCCTAGTAAGTTAACAGGAGATGAGCTGACTTAACCACTTACCTGGTTTCTGCAAAGTGCTTGCCCTATAGAAATGCCCACGCCAGTGGTTTATCCTGAGTGCCATTGTCACCCCCACCCAGGAGACTGCGCAAATATAGACCTCTGAGACTAGGGAACTGATTGGTCCATGGAGCATGGGCTTAGATAGTTTAACATGATTGGTCCATGAAGCATAAAGATAATTTAAAATGATTGGTTTGTGATTTGCGGGCTTTGCCATGATTGGTTAGTGATCCGCGGGCCTTGTGAACCCTATAAAAGTCGTCCCAATCCTGCACTCAGGTTCCGCAGTCCTCTACTCCTGTGTGGTGTACAACTGTGGGCCCTGGCACACTTGAATAAAAATCCTCTTGCAGTTTGCATCAAGACCACTTCTCTTGAGTGATTTGGGGTGTCGCCTTTCCTAGGACAGAGCATGGGGATCCTCGCTTTGAGGATCTAAAACTTACAGGAGAGAGACTAGAATAAAGACATATTTGTCCCTCAGTCTACCTTCTTGTGATGCTCTCTCTCCCTCTCCATCCCCACAACATATATCTCCTTGATCATGAATGTTCCTAGACTCCCAAACTGTGAGCCGAATATAATTGCTGTCACAGTAATTCATCAATTCCTGGCTGTTACACAGCGGATTCTGATGTCATAGACATCTTTAGGCACTGAGAGCAGAAATAATTCTTGGCTTGCATTCTTACTGTTATGTTTCTAAAGGAAGAAGAATGTAAAGATTGAATTGTGAGTACCTTGTGTTACCGGACGGTTGCATGCTGTGTCATTTAACGAACAGGTATCAATACAGGGCAAACATGCATACATATAAGATAAAATAAGGATATTCACGTTTTTGAAAATGAAGTTTTTAAATTGACATTGAAACAAACAAACCAAACAAAACAAACGAGAAAATCTCTCCCGTTAAATCTGCCTTGATAAAGCATCCACTCTCTGAGTCAGGCTCATGGTTTGCTCTCCTCTGATGAAGATGTGTCTCAGAACCTGTGAGCTGGCCCTTTCTTTCACAGAGACTTCCTGTATATACCTTGATGGGAAGGAGGGAGGCACCACTTCCTTCTCCTTATGCCAGATTGTCCTAGGCCCCCAATCCCATTTCTCCAAGTTATCAGACAGGGTGATGATGTTAGCATCAGAAGCCTGGGCAGGATGTTAGCCGTCTCTTGACAGCCGCTCACAGGTATGCCACACTGCCTTCTGTGTCTGATATTTGAAAAGCTGTAGGTCATTTAGATCCTGGAGAAAGAAAAACATTCAGAAAAACAAGACTGGGCATAGAATGTTCTAGAAAACACTTCCCATCTGCCATTAAGAATCTCCTCCATGGTCCAACAGTGGAACTGTAGCTTCCCTTCTAGTCTTAAAGGCACTTCAGGTGAGACTGCTTCCAGTTCCAGTTCATCCCACTCTCCACTTTATAAGAAGAAGACCCAGGTAAACTATGGGTCACATTCTTCCGTGCAATGTAGAGTAGCAAGAGAAAATGACATTTACTGCCAACTCAAAGCATCCAGACCATGCAATAAAACCTACATGGCCACTCCAATTACATCTCCAGTATTGCACATAGAAGAGTTGACGGTTCTTAACTACCAGTGCCTAGTTCAATGTCTTCTACACCAGATTGTACAATCCATTCGGCAGAGACGACTTGTAACTTGCTTGTCACATGTGGCCTTTACTTCCCATGTGATAAAGGCATATTCAATGAATGAAGAGAAGGGTAGGGTATCATGTGTTCATCAACAGATATTTTTGAAGTATCTCAAGTTACAAAGATAATACTTTGTCATAAGTAAATGATTTCTAGACAGTGCAGACATTACTAACATATTCTATTTGATCCTCAAAAATAAAGAAATATTTGCAAATTTCCTTGTGGTATAAGGGAAAGACCATGGACACTGGGATAGGTTGAGCCCTGATTTTAGATTCTAATGCTGTCATTTAACAAATGCCATGTCAATTTACTGAACTACATCATTAATTAGTATAATAATAAGTATTCTTTAAGTACCATCTGAGAACTACCTCAAGTTTTATACATAAAGCCCTTAATATATCTCATGGAACATAGTAACCATTCAATTATGGTTGGCAATCTTTGTAATTCTAAATCCTAATATAACTGTATACCTATGAGAATAAACATTCTGATCTCCAACTATTCTCTCTTCTGTCATAAAAATTCAAAATTTTGCCTCTGACAATACTTACAGTATTAAGGGATGGTACAAATTAAATACCAAAGTGGGTTTTATGAAAAGCTTCCTGATACTCTAGTTAGATTGTACAGTTATTTATATGTTGATAAAGATAACAAATTGATGTGTCTCTCACTAGAAGGACTGAGTATCTGTCAGTGTTGCCATCTAATGAAAATATCTGAATCAGCATAGGCTCAGAAGATGAATTAAAATTTATGAGTATTTTATACCTCTTTTTGTATCTACGATTTAAAAAAAAAATAGGTATTATCAAGTGTTCTGTTCCCCAATATCCAAGCTCAAGGACCTGCGGTGTAAAATACAAGGTAGAACCCCTAAGTAATATGGGAGGGCCGCTTCACCCCAGGATGAGTGCAAACCGTGAGAGTCTGAGATTTGCTGTACTCGATTTAAAACCTTGGCTTTTCTTTTCTCTGGTTCTTCCCAGACCTTGCTCCCTGCCCCACCCCCATGGAATTTAGGCTGAGTCACACGATATTTTTAGCTTGCCCCAGGTGAAAACGATCCGTGTTTCCATAATTATTGTTGCCTATAGACGCTATAATAAAAGTTTCCCTCTTCCCCCAGGGACAAGACTTGCTCCTCTTACCTCCCAGTAGGCTCCAACACCAAAGGAGTAGAATCAGTCGGGCCTTTCACCTTCCTTCTCCAATCCTGTTCTCCCTACACTTTGATTTTTGAATTTTTCAAGTTTCTATGAAAATGAGAGGAACAATAAAGAACGTTGGGGAGCAGAGGAGCTGTATCAGCGGTGCTGATGGTTGGCTGTACTTCCCGAGGACTCGGGTTTGATTCCCAGCGCCCACAGGGCAGTTTCCAGCTGTAATTCCAGTTCCGGGGTATCAGGCGGCCTTCTCTCCTCCACAGGTACCGCGTGCATTTACTGCACAGAAAACAGGTGCATGCCAACTACTCACATTCGTAATAAAACAAAGTTCTTATATTAAAGAAAAAATACTTTTCCAGTTAAATCTGCTGTTACGAATGGGTCCGCTTCTCTGGCCCAGGCTGATGCTGGATTTCTCTTCTTTGATGGAGACGCATCACGGAGCATGCAAGGTGATCACACCCTCTTGGGATGGAGGCATCGCTCCTGCTGCTTCTGTTGTTTTCTTCTTAACCAGCAATCTCACTTTCGCCAAGTCATTCAGTCAGAGGTGGAAGCCTGGGCAGGCCTCACGGTCTCTCCCTTTCCCGTGTGCTTTCTCATTCCTGCGCCTGTCGGAGGCTGAACATCTCACTGAATATTGCTGGAGAGGACGGATCTCTCTTGTTTCTCTTTCACAGCTTCAGGCGACTACAGTTGCTGAGGCACTGTGTTTCCCTAACTCCAGGACACTGGGCGCAGACTCGGGGTGCTGCAGTTAAACATTGGACCCTCAATATTTTGAAGAGGGTGTGGACAGACACTCAGCAACTAGATTGGCTGCTTTTTTTCCCAAACCCCTCACTGTTATCTTTGCTTTCTACACCCTTGTACTTGTGAGGCGGCTGGGAATGTGGGGACTTGCCAGGTCTGTTTTCACAGTGTCACCAGTCCTTGCTTCATGGTGGCCCCATGGCTCGTATCCAGGCACCAACCGTCATGAGCAGTCAGCTGGAACTGATGTAAAAATGTTCCATTTATCCGTTCTGTCACATGACCTTAACCAAATGTTACATTTATTTAATAAAATACACTTTTCCTTTTAGAAATTATGACTTTCCTGGTTTCTTGTTTTGTTTTGTTTTGTTTTTGTTTTCTTTGCATTCGGGTTTTATAATGTGATCTCTCAACAAAATAAAGGTTCGAGCACTGACTCTGTGGGTCTTTTATTTGGTATTTCATTTATAGGTTGGTCTCAGTGCCTTAAAAATATGGCTGTGATTAATCTCCTTCATTTTTAATAAACAAGGAAATTAAAACCTGATGTGATGAGTGAGATTCCCAAGTAATTAATCATAAAATAAGAAGACTGGGGCAGGGCAGAGACGGACGTCCTCACTCCCAACTTGTACTCTTCTGACTAGAGACATGGAGTTTTAGTTTTCAAAGCCTGAAAACAGTGGAAAATGACAAGGTTAATTAGAAAGAGAAAGCCTAAAACTTTTTTTTTTTTTTACTGGATATTTTCATTTACATTTCAGGTGTTATCCCCTCCCCCTCCCATTGCCTCCATGAAGGTGCTCCCTCTCCCAACCACCCTCTCCACCTCAGCACCTTGGTGTTTCCCTACACTGGGAAAACAGGGCTTCACTGGACCAAAGGCCTCCCCTCCCATTGATGCCAGAGAACGCTGTCCTCTGCTGCATGTGCACGTGGGATCATGGGTCTCTCTGTGTGAACTCATTGGTTGGTGTTTTAGTCCCTGGGAGCTGTGGTGGGTTTGGTTAGTTAATAATTTTATTCTTCCCATGGGGTTGAAGACCCATTCAGC
Organism: Micromys minutus; assembly: GCF_963924665.1. Classification (NCBI taxonomy): domain Eukaryota; kingdom Metazoa; phylum Chordata; class Mammalia; order Rodentia; family Muridae; genus Micromys; species Micromys minutus. The sequence continues at coordinate 80,616,430 of NC_137973.1, read as the reverse complement.
TCCTTCAGTCCTTTCTCTAGCTCCTTCATTGGGGTCCTTGTGTTCAGTCTGATGGTTAGTTACAAGCATCCTCCTCTGTATCAGTGTGTTTCTGTCAAAGCCTCTGAGGAAGCATCCATATCATGTTCCTGCTAGTAAGCACTACTTGGCATCAGCAGTAGTATGTGGGTTTATTGGCTGCATATGGGGTGGATCCCTAAGTGAAGCAGTCTTAGGATGGTCTTTTCTCTAACCCCTGCTCCTCTATTTGTCCCTTTATTTCTTCCCTTGAGCGTTTTGTTTTCTGTTCTAAGAAAGACTGGGGCTTCCTCCTTCGGGCCTTCCTTCACTTTGAGCTTGTTTATTGGGTATTCAACTTTTTGGGTTATTATCCACTTATAAGTGAGACATACCATTTGCTTTTTTTGTGACTGGGTTACCCCACACAGGATGATAGCTTCAAGTTTCATTCATTTGCCTAGGAATTTCATTTTCCTAGGTTTTTAATAGTTGAGTAGTACTCGATTCCGTATATGTACAATTTCTGTATCCATTCCTCTGTTGAAGGACATCTGGGTTCTTTCCAGCTTCTGGCTATTATAAAAAAGGCTGCTATAACTTGGTGAAACATGGCTATACCACTCCTGGGCATAAATTTTATGATAACACTGAAAATAAATGTTGACAGATTCTAATGCTCACAGCATGTTAAGGAAGACTAAGTCTTTACTTACCCAGCTATCTCTGAGTCTGAGCAAGCATTATTCCCATAGTATCAATGAGAAGAAGAGACCCAGAGTAGAGTGGATGAAACTTAGACAAGACCACAACCATTATAATGGGGATAAAAGGCTGGCTGCCCCTCTTTTGAAACTATGTGAAGTTATCATTAACAGGTAGTCAGAAGACAAAAAACAAAGAAAAGAAAAACCTGATAGAGAAGAGCAACTTTAAGGCACCCATATATTATAATTAATTACAGGAAACAGGATAAATGAATCAGAAACAGATCAAGGAACTACCAGTAGGAAAGGGTCAACTGATTAAAAAAAAAAAAAAAGGAATTCTGATCATTCCATTGCCACATTCCCTTCCCTTGCTGTCAGTTTTAGCAGGTATGACAGAATGAGTCAAGTTGAACAAGGACTTGATGTTCTTCCATCAAAAACCTCATATTTCAGGTGCACATTACAATGATCATACAATCGGTTTTGAGTGCCCAAATTCTAAAAGTGTATGTTTCTAGAAAATATTTGAGATCACTTGGGAAAATAGGAGGTGGTTTCACACTTGGGTCTTGGCTTCAGCTTGGTGTGAATTTTTCCTTCTGCCTTTTCTTTTGTTTCTTGGAAAACAAACTGGAGAAACTGGATCTTAAATTCTAACTATGTGCATCATTGCCAGACATTTTTCTGAGTTAAAAAAAATGTGGCAGAACCTTCCCCTAATAAATAAAGGTTTTAGGGGACTAAGCATTGGGTGAGGTGTAGGTGGGCCTTCAGAGTTGGAGACGGAAAGAGAAAAGCAGGAAAAGGACTTGCCTTTGGACAGGGAGAGCTTGGAGGACAAAATGTAGCTAACAAACAGTTCCAGTTTAGATGGCAGATCTGCCAGGATTTTCCACCAGAGGTGTTACACTTAGAGTAGCTTACAAAGTTAGGGTGCTAGTTGCTGTGCCCACTTACTGAATTACCTGTTGATTCTAAATTTCCCTTCATGTGGCAACTCAAATTTGTTACAAAAAAGGTCCAGTGGCAGGACTCCAGCCGGCCATGAGAATTTGGAAACATGTGGCTGGAGAGATTTTAGAGCTCTGGGTCAGAGAGTCTCTGCAAGATGAGAACAGGCTAGGACTACCAGTGTCCTGCAGCCAAGTGTGGGATGGTGCTTTTTTTTTTTTTTTTTTTAACATGCTACACTTAAGGAGAGGACATACTTATCTTTGAAGAGTAGCATTCACCACTGAGATAATGTCTTATTTTCTGTTTCTCTCCAGGAATTCTAGATGTGAGGAGAAAAAAAAATGTGTAGACAGCAAATTCCAGTGAAAAGAATTAATTAGTCAACTAGTCAAAGATTGCTCAGAGCAGAATGAGAGATTTGGGGTAGCTATCCATAGAGTTATAAGTCAGAGAAACATCCATTCACCACGTGGAGCAGTAGAAGGGAGAGTGGTGGGGGAGGGAGGCCCTCTTAGATTCTTACCATACCTTAGGCGGACGCTAGAGCCAAGAAACACTACTATAGAACTTCCTCAGATTCTTCTAGACTGATCTCGTTTGCTGTTACGTCTTTAAATTTGCCTCAGCCAAGTATCTCCTTTGGGGAATCATACATATGAATGTGTATGTGTGTGTACTTGATATATGTACATATGTGTATGTGTATTTTAATGCTCATTCCTCTGAGAATCAGCATGTCCTCATACTTCATTACTCATTAGCTCAGTTTTGTAAAGGAGAGCACATCATGGGTGTGCTTTAATGCTTAAAGTGTTTTTTCTCTCAGCTTGGAGACTAGAGCGCAAATAAGTTAACATATGTGTGTATATGTATATATATGTGTATATATATACTTACATGTATAAATATGCACACACACATATACACACACATACACACACACAAACACACACACACACATGCACACACACACACACATGATAGAGATGTCCTTGCCTTCTTCGTTAAAAAAGAGAAATTCATTTATCAATGTATATTAAATGTCATCTGAAGCACAGTGACAGAAAGCCTTTCAGGATACTCTTTTGGCTTATAACTGTTCTTCTTTGTCATAACAGCTGTAGCCCCAGGGCTGAGAAGTAAAACTAGAATTACAGCTGTTCTGTGTAGTATTCAAATAATGTTTGCTATTGATTCAGGACAATCAGGCAGCTCAGGATCTATTTCCTTTCATTTATGCTTTTGACATCAAAGTCACTGGGTGTTAGAATAGAGTAGTAACGCTGATAGGAGAAAACATTAATTTTACTGACAGTAGGATCCTGTATTTTCATTGCTTGGCCCCGACATATTTGTGTGCTCTCTATTCACCAGTAAACAGAAGAATGCTATCTGCAAACATGGAAGAACAATAGATTATGAAATTATTTTGACAGTTCATTTATATGAAGAAGACCTTGTAGACAACACAATGTACTGTAGTCCCTGTTGACCCAGGGCCTGTTTCTATAAAGGCTTAACCTCATGTTACTTAATAAAATTCAACCCTGCTATTTATCAGTATACTACACAAGGAAGCCTGAAGGTAGTATGTCTGGAGGCAGAGTGGCTCACAGAGGGAAAGGCAGAGATAAGAATAAAACAATCCACTTAACAGTTGACAAAGGCTGTGACCTCTAGCCAGTTGCTTGACCTCCTTGGGCTCCAGTTTCCACAGCTGAGAGAAAATAACCCTATAGGCACAAAAACATGGCCACTTGCTCTCATTTGCAAAATCGGGCAAGGGATTAATGAAATAATGTACGAAGGCAAGCTGATCTCCAGAGGTGCAAGCATTAAAACACACACGGCCAAGCATGATCACCAATAATTATGCTGGGTGACCTCTATGCTCAGGATGGAGAGTGGTTTCAATCTTTGACTGCATAATTACAGAGGGGACTGTGTGTGGGTATTTATTTATCCATTTATTTATTTATTTTTACATTCTCTCTGAAATGCCAGAAAACATTAATGACTCCTTAAATCTAGAAGAGAAGATTTTGACACAGTAAATGATTTTATTGATCAGCTATTGAACACATAGGTACAGTCTGAAATGGCCTGATGTTTGTGGTAGAATCTTGAGAGCTTGTAAATATAAGCAAAGGTAACTTAAAACGATAAATTTTAGATGCTAAATGGAGTATAGAAAATAAGCCATCCATATTTCCAAGAAAGAGGGGTCATAAATAAGCAGCCGTTCCCATCTGCCAATACCAGGCTTGACTACCTAGTGTGAAAGACAAGATTTTTAATTAGTGACTTCATGTCTGCATCCTATTGTCCATCATCAGAGTATGTCCTAACTATGAACTCCAGTTCTTTAGCTGATTTCTTATTGGCTATTAACCAGATTAAGGACAACAATCAGACTAATCCATTTATTCCTTTGTTCATTGTTTACATATATCTCCTGAGCAGTAGATGCTCAGGAGATAAAGGAAGGGTCAATTTTCACTTTCCAGGAAGGGGAAAGTCAGTAGTGACCTCACTCAATTGAAAACAGTTGAGTCATGATTGAATAGAGATAGCTGTCCTTCATTGAAGATACAAATTTAGAGAAATTAACTAGATGCAATTAATGCCCAATCCTTGAAAGAGGATAGTTCTAAGTGAAGTAAAAATAAGAATATGGGTCACAGGACATCATGAGACTCTGCAGGATGGAGGCCTCAAGAGATGTGTCCACATGCAATGCACCTGGAAAGAACACTACTGGGTCACCCTTATGGCAGTCAGCCAGTACTCATTGAAAGCATTGCCTAAGACTCTTCACTGTATTATTGAGTAAAGAAATGGCAATAGAAACTATTTAAAGATTTTAAGCAGCCAAATCCTGTATCATATGTGTTTCACTGAGTAATTCTATAGTTACAAAAATAAAATAAACACTTTGTAGTGATTTCCCTACATTGTTTAGAGACTTCATGCTCGTCTTTCTCCAGTGTTTCTCAACATCAATGGGCTCCTCACTTTTCTCCCCTATACACATGCATCAAAGATCACTGTATAACTATCTGTAAAGAAGCATGATACTTAAAAAACATGCTATAAAATTATTTAAATTTTATGTTCAGAAATTCTATCATTTCAAGTAATTTCACAGCTCCTAATCTCTGAGTTTTATACAATTAGAAGTGACTACAGTATTAGCTGTTGCACCTTGTTTTAGGTAGATTAGGAATTGGAGAGGACCTATGGAGATTTGGAAGATTATGCGTCAGTGAAGAGCAGTGTAAGTCACTCTGTGTGACTTTGGGATTCGGGATAATAGTTCTTACCAATTTTCTCCTGGGCTTTCAGAAAATAGTATTCACCAAGTGGTGATGTACAAAGACTATCTAAAATGGAGAAAAATCAGAAAATGCTCATTGTGTGGAAGTTATTAAAAAAGATGAGGAGTAACCTAAGGTAGCAGAACTTTAGATGATATGAATATTCTGTTTTCATGACATCCTTCTGATACTGAGTTAAAATTACTCTCAATTTTAGATTTAATAAAAGTTTTTCAACTTACAAATTCATATCAAGAATGAATATACTACTTTATCATTGAAACATAAATTTCATAGTATCAGTAGATGGAAGATAGGAGTGGAAAGTGAGTGCCTTCCAATGACATGCTGACTATCAGTTCTCAGTAGATATGTGTTTATGTTCATATTCAGTGGACAGCTCATGGTAAGTCTACAACGGACTTCAAATAAAGTGATATTCATTATAATTTTTTTAGGCAAGCAAAGGCAAAACATACTGAATACAATTATCTGCATAGATTAACCTGCATAGTGAGAATGTGCCGACGTATTTTCATGGGAAATTTTAAATGTATATAAATGATATGAACTTTGTTTAATGCCTGTCTAAAACACAAATAAAATAAGAGGTTTACCCCAAGCCTCCCAAGCACTCATCAGCATTGGAGAATTCAGGATCTCAGAACACTGTCAGCATTATGGTTCTTGTGGACAGAAGAATATGGCTCAGTGGATAAGGTGCTTGCTATGCAAGTATGATGACCTAACGCTGAAACAACAACTCTAATGTTAAAATACAGGCACAGAGAAGACGTCTAGAATCCAGGACTGGGAAGACAGACAGGTCCCTAGAGATCACTAGATATCAACTTGGCTCTGTTGCAGTCCAGGTTCAATGAGAAATCATGTCTCAAAACGAAACAAAACAAAACAAAGAAAGTGAAAAAAGAACTTGAGATTGGTGTTTAGTCTTCACTGTGCATATGTGTACATGTGCACTGGAATTCACATGTACACATGCATATACATAGGGACATGTATGGACAAAATGAACCTTCATACAAATGTGACAGTTACTTAGAAAACACAATGTCTTGTTTTAAATGGTACAGAGTTGATTTTCTCAAAGAATTTCCCCAAAAAGATACTAAAAGAGGAAACAGTCCAAGAATCACCTGTTTTGTAGTGTAGGAAATATCTATATAAAAATTAATGATAAGTTTTGTTAAGCATCTTGTCAATAGGAGAAAAGACCTAAACCTACCAAATACAGAAAGCAATATGTTAGAAGTACTTTCAACTCTGCTTTGGTTTTGGTTTTGTTTTAAAGAACAACATTTTTTTTTATTTAGGGAGAGATTTGAAATACTGGCCAATTAATTTTGAATGGAGACATATATTGAATGTCTGCTACATATAAAATATCATGCCTATAGCTGGTGGACACAAGAGGAAGATGCACCAGGTATCCTTTGACATGTGCAAGTTCCCACATACATGAACAAATCACTTCACCCGAATCTACTCATTGAGGTCATTTCCACACATCTGTCAGGAAGAATCACTGTAATTTGCATTGTATCATTAAATGGCATGTGCAATTTGCTACACAACGATAGAAGGATGGGAAAAAAAATCAAACTTCCCTTTGAGTCCATCTATTTTTATGATGCCTTTTCAGTCCTCTGTATGAGTCCCCTCATGGTCCAGCCCATTCCGGAACAGTTTTACCTCTTCCTGTAATGTCAACGGTAGGTAACATTTATAGCCCCACAATTCCCAAAGTTTGCTTTGCATCCAGGACTTCTCTTCCATGCTCCAGGCTCATATAGCTGGCTCTGTTTAACATCTTCACTATCCCACAAGCGTATCGGATGAACTGTGCTTGTCAGTCATGGCCCCCAGTCATCAGCATCAGGCATGTATGCTGAATGAGAAGAACGCACTGTCCAAGAGACGCTCAGAAACTCACAGGATGCCACCACATATCTTGAGAAATATAATGGAAACCACACGAGAGATTGCTGGTAGATGGCTACCACAAAGTACGTTTCCTCACAAAAGTCTACAGAGCAAATATTTTAGGTGTGGTGTTGTGGTTATATGCAATCTTGCACCGTCTCTGTTTTATTTTCACAATGTCTGAAAATGTGGAAAGAATTTTGGCTTATGTGTCCTGTGAATAGATCAGAGTGGGAATTGGGGCTGTAGCTTTCAGCTCTGGTTAAGGATAACAGTATTCTCATGAACTAATTTCCAATTATCTACTAAAAGCTTAATGGTAATTGATTTTTATACATCTTTATGTATCTTCTATCAAATCAAAGAATCACAGGAGTCATAGTTTGAAAACTTAAATTTCATAGGGCCACTTGCCTTTAGTGTCTTTCAAAGGTTGTTGACTATAATGTTAAACAGAGCCGATGGTGGCTCTAAGCAGCCTTTTAGACTTCTAGTCTTCAAGTCCTGATGTACTGCTCCCATTGATAAACATGTATCACCTTTTGAGTAGGTCATTCCTTCTTCCTTTCCATGAACATCATTCTCATACTAACTCATTCTTTTCTTCACTTAAAATTATTGGCACTTTACCTTTCTTTTTGAAATCCCAGGGCCACATTTTTGTTCTGATTCTACCAAACAAAATTAAATTACCCCTTCCTTCATTCTAAGAGCACACCGCTATATTTCTGCACAGTCTATTGCTCGGTACACATCTCCTTAATTGACTCTTTGTAATGCTCATCTCCTCCTCTAAAATGTAAATTTCAAGAGGACAAAGCTGGATTCCTGTCTTGCTATAAATGTCATGGCAAACATCTTATCATTTCTCCAAAGAATTAACAGTTGAATAGAAGACTAAAGGGATATCTAGTCCCAGCTGGAGAAGTTCAAGAAAACATTCTCTGAGCTTATAAAATGTAAGTATACAAAGAATTTAGAAAAGAGAATGAGTAACATTTTTGATGGAATCCTAGGACCTCAAAGAGTGAAGCTGTACAAAGCTCTGAGTTATATGATAATCATAGTATAGATAAGGACATTACTTAGAAAACTGGGTTGGAAGCAAATTGTAGACCATCTTAGATGCTGAGATGAGAGACATACTTTATCTTAATTGCCCTAATAGGCTATCCCCCTATGGTGTTCTGTGAGCTTTTAATATCTTTAAATCACTGTAGCTCTGCAAGACAAGGCTGTCATAGAATGAATCTAAGTTGAACCCAGCATCCCTTCCTCCTGATATTCAAGTCCTCATTATATTCTTCCCATTGAGTCCATTTCTAACTATTCACTGTGGCAAAGGTAATGAGAAGTGATGCCCTTGTTTACTGATTGACGTGTGAGACCATCACTCTCACCAAGGGACATTCTCTCTCACTGATTTTGATAATACAAGTTGATTGTGTTAGTGAGACCCATGTAGCAAGGTATTGAAATCGCCACAGGCAGACAGCAGGAAAATCAAGTCCTTAGTCCAAGAAACTACAGTGAACTGAATTCTGGCAACAAATATGTGAGATCAAACTAGATCTTTCCCTCATAGAGCCTTAGAAAGAGACCTCAACCCTTGTTGAAACTGAGATAATCAGAGGCTCCTGATCTATAGAAACCATAAGGAAACAATTATGTTGTTCTGTGTCTGTGATAACATTGATATCTAGTAATAAATAGTGAAGATAAAGTATTAGAGTTGAATTATTTCTCCTGCACTCAATTTATTTGTTGAATTCCTCACTCCTAGGATCTCAGAATGTGGCTTTTTTCAGCAACAAGTTTTTAATAAACACATCAAGTTTCAGAGAGGATACTAGAGAGTCCTGAACCAATTCTACTGGTACTGTGTGTTAGTTACTTTTTCTCCAGCAATGAAAAAGAACAAAAACACAAACAAAAAGTAGACCAAGACACACGTGGTGCTGAGGCAACACCTGAGAGCTTACATCTGTTCCACAGACTCCATGCACCAGCCTTCAGAATGGTGAGAAAATAGGCCCTGGTTGGTTGCATCAGATGGTCAGTGATAAGTTTCAGAGCTATTAAGAAGCTAGCATGCTGCATTTTGCAACCTTTCCTCACAAAGTGTATTTATGAATACACAAAGGCTGCTGGCAATGTGAGGAGCCTAGCTAAAGCCACACTGGTACAACATAGCAGTGGACCATGGTTAAACAACCAGTCTCGTCCATTTCTGCAACATTATTTTAAAGGGTTTGTACAGGCAAATGCTTAACATTGAGCACTGGACTGTCCTCTTTCTCTTGTCCACCATTTTGCCAACTGGTCCCTTTCTCAACTCAAGGTTTTTACTTCTCCATTCATATCAAACACATAAATAAGACTTTATATATTTATATAAAATTTGGGAACCAAAAATCATAGAAAACATGTCATCCTCCCTTAAGACTGGCTTAATTTAATAATCTCTATCTGTATACAGTTTCTAACAAATTACATGACATAATTTTTATGGTCAAAAAAGGCATACACACATACACAGACACACACACACACACAGACACACACACAGACACACACACAGACACACACACACAGAGACACACAGACACACACATGAGCAGCAGGGGCTGGGTGATAGTGTTACTTTATTTATTCATTCTTTGGTATATAGATGCCTAGGTTCGTGAGCAATGCAGCTGTTAGAGATAGAACTGCAGTTCACACTGATGCACTAACCATGCTGTGCTGACTTGACATCCTTTGGATGAATGTCTAGGAGTAGTAGAGCAAATTCTTACAGGAGATCTATTTTGAGATTTACAGAAAGGTCCATAGTGGTTTCCATTATCACTCGATTAGCTTTTATTCCTAACCCAAAATATATGAAGCCTCTCTTCGGTCTTCTTCCTTGCCAGTCATTTTTATCACTTACATTCTGAATGATGGGAGATAGGGATTTATTAACTTTGTGTCAATGACTAAGTTATGATACTTCTTTCCTTCACATATTTTCTTTCAAACATTTATATCATATATATGGGTGTTTTGGTTATATGTTCATCCATGAAGGCCAGAAAAGGGGTGTCAAATCCCTTAAAACTGGAGTTATAGACAGTAACAATCATGTGCATGCTAACAACCAACCCTGACTCCTCTGGAAAAGCAGCCAGAGTTCTTAAGGTCTGAACCATCTTTTCAGCCCTGACTCAGCTTTTATAATCAGATTATAGGCATGTTTCTTTTAATGGATTTAGAATAATTTATTTCTCGGGCTCTATTTAATATGGCAATATTATGCAAACATGTTTACAAGTAAATATGTTTCTATAATACTTACTTTCTATATCATTTAAAAGTCAGCAAGGAAAACTTTACTTAAAGTGCTCACAGCTTGCAAGCCATGGTGAGATGCGGTCATTTGAAATGGTTGGGATGACCACTTTCCTCAGAAGAACAAGTCTTTGTGTGTATATAGAGCTGGAAGACGAGATATTTTAAAAATGCAATGAACTATTTCTCAAGACATTATTTATTGGACTTGGCAATATGTCTGTGGTCTGCTGTTTGGAGAAACTTGATTGAAATGATTGTAAATAGCTTTCTGTTTTCCCTTCATTTTGGTTCAGACCAGGATTGTGTATTCTCTTACGTATAATAAATGTCAATGTACTCGTGGGTGGTTTCCAGACAGTGAATGTGGTTTTTCAGATACTAATTGCCAAGATGGGGTTGCACAATCAGACTTCTGAGACAGGGTTCTTTGAAGCTTTGATCATGTCTTTTTTAGCTTAAATGTGTTTGGAATGAGTTTAGAAGCAGCCATTGCTCGCTGGGGGTTCCTGTCCATCTTTCTGACAGCCATTCTCTCCTCCTTAGCTTTGGTTCTTTCTCTGAGCCTCCTACACTCAGTTCATTGTGTCCTTTTCATGACCTCTGATTTGTCCTTAATCTTGATTATCTACGGGTACCAATTTATAGGTTGTACCAATTTGAGGTGTTATTTGATAAGAGAGGAGCCCACTTTGTCTTCAAGTGCTCTCTCTCGAAAGAATCTAATCTCTGAGCCAAATTCCTCAGTCTCCTTAAGCTACACAAATGAGATTTCTGTATGTCATTTTCCTAAAAGCATATTCACCACTGGTCTCTTATTCTTACTGCCAAACACAGTCGGGTGCTTTCTGTACTCACAGCAACTAGAGCCTTTAAGCCATCTGTATCTGCGAGTCATTTGTATCTATTCAAGATCCCTGGCCTTTATGTGCCCAACGTGCCTTATTTTGGCTCATTAAACTGTCACAGGCCCATGGTAGTGAAAATCATCATTCTTGCTTGATTCTTCAACTATTAGTATACCTTACATGTTTCTGTCCTAAGATTCTCTTTCCATGACCTGCAGAGGGACCTCATTTTATCCTATTAGTCCAAAGACAATGTAATGACTGCACAATGTCTCTACTTTTATTCCCCTCAGCTCAGGTTTTTACATTGAACTCTAGAATTACATATAAAATTACCCACAGGAGAAATGCATGCATCCGAATGTCGACTATACTGAAGTTTCCATACTCAACACTTTGAAGTCAGTGTTTGAGAGATTAATTTCATTCCTTCTCTTGTCATCCCATATAGTATTTACCTTGTCTTTGCAATTAATTGTATCAGCATCTTCAAGACTGAGCAAGCTGTCAGCATCAAACCTTGTATCTAATCAATGACATCAAGGTTCTGCCCAGTACAGTTCTATGTTCTCTCCTCAACTTCCTGCTCCAAACTCATTCTGATATGCCTAGAAGATTTTACAGTTCCCTTTTCTTATTTACTTGTGTGTTTGTTTATTGCTATGTCCAACTATATCTTGCTTCCCCCCCTATTAGTCACTAATAACCTTATAAATGTTGATGTTTATCATACTACCTAAATAATATCATTTAAATATAACAAAATATGATTCACAATTTGGTGCCCACCTTCCCTCCATGTTTATTATTATATGTTAGGTCTTTCTTCCATTCAAATACTTTTCTGTCTTTAGCTTGCTATTCCTTTGATGATTTGACTTCCCTGAACACCATTATCTTTGATATGTTGGCTTCTCTGTCATCTCCTGAAATTATTGCTAATTCTCTAACCCAGTGCATTTCCTCTCCCTGATGGCTTCTTCCTAAACACTAGTTTACATTGATCACTTCTTCTTGGTCCCCACTTAATATCTATGTTATGTTAATCACTCTATTAAAGTGCTTCTAAATGACAAGCATGACCTTGGAGTTCAAAGTACAATCTAGCTCCCTGCTCCCACCCCTTCATGCTGAATCAAAATGTCTAGAATAAGACCCAGAATTTGGTGCTTTAGCAATATTTCTTTACCGTCCTCTACGATGAAATCTCCATTTCTACTGCACAGTCAGTATCTTTATTGATGTATTTCTAACCATCCAATGATTAAATACACATAGTAGAATTCTGTTATAAAAGGTAATCTGTAATAGAAGAGATGCCTTGTAGCCTGGGTTCTTTCTTTGACCAGGAGTGGAAATGACTGATAGATGAAATCCTCATCCGGTCTCTTCCGACAGAGCAGCGGGGTGCTCTTGCTGTGTGAGCTAGCTGTGTTAGAGCATGCAAAGCAGGTTGCTATGAGATATCTGTTCTCCTTGACAAAAGGAAATAGAACAGTTTCCATCTAAGATACAGAGTGGATCTGTGGCCCAGAAGAAGCAGGTGACCCTATGGAAAGGTCGACGGCTCTGACGACCTTCTTCAGAGTGTCACTCTGTATATACAGTGGCAAAATGAGATGCTGTTTTCTTAAAGTAAAAAAAGAATAGAAAAGAAAAAAAATTTTTTTTAATTTTTGATTGTACCATGTGAGTAGCACAATCCCGCATTGTGACTGAAAGTACAGACAGTGGAACTCAAGTGAGGAGGGAAAATTAAGCAAAAGGAAAATCTCAGTGAAACTAAACAACAGGAAGAGGTCAGTAGAATGGTACTAAATATGTAATAACACATTTCTATCTATTCACTTTGGAAACATACATTATTTGAAGAGGAGAATGTTCTGTGTTACATGTATATATTTGTGGAATAGGGCACATGTCTCTTCAGATTCAAGTGTCTGCATGTGTATGTCTGTGTGTCTGTATGTCTCTGTGGTCAATGTCTTTCTGTGTGTATAAGCAAAAGGACTATGTTAGATATTATTTCTTAGATGTTGTCTGTCAAGTTTATTAAGTACATTTGTCTGGGACTTGCCAAATACGTTAGACAATCTGGTCAGCAAGCTTCAGAGAGCCACCAGTCTCCTTCTCTATAGTACTAAGAGTATGGTCCCATCACCACATCTGCTTCTTCTTCTTCTTTACTGGGACAGGGGAGGGTAAAACTCTGGCTTTATCTTGACTGAGTTATCTCCCCAGGAAGTCTGAGTTCTGAAGAAGAAAAGGAAGTGCTTCTTGGCACATGCAATTCAGTCAAGAAAAACTTTTTGAAATGAATGGGCAGGAAGATTTTTCAACTGGCAAGAATCATAAAATTATATTTAACTTCAAAAAAGTGTTTCTGTAGAAAGATAATCTGTTAGCTTATTTGAATATCGTACTTGAGAATCCACACAATGTGTCCTGTTTAATTGAGCTATTTCACTGCTGCTTTTAAGATTCCCACCCACATGATGCTCTGTCTTTCAACACTGAAGCATGAAGAGGAAACATTAGTGCCTTCCCACGCCTGCACAGAAAAGATGGCGGCCTCAAGGGTGCTCACATAGCTACAGGTTTCTCTTTACATTACATTGTATTCAATGACCTCTGATATGTCTATTCAGCATCCAATGACTGCTGTGAAGTAACTTGCTTACTAAACACACAATAATGCCACAATAAAGTACAGTGAAAACTTTGCTTGTTATATAAAGCCATTTCCTATGCAGAAATTATTTTTCTTTGCCTTTCTTATCATGTCTGCTTCTCCAAAGTCATTCTATGATAGCAGCCTCAGTTACTTTTGCTTTTATTTCATGGCTACTATATGTTACATATGAAAGGTTTGCCTAAAAATTAATAAGACCCTGCCAAACATCTTCTCAGATTATCTGAGTGTTACAGCTAGTTCATTCCTGTACAATGGGATAGCTGCAGTGTGCTACCATTGTTACGTGTTGTACTGAAAACTTTTCCCATGTAATGGGTTTTGCTGAAAGGTCTGTGCATTTTCACCACTCCTGGATTTTGACAAGTTTGCCTGAAGTTAGCCTGTCCCCGTACATGTGCAGTCCGAGGGGCAGGATTTATTAGGTATCACTCCTGGTCTCAGTTTCAGGCAAAGGAAACACAGACGTTATAGATTAGTTACTATGGGGGAGGGAGACGCAATAGAAAGGTGGCCAGCAATTTTCAGCAGTAAATTCAGGGAAATGAAAGCAATGCAGAGCACCCACAGTGACTGATTTCCAGGGACCAGTTGTAAACACGCCATCCGTGTCATCCCAGTAGACAGCCAGTCACCGCAGACACCATGCACCTGACCCCCGACCACTCTTACACTGTGAAAAGTACAAATGTCTTCACACTGGCTGTGTTGTCAACAGTTATACATCCAATGCTAGCTTCTCTGGGGGAAATAATGAGATAATAAGCAAGCAGTGAATAGGGAAATTGGCAGGAGCTTTGGTAATTGCTGTAATCAAAACAAAGATGCATCTGATAGCTTCATGTTTGTCTGCTTCAGGTAGCTTTGTTTCTATTCCTGATTTCTCAGGAAAGCTCTGTGTCCTTACAGTGACCAGCCTGGGTGGGACCTTATGCTTTACCTTACTAGAGGAATTGTTTTGCAATCCTTTGTAGATATCACACAAGATTATTTACCACAAACACAAAAAAATATTATCACTAACATTTATTTTTGATGGAACTAATTTCATCATTTACTTTTGACAGAGTAAAACCAAAATTGTATTATGTACATATGTATAAATATATAAATAAATATGTGTATTCATATTTATTGCTTTTTCTAGCAGATAGACTACATGTTTATGGAATCTCATTTATTTTTCATTTCCTTCACAATTATCTACAAGCAAACTGACATTTCATAACATCAGAAATCTATTCTATATTTGAATACAATGAGAACTCTATACTCTGCATATATAACATACAAATATATAGAAAATAAACCTTCCAATATTTATTGAAATATTTTACTTCAATATTGAAATATTTTATATCAATATTTATTGAAATATTTTACCTCAATATTTATTGAAATATTTTAATCAGCTAATTTTTATTCTTGTTTCCTATATCACATCCTAAGCAGTGAATAACCTACTATACTGTAGCTCATATAATTTTATTTTTTCTTCAGAAATGTTTTTTTGCACTCCTGACTTAGTCCTAGAAGGACAAAGAATTTTGACTATGGTGTGGGTTGCTTGTGTACCTATTTTTAGTTTAAAGCACAGAATCAGTCAATCCTTATACCCTGAGACCTAGGTTTTGAACCTTAACACCACAGAATAAAAGAAAAGAAACAAAATTAAAATGTTCTCCTTTGTGGTTTTATAACACAAGAAAACAAACATTGTGCAAACAGTAGCACCATGTTTTATGCTGGATTGGGCTTTTGAGAATGTCCAATGGATCCTAACATCTGATGGCCAGTACCTATGAGGTTGACACTGAACAGCCCTTTACAGTGACTGAGTCTTTACTGAAGCCCCAGAAGAAAAAATATATATTACCCAGCAATGGTACACCGAGGACTTAGAAACTCTGAGAGAAACTAAATCATTCACTGACTGTCCACTGGCCCAGTGTTTGGCCTTGATCAAGACCATGTAAACCCATCAGATCACAGAACTAACTAGTAACAATATGTCTCATACTTTTCTCTATATGTATGACCTTAAGCTGTAAAGAAATTAAAGTTTGGCAGTCACTAGAGCAGAGAAATGTTAAAAAGAAGACTCACAACTACCTGAAGATTTAGTTATTCTACTTCTAGGCATATACCCCAAAGATGCCCCAACATACAATAAGGACACATATACCACAATATTCATAGCAGCTCTATTTATAATAGCCAGAAGCTGGAAAGAACCCAGGTGTCCTTCAGTAGATGAATGGATACAGAAATTGTGGTATATTTACACAATGGAGTACTACTCAGCTATTAGAAACAAGGACTTTATGAACTTCTAAGAAAATGGATGTATCTAGAGAATATCACCTTGAGTGAGGTAACCCAGTCACAAAAGAACAGATGTAATATGTAGTTACTGATAATTGGATACTAACCCCAGAAAACTCTGAACACCCCAGAAACAACTCACAGAATATATGAAGCTCAAAAAAAGAAAAGAAAAGAAAAAGAGAAAGAAAGAAAAAAGAAAAAAGAAGGAAAGAAAAAAAAGGAGGGCCAAAAATTGGAAGCCTCAGTCCTTCTTATGAAAAAAAAATAAGTGTATAGTACCCTCTCAGAGTGTGATACATCTAGACCTTAAATCATTAATTACTCAAGATCCTTGTGGCAATTTTTGTAGTTAAAAATCCTTATGTTTAATCTTCACACACCAAAAAAACTTTGACTATTTCCATGTTACATTTTTTGTTTTACATATACTTTATGATCTTTGTAAATAGTAAGATTTCAATGTATACTATCAAAACTTTAATATAATAAAGTACTGGGGAAAAAAATATACTCACTGAGGGGCTGACTTTTGAGAGATTTTCATTCGGAGGTTTACTTACCATTGCTTTCACTCTAAAACCATAAAATCATAAGTCTTTCCACCCAGCGGAATTCACAGTAAGGGACACACCAAAGTCAGTGAAATTCTTCATCTTATTTTTTCTCGCACCAAACAGGAGCCATGTGATATCTTTGTTCAACTAATTATGATTAAAAGTCACTCCCACCTCCAAGGAAATTTTTAAAAACTTCTGATGAACAATATAGTATACTTAAAATGTGAAGTACAGCAAATTTTCACACAGACATCAAGGATAAAAGTACTCAGTTTCAGGGCAAGAAACAGTCTTGGTGCTCTATCAACAGCTCATCAATCAAAATATATACCTGTTGCTTTTCACTCAAAAGAAAGTTAAAAGTCAATCTTCAATTTTTGGTGAAAGGTAAGTGTTTTTTATTTGTTGTTTGGTTTTTTGGAGGAGGAGTGTTGGGGGCAGAGGATTTTTTAGCTAAGATTATTCCAATGCCACATTCACACAGTTATACAATTTAAGATAGAAAATGATAAAATAACATTAATTTATACCTAAAAATATCAGGGGAAAATGAGTCAAAACCAGATAGAACAAAAAATTTATTAATATGGAAGTCAAAAAGTTTGGAGAGTAAAGTGATAGAAGTCAGAGGTAACTATGATCAAGCAAATATTATCTCCATGATACATCAGTGAAATATCATCTAAAAATCAGTGAATTTTATGGATCATTTTCATGGAATAAAGAACAACAAACATTCAATCAACTCTGTAGATGCAAGAAACGCTTTTTTGCAAGTGAATACTCATCCTGATTTAAGTTCTCAAATTTGAAGGCAGCTTGGAAACCCTGGATCTAAGATCCTATTGAGTGATGAATGCCAGAGACATTCATCTGAGACAAAGGGCAAGGCAAGGTTGGCTGTTCTTGACACTTGTTGGATTACAGGCAGTGTTCTCATCTGGACAATCAGTGAGCAAATGAAGCAGGTTGCACTCAATCAAGGTTGAAAGGAAGAAATAAATCTCTTAGCAAGTAGCTTTATCGTCTATCAAAACACATCAGACTCTGTGCTGAAAAAAAAAAAATTAAAATACCTACTGAGGACCTGTGGGGTGTATCAGTGCATAAATGCATGCCCTGTAACAAGCTGGTCATCTATAGTGTGATCCCGACAACTCATGGAAAAATATGAAATGGGGTCGTGGGGCAGCTCTCCTGGTGTGTGTACACAACATTCTATGCCTGTGGCACCTGGAGACAGGAGAACCCACAAGAAGCTCGACTAATCAGCGCAATGGCAGAAAACAAGAGAACCTCTGCCTCAAGAGTCAAGGTGGAGAGAATTGTCACAGAATGTGTCCTTCAGTACCAACGCTGACATGTTCCCAAGCATGAATGTGCCTATGTATGTGTGCACATACAAACACTGAGTACATAAATACATATTTAATACCTAGTCGTATAAATGAATATGTTCATGTTCACCATGTACAGGTTTTGTAGGATCTAAAACAAATTACCAGAACATGAAAAATGAATCTAGTTTCTACAGGCAATGGGTAATTTATAAATAGGAATACGACATCAAACCCCTGCAGGCCACTCTGGAATGCTGAGACGGGAAGAAATCACCTTCCCCCAAAAAGGCGCACTGCAAGCTGGTCATCCAGTATCGAGTGGTCAGTTCTGAAAACATATATGAGCAACATCATGCAAACTGAGCAGGTTATATTTAAGAATCTATATGTATATACAGATATGCATGTAAAAACAATAAAAAACCATGAATTTGAAAGTGGGCAAGGAAGGTTATATGGGTTGGCTTGGAGGGAGAAAAGAAAGTGGAGAAATATAATGGTGATATTATTAATAAAAATTAAAAATTAAAATAAATAAAATTCTTCTTTTAAAAGAATACTGGAAAAAAGTAGAGGGAAATAGATTCATACAAATGTTTAAATTTTAAGTAATAAGCTCCCAGATATGTGTTAGACTAATTAGAGAAGACAAGAAGAAGTTCAGTAAAGGGAGAAATAGTACAAGTTCATGGATTGGAAAACTCGGTGCCCTCACTATGGTGGTTTCTCAAACTGATCCGATGATCACAGCAAGGATTAATGAAATCCACATGGCTTCTTTTGTTTTGCGGAAATTTTTAAGCTGACCCTAAAATACATATGAAAAATAAAAAGTTCGGAGCAGAGTAAAAATGATTTGGAGTCGATCTCATAGGAAATAAAATGTTCCAATTTCAAAACTTTATAAGCTGCGGTCATCACAGATGGTGTTGGCAAGGGATAGACAGAGATCAACGGAACAGAATCAAGTCCAGAAATAAAACCCTCATGTTTATGGTCAATTGATCTTGTACAAATGTGCCAAGGGAATCAATAGGGAAAGGATAGTCAATTTGCTATCCAAGACTATAAATTAAAACCTTCCTGTACACCGTATGCGGTAATTAACTCACAGTGGATAAGAGACTAAGAGTAAGAGCAGAAACTACAAGCCTTGTGCATAAAACATACAACCTGTCTTTACGACCTTGAGTGCTGTAAAGAGTTCTTAAGTAATAAGTCAAAAACACATTAAACAAATTTAAAAATCACCAAATAAAATTGACATTTTCCATTTAAGATATAAAGTACCATTAAAATATGAAATAAGCTTAAGTGGTGTGAAAAATCACTGCAAATTTTTTCTTTGAAATTAAAAAGAAAAGAAAAGAAACTTCAGGTGGGGCAGTCTCTGGATGACCTTTCCTTCTGTCTCTGCTCCACACTTTGTCTCCCTGGGGATCCATCCCATATACGATCACCAAAGGCAGACAATATTTTGGAAGCCATAAAGTGAATGCTGACAGGAGCCTGATCTACCTGTCTCCTGAGAGGCTCTGCCAGAGCCTGAGAAACAGAGTCAGATGCTCTCTACCAACCATTGGACTGAGCACGGGGTCCCTAATGGAAGACTTAGAAAAATGACTGAAGGAGCTGAAGGAGTTTGTAACACCTTAGGAAAAACAATATCAAGCAATCAGATCACCCAGAGTTCCCAGAGACTAAACCACCAACCAAAGACTACACATGGAGGGACTTATGGTTCCAGCCACATATGTAGCAGAGGATGGCCTTATAGAGCATCTACAAGAGGAAAAGCCCTAGGCCCTTTAAAGGTTTAATGCTCTAGTGTAGGGAAATGCCAGGGCGGGAAAGTTGGAGAGAGTGGTGGGTGGGTGGGTGGGGAAACACTCTCTTAAAGGCAGGGAGAGGCAGGTAGAATGGGGGAATCCCAGAGGGGAAACTGGGAAAGGGGATAACATTTGAAATATGGTTTAAAATATTCAATAAAAAATAAAAATTATAAAAAACTTTAATATATGAATACATAGTACCCAATTTAAAAACGTGGACAGGAATTGAATAAGCATCTCACTAAAAATAAACCCAAGGTCAGTAAGTATGTAAGATGGAGACCCACATTCATCATTAGATGAATACAAATATAAAATTTTATATTAATATCCCTTAAGTGACTATACTCAGAAAAACAGAAAAGGTAGGGGTTGGGTTTGAGAAATGTGGAGCACCATCATCTCTTGCTGAAAGGTAAAACGTTATAGCCATTTGGTAAAACATATTAGCATTTTAAATAACACAAACTAAATTTGTTATATAACACAAAGAAGGTATTGCTAGGAAGCTACACAAGACATACAATGAGGTACTAGTTTACAATGCAATATCCAGAGAAGCTTCAAATGTTTTTAAAATTTTCAAAACTCTACGTGGAAATGCATAAGGTTTATGTCTGCAATTTGAAATGTTAACTATGAAAAAGATGTCAGTGGTATAGAATATTTATTTGGTAGCCGCCGCACAAAATCATGAAAGAAGTCACATGCAAAAAACTTCATTGATTCCACTTATAAGAAATAAGTAGATTTGGAAATCTACATAGAAATAAAGAAATATGGAGTTTTAAATATCCAGTAATAGCAGTAAACACACGTCCTACAAATGAACATGAGAAATTTTGGGGGTGTATAAATGGTGGGGAAGGCCTACTCACAACTAGTGATCAACCCATGATTTCTTTCCCAGCTTTGGAATACATACACACATATGTACATACATATATGCACACACACACACACACACACACACACACACACACACACATATATGTGTGTGTGTGTGTGTGTGTGTGTGTGTGTTAAATTATGTCATAAAAATCAGTGGATTGAAATATCTGGACTTTCCCCTAAATTAAAAAAAACATTTGATAACCTAGAGTTTATTAACTCTAAACATTAACCCTTCTTAAAATATTTATATAGAAAAATCAGAAAGGTATATGACAACACACGAATGAAGACCAAACACAAAGAGGTCACTGGTGTCAATCTGCTTCATGTTAGTGTCATTGCTTTAAATATAGGTGGCTGCCTGGAGTAACCAGAGCCAGACTGTAACATCTGATAACACGCACAAAATTTGATATACAAGATGTCATAGTACCAATGCACGAAAGAACTGACAGGAACTGTCTACATCACTATACCACCTGTAATTTTTATATTTAAGAAAAGAAATGAACATTATGGGTTTTTTCACAAGGTTCTGATACTTGTTTTATGAGCACCATGCAATGATGCAGAATTTATGTAGACAACTATGATAGACAAGGCTATGTATATTGTTCCTTCCCTGAGATGTAAAGTGTAGACAGATTGCCAAGACTCAAGATGTGTCTGTCTGTTATCTGTGATGAACTGGACACCAGGGCTATATAAAGACCTCATAGTTAAATAGCAGAAACTCATTCCGGTACCAAGCTCAAGATCAGAGTAGAAAATCTAACTGAACCAAATTAGCCTGTGCAATGGTTCATCCAAAAACAAGATCAAAGGATGTAGTAAACAGTTATTCCTCAAGATCCAGGGAGAATTGGCTCTCTAATTTCCTTGGATACTGAATTTATGTATGCATGATTTCTCATATAAACTGATGTGAAACTTGCATATGACATGTGTGTGTGTGTGTGTGTGTGTGTGTAGTCTTCCATACATGTTTAAAACATCTCTATATTATTTATAATGCCAATCACAATAAATATACAATACAAGTACTTGTTTGTTGAGTATCTGAATGAAACAAGTAAATACAAGATCTTTCTTTATGCAATATATATTTTTATTTGAACAACTTTATTTTTAAAAAAAGAGATAAATATACAGATTTTAAAGGCATTTTTGCAAAAGTATATGAATACATTTTTGTCAGTACTTACTTTTTTTAAAGGTTTGATAGTATACATTAAAATCTTACGCATTACATTTAGCATAAAGTACATGTAAAACAAGATTTAACCTGGAAATAGTCAGTTTTCTTGGTGTGTAAAGATTAAGCATAATGATTTTTCTTTTTTTTTTTCTTTTTGGCCTTTGTTTTACTTGAACTTCATATAGTCTGTGTGTTGTTTCTGGAGTGTTCAGAGCTTTATGGGGTTAGTATCCAATTATCCAAATAATTGCATATTATGCCTGTTCTTTTGTGACTGGGTTACCTCACTCAGGATGATATTCTATAGATGCATCCATTTTCTTAGGAAATTCATAAAGGCATTGTTTCTGATAGCTGAGTAGTACTCCATTGTGTAAATGTACCACATTTTTTGTATCCATTCATCTACTAAAGGACATCTGGGTTCTTTTCAGCTTCTGGCTATTATGTATAAAACTGCTATGAACATTGTGGTGCATGTGTCTTTGTTGTATGTTGGACCGTCTCAGGGGTATATGCCCAGAAGTGGAATAACTGGGTCTTCAGGTAGTACTATGTCCACTATTCTGAGGAACTGCCAGTCTGATTTCCAGAGTGGTTGTACCTGTTTGAAACCCCACCAAGATTGGAGAAGTGTTCATCTTTCTCTGCATCCTCGCCAGCATCTGCTGTCATTCAAATTTTTGATATTGGCCATTCTGACTGGTATGAGGTGGAATCTCAGGGTTGTTTTGATATGCATTTCTCTGATGACTAAGGGTGTCAAGAACTTCCTTATATTCTTCTCAGCCATTAGATATTCCTCAATTGAGAACTTTTTGTTTAGCTCTGTACCCAATTTTTAATAGAGTTTTTGATTCTGTGGCGTCTAACTTCTTGAGTTCTTTGTATACCTTGGATATCAGGCCTCTATCTGATGTGGGGTTGGTGAAGATCTTTTCCCAAAATGTTGGCTGTCATTTTGTTTTCTTGACAGTGTCCTTAGACTTACAGACACTTTGCATAGACTTACAGAAACTTTGCACTCTCATTAAGTCCCATTTGTTAATCTTTTTCCTTAGAGCTTGAGCCATTGGTGTTTTGTTTAGAAACTTTTCTCCTGTGCCTATGTGTTCTAAGGTTTTCCCTACATTCTTTTCTACTAGTTTCAGTGGTTCTGGTTTAGTGTGGAAATCTTTAATCCACTTACACTTGAGCTTTGTACAAGGAGATAAGAAAGGGTCTATTTTCAATCTTCTGCATGCTGAGTGCCAGTTGGACCAACACCATTTGTTGAATAGGCTGTCCTTTTTCTATTGAACATTTACAACTCCTTTGTCAAAAATCAGGTGACCATATACATGAGGGCTGATTTCTGGATCTTATATTATATTCCATTGATCCACATGCCTATGTCTGTACCAGTACCATGCAGTTTTTAACTCAATTGTCTTGTAATATAGCTTGAGGTCAGGAATGGTGAGTCCCGCAGATGTTTTCTTGTTATTGAGGATGGATTTCACTATTCTAGGTCTTTTGTTTTTCCAGATGAAATTGCACATTGCTCTTTCCAACTATTTGAAGAATTGTGTTGAAATTTTGATGGGGATTGTATTGAATCTGTAAATTGCTTTTGGCAAGATGGCCATTTTTACAATGTTGATCCTTCCAATCCATGAGCATGGGAGATCTTTCCATTTTCTGAGATCTTCCTCGATTTCCTTCTTAAGAGATTTGAAGTTCTTGTCATACAGGTCTTTCACTTGCTTGGTTAGAGTCAAACTAAGGTATTTCATATTCTTTGTGACTATTGTGAAGGGTATGTTTCCCCTAATTTCTTTCTTGCACATTTGTCTTTTGAGTAGAGGAAGGCAACTGATTTGTTTGAGTTAATTTTATATCCTACAACTTTGCTGAACTAGTTTATCAGCTGTAGAAGCTCTCTCATGGAATTTTTGGGGTTGCTTCAGTACACTATCATGTTTTCTACAGACATTGATATTTTTACTTCTTTCTTTCCAATTTGTATCCCTTTATTTTCTTTTGCTGTCTAATAATCCCATAACACCAAAAAAAAAAAAAATAGAAGTCATCAAAAGCCTCCCAACCAAATAAAGTCTATGTCCAAACGGGTTCAGTGCAGAAAGTTACCAGATATTTATTGAATACCTAATACCAATACTCTGCAAACTATTCATCAAAATAGAATCAGATGGAACACTAATTAACTGATTTTTGAGGCTACAATAACCCTTGTTCCTAAACCACAAAATGACCCTACAAGGAAAGAGAACTTCGGACAAATCTCACTTATCAAAATTGATGCAAAAATACTCAACAAAATCCTCACAAACCGAATCCAAGAACACTTCAAAACGATCTTTCATCATGATCAAGTAAGCTTCATCCCTGGGATGCAGTGAAGTTTTAATATATGTAAATCCATCAATGTAATCCACCATATAAACAAACTCAAAGAAAAAAACACATGGTCATTTCACAAGATACTAAGAAAATATTTGACAAAATTCAACACCCCTTCATGTTAAAAGTCTTGGAAAGAACAGGAATTCAAGGCCATACCTAAACATAATAAAAGAAATATACAGCAAACCACTAGCCAACATCAAAATTAATGGTGGCAAACTTGAAGCAATCCCACTAAAATCAGGGACTCGACAAGGCTGCCCACTCTCCCCCTACCTATTCAACATAGTACTGGAAGTCCTGGCCTAAGCAATTAGACAGCAAAAGGATATCAAAGGGATACAAATTGAAAAGGAAGAAGTAAAAATAATCATTATTTGCAGATGACATGATAGTGTACTTAAGCGACCCCACAAATTCCACCAGAGAACTCCTACAGCTAATAAACAAGTTCATCATATTGGCTGCATATAAAATTAACCCAAACAAATCAGTAGCCTTCCTCTGATTTGGAGAAAGAAATTAGGGAAAAGATAACCTTCACGATAGTCACAAATACTATGAAATACCTTGGTGACTCTAACAAAGCAAATGGAGGACCTGTATGACAAGAACTTCAAAACTCTATAAAAGAAAATCGAGGAAGATCTTAGAAAATGGAAAGCTCTTCCATGCTCATGTATTGGAAGGATCAACATTTTAAAAATGGCCATCTTACCAAAAGCAATGTACAGATTCAATGAAATCCCCATCAAAATACCAACCCAATTCTTCATTGAGTTTGAAAGAGCAATGTGGAATTTCATCTGAAATAACAAAAGACCTAGAATAGTGAAATCCATCCTCAATAACAAGAAAATATCTGCGGAAATCACTATCCCAGACTCAAGCTATATTTCAATGCAATTGGGCTAAAAACTGCATTGTACTGGTACAGAAATAGGCATGTGGATCAATGGAATACAATAGAAGATCCAGAAATGAGCCCTCACATATATGGTCACCTGATTTCTGACAAAGGAGCTGTAAACATTCAATTGGAATAGGACAGTCTCTTCAACAAATGGTGTTGGTCCAACTGGCACTCAGCATGCAGAAGACTGAAAACAGACCCTTACTTATCTTCTTGTACAAAGCTCACGTGCAAGTGGATCAAAGATCTCCACATTAAACCTGGTACACTGAAACTTTTAGAAGAGAAAGTATGGGAAATCTTAGAACACATAGGCACTGGAGAAATTTTCCTGAACAGAACACCAATGGCTTGTGCTCTAAGGTCAAAGATTGTAAATGGGACTTAATGAAATTGCAAATTTGTGTAAGGCTAAGTACACTGTCAAGAAAACAAAACAGCAGCCAACAGAGTGGGAAAAGGTTTTTACCAACCTCACATCAGATAGAGGCCTATTATCCAAGGTATACAAAGAACTCAAGAAGCTAGACACCAGAGAATCAAACAACCCTATTAAAAAATGGTGTACACAGCTAAACAAAAAGTTCTCAATTGAGGAATATCTAATGGCTGAGAAGCATCTAAGGAAGTGCTTGACACCCTTGGTCATCATAGAAATGCATATCAAAACAACCCTGAGATTTCACCTCATACCAGTCAGAATGGCTGAAATCAAAAACTCAGATGACAGCAGATGCTCACGAGGATGTGGAGAAAGAGGAACACTTCTCCACTGTTGGTGGAATCCTAAACTTGTACAATCACTTTGGAAATCAGTCTGTTGATTCCTCAGAAAATTGGACATAATACTACGTGAAGACCCAGTTATTCCACTTCTGGGCATTTACTCCAGAGACGCTCCAAAATAAAACAAAGACAAATGTACCACAGTGTTCATAGCAGCTGTTTTTATAATAGCCAGAAGCTGGAAAGAACCCAGATGTTCTTCAGTAAAGGAATGGATACAAAAATTGTGGTACATGTACAAAATGGAGTACTACTCAGCTATCAGAAACAATGACTTTATGAAATTCTTAAGAAAATGGATACATCTAGAGAATATCATCCTGAGTGAGATAACCCAGTCACAAAAGAACAGATATAATATTCAGTCATTGATAATTGGATTCTAACCCCAGAAAACTCTTAACACCCCAGAAACAACGAACAGACTGTGTGAATTCAAGAAAAGAAAAAAAAAAGAAAAGAAAAAAACATATGTTTACTCCTTACACACCAAGAAAACTTTGACTAATCCAGGTTACTTCTTTCTTTGTGTGTACTTTATGCTCACTGTAACTAGTAAGATCTTAATGCACACTATCAAACCTTAAAAGAAAAAAAAAAAAAAACCAAGCAATGACAAAAATGTATTTGTGTACTTTTATGGAAAAATGCTTAAAATTTGTACATTTATCTTTGTTTTTTTAAATAAATTTCTTCAATAAAAAGAGGAAAAAATGAGCTAAGAATGTAGCCTTGTGGCAATCCTTGGTATTTTAATATCATTATGTTTAATCTTTACACATCAAGAAAACCTTGACTATTTCCATGCTATATTTTGTTTTATATGTATTTTATGTTCATTGTAACTAGTAAGTTTTCAGTGTGTACTATCAAAGTTTTTTAAAAAAGACAAAGTACTGCCATAAAGATAATCATATAGTTTTATGCAAAAATGCTTTTAAAATCTATAAATGTATCTGTTTTTTAATAAGGTTTTTTAATTAAAAAAAGAAGGAAGTGGTGAATAATAGTCAAGGACTCTGCATTTAGCAGAGCATCAGTAAGATGCTATTTGCACCTCTGTGCTCAGGAGGGTGGGCAGCAAAGCTAGAACAGGTAATTCAAAGGAAAAGAACAAATATAGTCCCAAGATGATGAGGCTGGGCTCTAGAGAGATGAGCAGAAAGATAAATCAAAGGAAAATAAAACATCAATAAAAGAAAGAGCACAAACATTTTCTTGGGTTAGGCATGGTGGAACTGCACAAGAAATGCTCAAGAGAAGCAGAGGATAGAACCACGGTAGGAGAAGAATGTAAATAGCTTAAGGATTGGGCATAGATAAGTCACTCTGTGCTGTCTCATTTCTATCTCAAAGATAAATGATATCATTACCAGGAAAAAACACAGAGGGCAAAACAAACATACCAAACCCATAGAAAGAACATGGAGTCAAGCAAAAGATAATTGTGTCACGAGTTCTGTAGCCTAACAGGTTTTGCCTCTGAGTCCCTTTGTATGTAAAATTGATTACTTCTAGAAACATATTTTTAATTATTTCAGAATTTTCTATAATGCATTTTGATAATATTCTTCTCAGGTATTTTCCTTCCCTCTTCCCAAGCCTGCTTTCACCTTCTGACTAACCCAAACACCTTCTGCCCCAATCCCACAATTTCGTGTTCTCCAATATGTGCTGGTCATATGCTTGAGTATGCAACCAAGGACTAGAGCGTGCTCAAATTACCAGAAGCCACATCTCTAATGAAATCTGACTCTCCATCTAGTCACCAGATTAGCATGAGATTAAAGGGATTCATGAGCTCTACCCCTGGCTGAGGAGCTGAGGACAGTTAGAGGCTGCTGAAGATGGTACATTATTCTAAAGATGATTCTCTTGAGCAATAGGCCATATCCTTTGTTCTCGTCATTCTAGATAATAAGGACACATATTTGATAATTTGTCTACAGAATTCTGCTAGTTCTAATTCAGACCATTGTCAGACACTGATAAGGATCAGACTGTCTCAACTAAGTAGTATGAAGTAAGTTGACTCAGTCTGAACTTTAAGATGAGGAAGAGTAGGATGACAGGAAGGTAGCAACACAAAATCAATTGTAGTCTCAAGTTTCTAGCAAAATGGGCAATGGTAAATGTGTTTTTATTTCTCTTGAATTGGTTTTAGATAAATATACAGAGAATTATTTAAATATTCAAAAGTATGAGATCTACCAAGGTGATACTGAAATTAAAAAGGTGATTCTTATAGAAACAAAATGAGGAGGAATTTATACATAAAAATAATGGATGAGATTTCGTTTTTCAAATTGTAATTCGGACTTTAAAGTATACTAAATTTTAACTATTCAGTGTTGCTTGCAGAGGCTCTAAATTGGCTTTGTAATTATTTTGCACAATAGCATATTGTGTTCATGTTGTAGCATGTTATTTGTACCCAGATATTCATTACAGTTACTTAGGGAAACATAACCAGAAACTTCTTGACTTACAGATTTTTAAACCTTACCCTTAATGTTCTAATAGCGTAAGGTTTTATTATTATTTCCCATAGTACAAAATAAGCAAGTGAGGGAAATTTTTTAAAGCCCTGCAAATTTTTAGGCTCATAATTCCGTCATAATAGGATTTCTCTGAATGTGTGGTTTGAAATTCAGCAAACAGAATTTTAATTATATGTCCTTTTATAAATTTGTACCTGTTTTAATAAATGTAGCTGCCATATTTTTTCCTGTCCTAAAATTTCTTATCTGAAGTAAGGACAAATTTCACAATTTAAATAGTTAGAGTTTTCAACATAAAACTCCACAAATAAGCTACAGGAGTGACATTTATAAAAAGTGGTGAATTCAGATCCATTTGAAGGGCTTTCAAGGTTCTCTACCCACATCTTGATGGTTCTTCAGGGAACAGCCTCACACCCGAATATCTCCTCTGATATCTCTTTTGTCAATCACTGGAATAGTGTTAGTTAATTGATTAATTGATTAAGATCTGCCGCGCGGACCACCAGCTCCTAGGGCTGAAAAACTAGGACCAGGAACAGAACTTTGGAACTTCTGTTTCCACCCGGTGACGACTTCAGGGCACGGAGCAGAGCCCGGCCCATCTGCCATGCTGACCACCAGCTCCTAAGGTTGAGAGACTGGTGAGTGGGAGATCTGGGCGGCCGGGGAGCAGAGAGATCGCTGCAGAGTGCGCACACGGGGTGCACTCTCCGACCTGCCTGATCGGGAGACCAGGAACAGAACTTTGGAACCTCTGTTCCCACCCGGCGACTCTGAGGCATAGAACAGGGCTGGGCCATCTGCCACCTGGACCAGTGGAGATCCAGGGACACAGACCAGATACAAGGGAAAGGCGAGAACATATCACTGACAACAAAATGGCAAGAGGAAAGTGAAAGAGTATATCCCAAGGAAACCAAGACAACCTGGCAAGACCAGAACCCAGCTCTCCCATAACAGCAAACATCGGAATTCCAAACACTCCAGAAAAAGAAGACACAGACCTGAAATCATACCTCAAGATGCTGATAGAGATACTTAAACAAGAACGGGAGGAAAGGCAAAAGGATTCAGAAGATTTTAAAGAGGAAACAAGAAAAACACTCAAAGAACTCAAAGAACTAGAGGAAAACAGAACCAAAGAAATGAAGGAAGGGAAGAGGGAAATTAAAACGGAAATTGACACAATAAAGAAAACACTAAAAGAGATAACCCAAGAGGCAGAACACAAAAAAAAAAAAAAAAAAAAAAAAATCAGGAGTCACAGAAGCAAGCATTTCCAATAGATTACAAGAGATCGAAGAGAGAATCTATGGGGCAGAAGACAACATGTAAACATAGACAAAACAGCCAGAGAAGATGCAAAAAACAAAAAGCTCCTAACCCAAAATATCCAGGAAATCCAAGACACAATGAGAAGACTGAACCAAAGGATAATAGGAATAGAAGAGGGAGAAGAGTATCAACTAAGAGGCACAATAAATATCTTCAACAAAATCGTAGAAGAAAACTTCCCTACCCTCAAGAATGAGATGGCCAAGAGCATAAAAGAAGCCTTCAGAAGTGCAAATAGGTTGGACCAGAAAAGAAATACCTCTCGACACATAATAGTAAAAACACCAAGTGCCCAAAGCAAAGAAAGAATACTAAAAGCAGTAAGGGAATAAGGTCAGGTAACATATAAAGGCAGGCCAATCAGAATCACACCCGATTTCTCAACAGAGACTATGAAAGCTAGAAGAGCCTGGGCAGACATCATGCACACCCTAAGAAAGCACAAGTGCCAGCCCAAGCGGCTATACCCAGCAAAACTATCAATCACCATCGATGGAGAGACGAAGATATTTCAAGACAAATCAAAATTTACACAATATCTGACCACAAACCCAGCAGCACAACAAATTATAGGTGGAAAACCCAATACAATGTGGGAAAATACAGCCTAGTAAAAACAAGAAAACTCCTAAACAAGAAAACTAAAAGAAGAAAAAGACACAGACACAACTCAACCCACAAAAGCAATAATGGAAGGAAATAGAAACAACTATTCCTTGATATCTATTAACATAAATGGACTCAACTCCCCAATAAAGAGACATAGGCTTTCAGACTGCATACATAAACAAAATCCAGCCTTTTGCTGCATACAGGAAACGCATCTCAGAGACAAAGACAGACACTATCTCAGAGTAAAAGGGTGGGGAAAAAACTTCCAAGCAAACAGCCCCAAGAAGCAAGCTGGAGTAGCTATTCTAATATCGAATAAAGTAAATTTCCAACCAAAAGTTATCAAAAAAGATAAGGAAGGACACTTTTTACTCATTACAGGGGAAATTTGTCAGGAGGAACTCTCAATTCTTAACATATATGCTCCAAAAAAAAAAAAAAAAAAAAAAAAAAAAAAAAAAAAAAAAACCCACATTCATAAAAGAAACCCTAATAAAGCTCAAAAAATACATTTCACCTCACACAATAATAGTGGGAGACTTTAATACCCCACTCTCACCAATGGACAGATCATGGAAACTGAAACTGAACAAGGACACTGCAAAAATAGCAGTAACTTTGAACCAACTAGAATTAACAGATATATACAGAACATATCATCCTAAAGTAAAAGAATACACCTTCTTCTCAGAACCCCATGGCACCTTCTCGAAAATTGACCACATAATTGGACACAGAACAAGCCTCAATCGCTATAAGATTGAAATACTCCCATGCATCCTCTCAGATCTGCATGGTCTATGGCTGGTCTTTAACAACAACAAAGAAAACAAAAAGCCTGCGTACATATGGAAACTAAACAACGCTCTGTTAAACGATAGCAGGGTCAAAGAAGAAATAAAGAAAGAAATTAAGGACTTTCTAGAATTCACGAAAAACGAAACCACAACATATCCAAACTTATGGGATGAAATGAAAACAGTACTGAGAAGAAAACTCATAGCCCTAAGTGCTTCCAATAAGAAAGTGGAGAGAGCTCACATCAGCAACCTGACAGCAAAGCTAAACGCCCTAGAACAAAAGGAAGCAGATATACCCAAGAAGAGTAGACGGCAAGAAATAATCAAAATTAGGGCAGAAATAGACCAAATAGAAACAAACAACCATTGAAAAAATCAACAAAACGAAGAGTTGGTTCATTGAGAAAATCAACAAGATTCATAAACCCCTAGCAAGACTAACTAGAGGGCAAAGAGAGAGTATACAAATTAACAAAATCAGAAAGGAAAGTGGAGACATAACAACTGAAACTGAGGAAATTCAAGAAATCA
Source organism: Micromys minutus (assembly GCF_963924665.1). Lineage (NCBI taxonomy): Eukaryota > Metazoa > Chordata > Mammalia > Rodentia > Muridae > Micromys > Micromys minutus. The sequence continues at coordinate 80,584,602 of NC_137973.1, read as the reverse complement.
TCAGATCCTACTCCAAAAACTTATACTCCACAAAATTGGAAAATCTGGAGGAAATGGACGAATTCCTAAACAGATACAAGATCCCAAAGTTAAACCAGGACCAAGTAAACCATCTAAATAACCCTATAACACCTAAAGAAATAGAAGAAGTCATCAAAAGCCTCCCAACCAAAAAAACCCAGGTCCAGATGGGTTCAGTGCAGAATTGTATCAGACATTTATTGCGGATATAACACCAATACTCTCCAAACTATTCCAAAAAATAGAATCAGATGGAATACTACCCAACTCATTTTTTGAGGCTACAATAACCCGTGTACCTAAACCACAAAAAGACCCTACAAGGAAAGAGAACTTCAGACCAATCTCACTTATGAACATTGATGCAAAAATACTCAACAAAATCCTTGCAAACCTAATCCAAGAACACATCAAAACGATCATTCATCATGATCAAGTAGGCTTCATCCCTGGGATGCAGGGATGGTTTAATATAAAGAAATTTATCAACATAATCTACCATATAAACAAACTCAAAGTACAAAATCACATGATCATCTCACTAGATGCTGAGAAAGCATTTGACAAAATTCAATACCCCTTCATGTTAAAAGTCCTGGAAAGATCAGGAATCCAAGGTCCATACTTAAACATAATAAAAGCAATATACAGCAAACCAACAGCCAACATCAAACTTAACAGTGGGAAACTTGAAGCAATCCCACTAAAATCAGGGACTCGACAAGGCTGCCCACTCTCCCCCTACCTATTCAACATAGTACTGGAAGTCCTGGCTGGAGCAATTAGACAGAAAAAGGAGATCAAGGGGATACAAATCGGAAAGGAAGAGATAAAAACATCACTCTTTGCCGATGACATGATAGTGTACTTAAGTAACCCCAAAAACTCCACCAGAGAACTCGTACAGCTGATAAACAAGGTAAGCAAAGTAGCTGGATAAAAAATCAACTCAAACAAATCAGTAGCCTTCCTATACTCAAAGGACAAACATGTGGAGAAAGAAATTAGGGAAAAGGTACCCTTCACAATTGTCACAAAAACTATAAAATACCTTGGTGTGACTCTAACTAAGCAAGTGAAGGACCTGTACGACCAGAACTTCAAACCTCTAAAGAAGGAAATTGAGGAGGATCTCAGAAAATAGAAAGATCTCCCATGCTCATTGATTGGAAAGATCAACATTTTAAAAATGGCCTTCCTACCAAAAGCAATCTACAGATTCAACGCAATGCCCATCAAAATTCCAACACAGTTCTTCATGGAATTGGAAAGATCAATGTGCAATTTCATATGGACCAACAAAAGACGTAGAATAGGGAAACCCATCCTCAACAACAAGAAAACATCTGCGGGAATCACTATCCCTGACCTCAAGCTATATTACAAGGCAATTGTGCTGAAAACTGCATGGTACTGGTACAGAAATAGGCATGTGGATCAATGGAATAGAATAGAAGATTCAGAAATGAGCCCTCACATATATGGTCACCTGATTTTTGACAAAGGAGCAGTAAACATTCAATGGAAAAAGGACAGCCTATTCAACAAATGGTGCTGGTCCAACTGGCACTCAACATGCAAAAGAATGAAAATAGACCCTTTCTTATCTCCTTGTACAAAGCTCAAGTGTAAGTGGATCAAAGATTTCCACATTAAACAAGATACACTGAAACTATTAGATGAGAAAGCAGGGAAAACTTTAGAACATATAAGCACAGGAGAAAAGTTTCTAAACAAAACACCAATAGCTCAAGCTCTAAGGTCAAAGATTAACAAATGGGATTTAATGAGATTGCAAAGTTTCTGTAATGCTAAGGACATTGTCAAGAAAACAAAACGGCAGCCAACAGAATGGGAAATGATTTTTACCAACTAAGGTATACAAAGAACTGAAAAAGCTAGAAACTAGAGAATCAAATAACCCTAATAAAAAATGTGGTACAGAGCTAAACAAAACGTTCTCAGTTGAGGAATATCGAATGGCTGAGAAATATCTGAGGAAGTGCTCGACATTCTTAGCCATCAGGGAAATGCAAATCAAAACAACCCTGAGATTCCACCTCACACCAGTCATATTGGCCAAGATCCAAAACTCAGATGACAGCAGATGCTGGCGAGGTTGCGGAGAAAGAGGAACACTTCTCCACTGTTGGTGGGGTTGCAAACTAATACAACCACTCTGGAAATCAGTCTGGCGATACCTCATAAAATTGGACATAATACTACCTGAAGACCCAGCTATTCCACTTCTGGCCATATACCCCAGAGACACCTTAGTACACAACAAAGATATATGCACCACAATGTTCATAGCAGCTCTATTTATAATAGCCAGAAGCTGGAAAGAACCCAGATGTCCTTCAGAAGATGAATGGATACAAAAATTGTGGTACATATACACAATGGAATACTACTCAGCCACCAGAAACAATGACTTGACCAAATTCTTAAGAAAATGGCTGCATCTAGAGAACATCATCCTGAGTGAGATAACCCAGTCACAAAAAAACAGACATAATATGCAGTCACTGATAGTGGGATGCTAATCCCAGAGGCTCACACTGCCCCAGAAACAACTCACAGACTGTTTAAGTCCAAGAAATAAAGAAAACAAAACAAAACAAAAAAAAATTTTATACAACAAGAAAACTTTGACTATTTACATGTTACATTTTGTTTTACATGTACTTTATGCTCATTGTAACTATTAAGTTTTCAATGCATACTATCAAACCTTTAAAAAAATCAAGTACTGACTAACAAATATATTCATACAGTTTTATGTAAAAATTATTTTAAAATCTGAAAAAAAGTACTGACAAAATATTGTATAATTTTATGCAAAAATGCTTAAAATCTGTACATTTATCTTTGTTTTGTAAAATAAATTGTTTAAAAAAGCCTAATCCTTTTTTATTTACTGTTTTATTTAAAAATCCAATCTCTTTGTTCATACCTTCTCTTTCAAATTATATAATTAATGAATTATTTTATATGTTTAAATAAGAGATTATACAGATTAAAAAATAATTAATTAATTAATTAATTAATTATAGAGCATCTATAACATTTGTCATTTTATACTTTATGTATGTTTATTCCAAGAGCATGGAATTTAACTCTGGTCCTAACAAAAATGATCTCAGTTCATACCCAGGGATGTATGTGACAGCCAAATATTCTGTCCTCAAACTCCATGCTCACAATAAATCTGACAAATGCTTAAGACTTCCTCCCAAGTCCCACATTTACCATGAATCCCCATTTTGGGACACTGTTTGGTTTACTTAGTAACATAAAGTGCATAGGTCTGAAATATTTATGAGTATGTTACCTTATTTTATCTAAACAAAAAGAGCATTGGACATTTTTTACATAAGATTTTAGTGATCATTGGACTGATAAAATCCCCACAACAGCCCAAGTCAATGCTTTGGTTTTGCTAAAACGTTCAAAATAAAGTCAAAACAAGAACAATGGGTTCAAAAGGAGGGGTACGCCATTGTGACAGAACAAAAAAAAATTGAGAAATTCTGTATTGATTAGCTAGACTTGTGAAGCTATGGGGATCCAAAGCTGGAAGATCAATACTGGGGAAAAAAACTGGACCAGAAAGTGTCTGGTCTTAAATAAACATAAGGTATGTGACAGAGTGTGATGCTTATCAAATTCTGTTTTCTTCCCTGCATGTGAATAAAAATGTACATAAATGTTTGATTTGCTCATTATGTACGAGGTTCAGCCAATGTAACTGAGGTAAAGCCCTGAGAGAAGGAAGTTGAAGGCTTCGGTTTGCCTTCTTCTCTTCACTCTGTCCCTATGACTGCTATAGCTGCAGGCTGTGGCCTAACCAACACTTACTCAAAGAAGACAGAGGACATAAATGTGATGTGAAATGTGTGGGTTGGGGGCCACTGAAACCCAGAGGTCGTTTGCTGCTGTAGAAAGATGTATAGGTGGGAAATTATCTACAGTCCTGGCTAATGATGCTGTCAGAAAAGCAGTTCTGTCTCTCACCTCACACACTATTTGATGCTAATCATGGAGCTGATGATCTCGGAAAGAGCACTGTATTTTAGCGGATGCTGCTAGGGCTCACAATTATATTACCAGGATTTTATGAGCAACATAACAAGATGCAGCCACCCTAAAAGGAAATGACTAAAATATCAGACAACATGAACCTTTCTACTTCCCTTCATCAACCACAATAGTAAACAACCCAAAAGAGGTATCCACGGCATAGGTACAGAAAACTGAAAAGGAGCACCCGTGATACAACAATTTCTTAAACAGGAAACATTGTTATCAGCTGTTTGGGCAAGAAGCTTATTGTCTATATACATGAAAGGGAACACAGCTTCACTAATAACTCACGACGAATAAAGAAATCACAAAATATAACACCACCATAGACCTGACCAGATGGACTGCTGTTTGTGTGCCTTTTTCTGGGAGATGTGAATAGTGCTATTCACAAGGAGTAGCGCTTGGAGGCTAGACTAAACCAAGCTGGAGAATTGATCTTTCGATAAAGGCGTTAGTTTATAGGGGTGACTCACTGCAGTAAGAGTAAGAAGTTTGTGGCATCACAGTGACTTGGGGACGGCAGCATCACAGAGAATCCCACAGCAGCATTGGTGACAAGTCACGGGAAAGCCACATCACTTAACTCGCTCCATGACTCGCTCCAGGAGGGAATGTCATGATCCTTAGGCATTAAGAATGTCTTGATTCTTACATACATAACAGTGACTAAAGTAAAGACAAGACTACCAAATGTTGACACAGAGATAAAACCACTGAAACTTACAGGAGTCTTTTAACTATCACGTATCTGTTTGGCATTTTCAGCTAATGCAAATTGAACTCACATTCTACTGTGCCAGAGACACTTTGAAGACTAGTGCTCTTGCTCTACTCTGAGATCTGCCTTGCAAGATACTCCTTGAAAGGAGGACTTCCTTCCCAGCTCTGACGATAGCCAATATCCTCCTGCTGTTTGATTTGTCAAAGTACTCTCACCTTCAAGAAGGAAACACCTGCTTGAGGGCCACAGTTATCAATCAGGGTTACAGAATGAGACCTAGTTCTGAAACTCTGGCCATGTGAGTCTTAACATGAGATGGGAATCGAGGCATGCTGCTCTTCCTGCCCACACCTGCTGCATCCCCTTGTCATAAAGCATGCCTCAAGCCCCATCGCAGCACCTGCCTCTGGAAAAATCAACAAGGGACAGCTTGTGTTCGAGGCAGTCTGAGAAAGCAGCTGACAAGTTGGAATCTGCACATAGCTCTGTCACTGCCCGGTTGGCCATCAGGGCTCCAGTTAGTGGGGAACACCTGTGTGTAGGCACTGATCATATATTAGAACTTTCACTGGCAGGGAATGGGGAGGTAGGCACTAATACCAGGGAATGCACCTGTCTTGGGCCTTGGAAAGGAGTATGTAGAAAGACAACCAGATACTGAAGGATTTTGATAAGCAACTGATAATTAAAAGCTAGTTGTGCCCTGAGGGCCTTTTTATTTACACGTGTTAACTGAGAGATTATGAGAAAGTTGAATATCATATCCGAATCCTTTCTCTTAATTGAAAATGTCTTCATCATATTTATCCACCCCCAATTCCTCTAGATCCACCCCATTTCCCTACCCATACAACCTTTTGTTGGTTTTTGCTCTAACAGAAAAGCAAGAAATTAAAAAAAAAAAAAAAAAAAAAAAAAACATGAAAATAAAATTTAACCCTAACAAATAAAGAAAAATAAGACAAAACAAATTTTCAAATGAAACAGTGTTATGAAAAGTACACAGAGTTACAGTGGTGTTTTTTATGTATTGACCAAATAACATCTGGCCCAGACACTGCCCTAAACCATGCTTCATACCCAAGAGCTCACCATTGAGAAAATTGATTTTCTCTTTGGGAATGTGAATCAAGTGCAGCTAGCTTCTTAGGTAGGGGTGAAAGCCTAAGTCTACTTCTCCCTCTCAGTGTAGGAACACTGTCTGGCTTATACTTGTGCAGGTCTGGGACATGTATAGGCATTCTTTCTGAGTCTAGATGTGCACTTATTCTGATGTATGTGGAAGCCACTGTTTTCTTGGAGTCATTCATTATTTCCATCTCTTTAGAGCTTTTTTCCTCTTCTTCTGCATAGATCCCCAAGTCTGAGGTGGAGAGATCTGATGAAAACGTCCCACTGAGTACTCCACATTCTCTACCTCTCTATGTTTCCAAGTTGTGGATCTTTAGATCAGCTTCCATGTACTGCAAGAATTAGCTTTTCTGATATGGATGAAGCAAAGCATTGACCCATGGTATATCAGAATGTTGTTATGGACCATTTTATTGCTATGTTCCTTTAATAATATGTAAGGTATGTGTCTAGGCCTGTGCCCTATTTAGTCTCAGATTCTTGGTCACTTTAGCAGGGCCAGGTGTGGGTTCCAGTACTTGGTTACATCCATGATGTTTATACATCCATACCTTGTTGGCAGGTCACTGTTGTAACTTGTAGTGTTTGTAGCTGGGGTACACCTATAAAGCCTTTCAACTTCAGTAGTGCACAGAGTACCTACCAGTACTTGAACTTGTTGGTGTGTGTCTATGTATATTTGTGTGTGTGTGTTTGTGTGTGTGCATGTGTGTTTGTGTGTGTGTGTGTGTGTGTGTGTGTGTGTGTGTGTGTGTGTGTAGCTGCTGCACTAGTTGGTTTTCATATGTTTTTTTAATAGTCCCTAGTATTCCTCATATTAAATTAGTCTTCTTGCCTACAGCCCACATTTAATCATATTCAAGTCTTGGTAGACTTGATGACATTCAAAGAACATTAAATTGACAAGTAAGACCTTTTGTGGAGTTTGGCAGAAAAAACCCAAAAAACAAACAAACAAACAAAAAATAAAAAACAAAAACAAAAACACAACCAATTCAGTACCTAATGGGATACTCTAGTGGTGAATAAATGAAGACGAAAAAGTTTGAATTTGGGTCATGAATGATGTAGTGGGCTGAGTTATATTCCATCCAAAATTGCTATGAAGAAGTCATAAATTGAGAGTCATGTCTTTCAAGAATGTAATTAATGTAAAATGAGTTTGCCCCGTGCTGTCCTTAGAACTGAGGTTCTCAACATTCCTAATGGTGCCACACATTAATCCAGTCCCTGAGTTGTGATGACCTCCAAACATGAAATTATTTTATTACTATTTCATAATTGTGATTTTGCTGGTGTTGTGAATTTTGATGTCAATATCTTATAATGCAGAATGTCTATTATGTGACCCCAAAGGGGCCACAACCCACAGGATGAAAACCACTGCCATAGAATAATGTATTAGGACACAAACAAAATTATATACACTTATGAAATTGTTTGAAGAACACAATACATAAAAAGTGCAAGTGAAGACAGCAACAAGGCAAAGACATACACTGACAGTTACTAAAAATGTAGTGAGGCTTTGAAACAAACAAAGGGAAGATGCTGGAAGAGTTTTGAAAAAGTTGAGAAAAAAACTTTTGCAGAGATTGTTGGTAAAATGTGGACATTCAACGTGATTCAATGAGACTCGGAAAAATACTCTGTGTACTGTAGAGAAAATGACTATTGTCTTAGCAATACACAGCTATTCTCAGGAAGAGCACATTGGCAGAGATATGAAAGCAAAATGTGCTTCTGGTGAGGTGTCGAATAGAGTTGAAGAACACACTGGAAACAGAAGAGCCATGATTAATGCAGATTTGTTGGCTCAGGTTGTAGGCAAAGGCTGAACAAGAATGACAGTTCTAGTACAGGCTCATTCAGGGATGGACTTGAAAAAATTGGTGAGAGGAAACACCATGTATAGATCTCTAAATAATGGATCTAGTCACCTACCTCATGCTCAAGACTGAGCATCCAAGCAGCACAGGGTTAATGTCAGTGTAGGACAGTTTGCCAAAGGACAAAATTGACTATGTTGGTAAATTTAAAATTCATATTGTGAAATATGTTTGAAGAATGAAAATAAACTACAATTTTATTCAGCGAGGAAGAATGAAAAGTTGTTGAGTACCAGATGAGAGCAAAGGGACAACTGCGTAACTTACATTAACTGGCACAGGTTACTGCAATAGGAAAGAAATGGAAAAGGGGGATCTGGTAATGTGCTTATTGATATGGTGACAGTTAAATATCTCCTAATCATTCACACTTCATATGCATTATGATTTATCTTAAAAGATTGTTACAATGATTGATACTTGGACTTTCTCAAAATAAATGTTCAGTGTTGAATTACCTACTCCAGTAAGTAAGAATGCTGATCTACCACACTGAACACCAAGAAATACACATGAACCCTTTAGCCCTGTCATTCAGAGGGGAAAGCAATGGACTGGTCTGTACATGTCCCTTCCTTTTCTATCCCCAGTCAGTTGTTACTCATCCATTATTGGGAAGAAAGACAAATGGGGAAATGAGAGGCCAGAAGCATAATCTTCCCAAGCTACATTGTCTTAAAAGAAACATTTAAAAAAGAGCAAGCATCAAGAGTGCACTTTGACATTACTTAGGTTCCTATTATCTCAATCATAACTGATCATAATCACTAAGCCTCTTGGCTTCTAAGACCCTTCTATTTCACTTCTATCTATCAAGACTATCAAATCTACAGTAGTCAGGTGACACAATTTTCTCAATAACTTTTAGAAAGCTGCTGGTGGGCAGTGAAGAGTTGACTCTTGTTAGAGTTTAGGACTGAACTGATGATTATTTGTAATTGATTACACAGTATACTAAATGTTCCCTTGAATTCATAGACAATTCACAACATATATTTCTCATACTTGTGTTCTCAAAATAGAGTGTCACATGTAATCAGTTTATGGTTTTGACATGACATTAAATGATAATGCTGGGATAATATAATGATGAGATGTCAATTGACAAATACTTTAATAACAGAGTAGCAAAACTGACTATAAACTCTCTGTCATTTGTCTGGCAACAAGTCCATGAATTAAAATCAAATCCTAGCATAGATTTGGTTGTGGACTTTCTGGACCTGATAGAAGAAGATGAACAAACCAAAAGCAAGCTGCCCGGTGTATAAGAAAAGTCTACATGGTTCTGCATGCCACAGTGAGTCTTGGAAGGCTGGGAGCACATGATGCTTCTGGATAAGTAAACATAAAATTCTAAATGGTTCCAACAAATGACAAAAGAAGGTGAGACATGCATGTAAGAGCAAATAAATCTGAGACACACATAATAAGTTGCAGTGTACCGAAGTCACTATCCAAATTTCACCTCCAGGGTTGAGTACTCGGTCCCCTAGCTTTTAGGAAAATCAAGTGAGGTAATAAATAATTCTGTTGGCAGTTACTCCAATCATTGCATACCATGAAATGCAGATTGGCATTTTTTAGTAACCAAAGATGCTTACAAACCGGACCATGTCATTTGTATCTCTTTTGTATATAATGTTTGTAGGCTCTACCGGCACAGCAGTCACAGTACAAACAATACATCACTATATGTGCTATAGGCAATAGAAGATGCCCTCTACAAGGTCATGCCTTCAAATTACAGCTCACACTCCTATTTGCCAGTGTAGGAACAAAAGAGATGGTCCTCACATTTTCACAAGGGAAAACTCTATATATAGGGTGGGGAGAGAGAATCTGTTGCTTTTCAATCCTTCCCTTCCTTGTTTTATCACTTGCCTAGAGGAATTTCTTCAGAAACTTCTTCTCAATGAATACATACAATTTTCCATGTCAGAACCTCCTACCAAAGAACTCAAAGTCAAATGTATATGATAATTTAATAATACCATTCTATAGTATAAGAATATTAAATTCCTAGGATTTTAACATAACATTTCCCCCTTTTCATCTCAAAATGCTATTTCAAAGTTTTAACAAATTTGTGGTCAATTTTTAAGATCAAGATCAAATGTGTTCTATTCTTATTCATACCAAATAAAACCAAGCACTACATCAACTGTGATTCCAAGGGACTTGAGAAATATACGTTATCATAGAAGTCTATGATTGTGCAGCTGATCATTATATGAACACATATGTAATATATACATTAATCTCATGAGTAAGAAGAATTCTAAAATTTTGGAATGTTAAATATAGGATTTGAGCAGCCACATAAGCACACACAGACATACAACCATAGACACACATATACATATACATCATATACATACACATACACATACACATTCACATTCACATATACATACATATACATATATATTTGTCTTAGTCAGGGTTTCTATTCCTGCACAAAATATCATGACCAAGAAGCAAGTTGAGGAGAAAAGGGTTTATTCAGCTTACACTTTCATATCGCTTTTCATCACCAGAGGAAGTCAGGACTGGAACTCAAGCAGATCAGGAAGCAGAAGCTGATGCAGAGGCCATGGAGGGATGTCACTTACTGGCTTGCTTCCCCTGACTTGCTCAGCTTGCTTTCTTATAGAACCCAGGTCTACCAGCCCAGGGATGGCACCACCCACAATGGGCTGGACCCTCCCCGCCTTGATCACTAGTTGAAAAAAAAGTCTTACAGCTGGATTTCATGGAGGCATTTCCTCAACTGAGGCTCCTTTCTCTGTGATAACTCCAGCTTGTGTCCAGTTGACACACAACCAGCCAGCAGTATATGTATATGTATATATATATGTATATGTATAATGGTTGGCTTTCTAATCCACCTAATTCATCTCTTTCCTTTTTTACCAATGAAGAACATTTTTATAAGATAAAAAGAGTTATAAGCCATAACAATAATGACAACATATTTTGTGTATCATACATACCTAGCTATATCAATAAATTTTGTATTCATTAATTCAGGTGCCTCCTAGAAAGCCATAAAATGTTTATCTTATTACTATATCTGAAAGGTGGAGTTTCAGAGAGACTCAGTAACTTTTGAGATCACACAACTAATCATGATAAATTCATAATCCAAATGCAAAAGCTTTTTAACACCATTTTCTTAAATTCTCAACAACTTCCTATTAAAATAGACTTACTTTTCCTTATTTGATAAAATATTCATGCTGCTAAAAGCAATCCTTATAAGAAAATGATTTATTGAACTGTTAACTATTCCTCTTTGAAAAAAATTCTGAGAATTCCAGATCACTTACTTCCATAGTGAATAACAGAGAGAAGAAAAGACCAAGAGAATCTGCTGTGATGAAGGGGGATGCAAGCAGACCATCATGACAAGCACCCTAGGGATGCATTGTAATTATTCTTTATTTTAGAATCTTGCAACATCACCTACATTTGTGCATAAAATAGATGAACAGTGACCTTGGCTTCTTTTGGTAATTAGGAAAAGTTACTTCTTTCTTGGACATCAGTCCACATTAATGCAAGTGTACTAACACCATACCAAATAGAATGTCCTTACTCAGAATAACATAAGATAAAAATCTGTCTCCTTTAATTACACTATTATCTTGCACACATGGCTGATCTGTGTGATGTTTAGGATTTGATTTCAAATAATGCATAGAAAATGGAGTCGGACAAGTAATTCATCAGTACAAACATTTAACTTGTTTATTGCAGTGGATCCTGAACGGAAGTAGAATGTATGGAACCCTTTTGAGATCATGGGGTAAATATAGCAAAATTTTCCATTTAGTTAGGTGAACAATGTTTTTTCATTTATTGTAATGAATCACACAAAGCAGCAATCAGAAACTACATTCTATTCGTTGATGTCCCCTGAGGGATTCCCACAGTATCAGGCAAGTTAAAGGCTTTTCTTAGCTTCCTTACTTCAAGAACATCGTGAGATTCCAAAGAGATGATCTTTGCCACGCCCTTCAAAATAATACAGCATATCATAATATCCATAAATACCTTATCATTAAAATTCAGCTATTCTATGATCCATTTCAGTAACATACACATATATTTCTCCCAATTAACAAGTGTCTAGTAATAAGAATCACTAAAACACCTTAATTTTCTATGGTACTTACATAATCTCTATAGTACTACAAGGTTTCTGTTCTTTCTATCATTGCTTCATATATGATGAGCGCAGAAACTACATAACCAATCGCAGAGCTTCCTAAGAAGTCACTAAAGAGAGAATTCAGGGCTGGGCGTTGATATCTGCATCTCTTTGTCACTATACACCTCTTCTGTTCACACAGAATTTCTCTAAAGATGTTGTTCTCAAGGAAAAATATATCCACTATAAACCTTAAATGATTAAATCTGTTTTTAAGGCTGATATACACAAAAAGGAATGAAGGAAGTGGGAGGGAGATACTTACAGAAAGAGGAAGAGAGAGAGAGAGAGACAGAGACAGTGATGGAAAGAAAAAGAGAGAGAGAAAGAGAGAGAGAGAGAGAGAGAGAGAGACAAAGACAGAGACAGAGATAGAGACAGAGATGATGAGAGAAACCAAGGCAGATGGAGAGACACCAAGAGAGATTGTAATGAACAAACACCACGACAACAGTCTATCTGAGTTGGAATTTTAGTTTATGGAGCAACATCCCATGTTATAATTTCTTTGCCTTGTTATCTCTACTTTTAAAATAATACATTTAGAGTGTTTCATTAGGGGGGTTTTTATTATTGAAAGCTTCTACTGCTTGAATATCACTTAGATAATCAGAAGTGATAACCCGGGGTATAATATTGTAACAAATCAACCTTCTCATCATAATGTGACCATTCTCCCAACACCTCGGTAAAAAAAAATAAGGTTTATTCAGACAGGCATACTTATTTTAAACAGAAATAGAAATGTGTGCTGAACTCTTCATAAAGATCCTGATCACCTGTGAACCCCAGAGACAACCATGTACATATTAGCATCAACGATAATTGCCTGGTTTTGATGATGTGTGTGAGTTTGACATCCCCACTACCTATTTCGGTGAGCAAGTATAAAATATTTACCACTTCTGGCATCTGACCAACTAATTACCTTCAAAAATTCAACTGGAGTCTGCATAAAATATAAAATTAAAACTTTCAAAATAGTTTCCTTGCAAACTTTCACTTCATATTCTCTTTTAATTTTAAGAACTCCTTGGGGCTAAAAGTCTCGTGGTGCTGAGAAGCTTATCAAATGGTCCTAGAAAAATAACGAAGGCTATGTTCGTGGCTTTTAAACACACTTTATATATTTAATTGAAATCACACTTCTTTAGCTTCCTTCAGCATATATTGTGTTTAGTGCTCTGAACATTAGCCCTTGGAATAAAGAAATGAATTATATATGAGTTGCTCTTTATTATGATTTTGAAGCCTGATTTAAAATTAATTTTCAAGACTGTTATGGAATACCAAATGTCGTGTTCACTAGTACCTGCGTGCTTCTTCCCAGTCTCAATGTGCTGCTTGCCAGAGCCATCTGCTCCCATCTTCTCTTCCAACTTGAAGGAATATTGACAGAACCTCTTTCAAAGGAGAAAGAGATAGGGATGCGAAGCTCTCTGTTTTTGCAGAAAGTTCACAAAAATTTGCACTCTGTAGGCAGGAATTATACAAAAATATACAATTATAAAGACTAGCATAAAACTATTGGTGATATGTGCTTAGATGTGCCAGAAAAGTCTGCCATTCTAGTTAAGTCATGTATCTGTTTTGCACACATGTCATAAAGGATGTGATATGAAGCCTACAGAAACAGTAGACAATAGATAATAGTCAGTGTTTTCAAACCTTCATTTCGCCATAATTATATGCTTCCAGCAAGAACTATTTCTTCGTGTATAAACAAGGACTTCTTAGCCATTGAACTCATTAGTAACAGAAGAAGTAATGTCTCATACAAGCATTTGACAATTTTAATGTGTGAGGTTATGTCAACCTGGACAGAATAGGTTTTCTACAGTGAAAACTTTTTAAATCAACTTTATATGGCATAGTGTAGTAAGGGAATGGAGAAGAAAGGAGAGAAGGCAAAAGAAAAAAAAATTGAGAAAGTACTTATCTTCAAACTTCCTTTATATCCAGTAGGAAGAATATAGGCTAATGCACAGTTAGGAGCGAGAGAATAGAAAAATCATAAAGCCTAGTAACCAAATAACACAAACATTCTTCATCTTCCCCAATTCAAAAAGCAATATATTTTATGCAGAAAGCTTCCTTCTGAAAAAAATTAATCTAAAAATAATAACCCAAGGAGATGTTATCATGGAGTTTCCATATTCCCAGAGCAGATTAAGAAGATGACTTTGGCAAAGTTAACTATGTGACAAAGGCAAACACAGGGCAACTCTCCTTCCCTTGCTAATAAGTATAACAAGGCCAGGTTCCTTTCTTGAATAAGTATCTCACTTCGAGGAAAAGGTTCCAGAAATGAAGGGAATTTTTGTGTGTCTTCTCAGACCTGTAGCAGCTCCCCGTATCTCTGAGACCTGATGGGATTCTCTCTCCAGACACCATTTCCTGACTATGTGTGTGTTATTCTGAAGCTGCATCTCTGCCTCTCTTTGGATAAGAAAAAGATCCCTGTTAAAACACAAAGCCCTGTGTAGTTAGAAACATGTTGCTCTTTGTCTTCTATTTTATTAAGCTCCAAAAAAATACCCCGTACTATTTCAAGAACTGTAACCTGATTTACATTATTACAGGCTTTACCTTGCACTAGCTTTGTGGCTCACTAATGTTTTGGCACTGGGTAAGGTATTCATTTTTCTGATGGCACCCATCCTGAGATAATACAACTAACTATGATCCAGAGGGTTTCATGATATGCTCAGATCAAGATGGACTGGCCAAGGGGCAATTTAATTTATTCTTCTTTTCTTTCCTCATGACTTAAAAAACCGTACTTTAATACAAATACCTGAATGACTTAAATGATACTCACTATAGGGTATTTATGTTGAGGCCATGAAGACTTGTGGACAAACACGGGCTTTCCTTGGAGACCTGAAGAGTGAACAAAAGAAAGAAAGAAAGAAAGAAAGAAAGAAAGAAAGAAAGAAAGAAAGAAAGAAAGAAAGAAAGGAAGGAAGGAAGGAAGGAAGGAAGGAAGAAAAGAAAGAATGCAAAGCAAAGAAAGAAAAAAGAAAAGAAATAATGAAAAGGAAAGAAAGAAAGAAAGTTCAGAACACTAGTAATCAGATATGGTTGTCGAGAATGACAATATTTCATTCCTCCCGAGAGTGACCAGCATGCTATTTCATTAATTTGCTGGTCCTGGGAATGGTTATCAAAGACAAAAATGATGTGCCATGCACATACACACATATGTGTATTTAAAGTTATTTGTCCATTACTGAAAAGAAATTACTCTAAAAGGGACCCAAGAGGACTGAAAAGGAGACACTAATGCCCATTTTTCTCTTCCCAGACCATCAAGTAAGCCAAAATAAAGAGCTTGATCTATCAGACAGGGTTTTAGCTGAATGTGTCAGCATGAAACACAGGCGCTGTGGCAGAGGAGAATGGATTATATGTTTTCAAAACCAGTGTGCATTATGTAATCTACCCTGCGGTGACCACAGGGGGAGACTCATCAGGTGGGGATAATCAAACAAGCCTTACCAGTAAACACTGCCATGTAGATTTTTTTTCAGTTGAAACCACATTTCCAAGGGTAGCTTTTATTCAACTCAGTGAACTCCTGTTTTTTAAAAAGCATACTTAAACCTCTTTAAATTTTTTTTTTCATTGTAGACTGCAAAAGACTCTGTGAAGCATTTTGAAGTGGGCTTTGCACTAATGTAATAAAAGATATTATCCAAAAAATAAAATGAAATAAAAGCCAGAAGAGCATATGGTGCTTAGCAGTCAGACATTTCTGATTTTTATATCCTAAGATCCAGCAGAGAACACTGGATCTTCAAAGAAACAAACAAAAGTTTATGTAAGCTGAAATTATTCCATCTTTGGAAGCAATCTTCAAATTTCACTAGGGAAAAGAAACCCAATGGTATTATCTGAATTTACTATGGTATATTAATTATTATTATTTTTAACAAAGTGTCATGAAGAACAGGTTGACCTTGAACTCTATGTAGCCAAAGATGACATTGAATTCCTGATCCTCCTTCCTCTTTGTCCAGGGTTGAGATTCTAGGGGCAATTATCACCCACAGTTTCTACTGTGTATCACTCTGACCATTTTGAATGCAATCTCCCAACAAAAGTTTGCCATAAACTTTCAGAGTTAGTATTATCGTCCTCTTTTATGTGTGAGAGTTATTGGAAACTTTTGCAACATCTTACAGCTTCTTAAAAAGAAACAAGTTCTGTCCTGTCAGAACCTTCATTAGTTGTTTCAAAACAAACAAACAAACAGAAAACAAACTAAGCAAGATGTATGAGAGAAACCATGGCCACTAAATCTAACAGACTCTACATGCCTAGGACTGACAGACTGATCTCTGTGCAGAAAACTGTGATGTGCTTTGAATTTGTTCTGCTAGGCACATTAGGCTATCCAAGAAGGCCCTAAAGCCTTCCTTCCACCTGAGAAATAAAGTGTTGAAAATCAAGAAGAACTTCACAGAACAGGTATATGAAGCATTCCTTTACAACCTGCCTTTTCTTGAAATGAAGAGCAATGTGCTACTTGTGTGTAGCAGGGGACTGATAAAGGGTAAAGAGTGGATCTGAAGAAACACCCTTATTGCAGCCTTAGTCTTGGCTTCTTCTAAAGTTCCCATTTCAAAATACATAAGTGGAAGTAATTTGAGAAAGCCATGGCACAGAAGACTTTGTGAAGAAGGTAAATGAAAGACTTGTAGAAATGTACTGGGTACCTAACCACTTTTATAGATAAACATATATGTGACGAAAGAACCATTTAAAAAGATAAGCCATAGAGAAGAATGCGTAAGAGGTCAAAGAGTAACCCTCAGCTTCTTCTCAAATGCCTGTGTGTGTGTGTGTGTGTGTGTGTGTGTGTGTGTGTGTAAGAGAGAGAGAGAGATTACAAGAGAATCAAACAATAACCCCAGAAATAAAGAGAGAATTCCCATCTTCCACATAAAAAAACTCAAGGAGTTTGAGTAACAAGCCTAAGACAGCACAGCTGTTGGGCAGACTCTTGAATCAGAAAAATCTACCCAGCAATGCTTCCTTACCACCTGAGGAAATTGGCAGTATCTGTATCTGTAGTCAGAGAGTAAACAGGCAGTGGGGAGAGCTACTGCTGCATCAGGTGCCTTCGAGAACAGCCAGAAGCTCTTTAAAGCCAGCTCCCGGATGAGATGCATCATCTCTAGGTGACATGCCATGGCACTTGCAGTACATCCCTTTGCACAGGCATCACATGCATCCAGACTTCTCCTCCTCTTCTTTCTCCTCCCCCTTCCTCCTCTGCCTCCTCTTTTTTCCTTCTTCCTTCTTCATCTTCTTCAGCATCATTTTCTTCCTCCTTTTCTCTTCCTGTTCCTCCTCCCTTTTCTCCATCCTTCTTCCTCTTCCTTACTACTCCTTCCTCCTCTTCCTTATTCTTCCTCCTCCTTTCTCTTCTTCCTCTTCTCCCCCTCCTCCATTTCTTCCTCCTCCTCTTTTCTCCTCTTCTTCTCTTCCTCTCCTCCTCCCCTTCTTCCTTCTCCTTCCCTCTTCAGCTTCCCTTTCCCAGAGGCCACCTCTACCAATAAATCCCCTCACATAAGATGTGCATCTTGTATGATCTGTCCTGGAATTTAATGAATATTCTAACAATTAAACCCCAAATCTTGACCTGGCAACTTGAGCGAGGCTTCTATTCTTAAAAGTTCCACAGCCTCCCAAACAGTACCAGCATCTGGTAACCATGTGTCAAAGAAATGAGCCTATGAGAGATGTTTCAGGTTCAAGCCACAACAGGGACATTTGAAGTGTAGAAAATAATCATATTTCTCTTTTCTTGGTTCATGAGATAATTGGATACAGAGAAAAAGAAACTTTCTTCGTGTGTCCACCATCTTTATTCTGAATGACTATAGCTCTACTGACTGAATGATGTTTGGAAATACTTGGAATTTGGAGTTCATTAAATGATGAATGTATTGTCCAAGTCATGCTGTTCACATTGTTACTGTGAGGACATTACCCAAACTTAAAGCACCATGTTAAGCAGAAACCACACCGCACCACTATGCAAAAGAAGGGGAGGATCATGTGAAAATATGACCTCAGAGAAGTTTACTTTGTATAATTTTGAAAATTATTTTATTTATTTATATCACAAATGATGCCTGTGCGGCACTCGCAGCTTCCCCTGGAAGAGTTCTTCCCCCACACGCCCTCTCCTTCACCTCTGAGAGGGTTCCCCCTCAAGGCATCCCCCTCCCTGGGACATCAAGTCTCTACAGAATTAGACATCCACTACCACTGAGACCAGAAGAGGCTGTCCTCTGTAAGTACCTGCCTGGGGCCTCAGCTCAGCCAGTGTATTTGCTTTAGTCTCTGGGAGGTCCCGGGGTCCATGTTAGTTGACAGTGTTGGTCTTTCTATGGATTTGCATCCCCTTCAGTCCCTCAAATTCTTCCCCTAACTCTTTCATGGGGGTCCTGCCTTCAGTCTAATGCTTGGCTGCAAGATTCTGTATCTTTCTCAGTCAGCTGCTAATCCAATGAGTCAAAAAAATGAGGGGATGCTTTATTTTGTAGACAACACTCTCTGAGTTAATCCCAAACTTTAGTGGCATTTGGTATGCAAACTCTCAAGGGTACAATGAAGTAAGGCTTTTATCCTGAAGTCACAGAAGCAAAAGTTAACAGTTGCCTTTCTATAAATATGAGTGTAGCCACTGTAAGATTCCCTGTTAAATAAATAAAACATAGTCTACATCCCTTCTTCTCATTGTGAATAGACAAAGTAATCTACTCTCAACAATAACTATAATATTTCTTATCTTGTATAAAAACATCTCTGAACACTAGCTGCTTCTTTTTAAATAGCAATCATTATTATTAACTACTAGTGTTAACATGAATTTCATAGCCACATTAGAAAAGATTATGGAAAATAAAACCAAATCCTATAAAAATAATTTTACCTCTAAAAGTACCTAACAAAAAAATTGAGTCAACATAACTTTTATCATTTTTTTCATAAAATATTCCAAGAATGTTTTCAACTGCCTTTGTCAAGTAACTTTTTAAAAATTGGTTCATTTATTTTTACATATATGGGTATGTTGTCTCTTATAAGAATGGGCATTACATGCATGAGATGCTCATGAAGGAAGAAGATAGTCAGGTTTCCCAAAACTAAAGTTAGATTGCTGTAAGCCTTGTCATAGAAACCCAGAACTGAACTCAAGTTTTCTGGAAGAGCAGCCTTTGTTCTTAAGCACTGTACTATCCCTTTAGCTCCTCAAAGAATTGTTTTATGATATGTTTAAGTTCACATGCTCCATTCCATAACAGAATAAGTACTTAAAAGTTAGAAGAAACTTAGAGACTTATTCCAAATGACTTAGTTAAAGGGGCAGAAGAGAATAAAGATTATTGTTCAGGTGAAATTGGTATGCCTTGTTCAGCAAAAATCTAACAAAATTTTTAGGCCTTTTGGGAAAGATGAAGATATTTTATGTAAGATAGATATGTTAAGGAAAATTATTTCCATAGTTCATTAAGGGAAATGAAGCACTATCTATAGTATTCTGGAATTCTCTTTTAAATTGGGATCTGGAGATTGCTGTGTACCAGGAAGAGCCTCAGGAGGGCTCTCACTTCTGAGCACAGGGGTAAGTCCATGCTCCCTCTCACTGACTATGCTGAGAGAAGCCTCCCGGGACTCTCAGGATGCAGGTGGGGCTGCTACATGGCAAGAGACACTTCCAGCTCAAGGCCAGATCTGGCCCAGCTTCATCAGGACTGGGCATTGCTATCAGAACTCACAGCCTACTCAGAGAGCCAAACACCACCCAGAAGCAATCTCCCACTGGAGACCACTGGGCCACAGACCCACAGGTGAGGAAAACTCCAGTCAGAGAAAAGAAGATCACCTAGCAACACTGATAACAAGATGGCAAAAAGCAAGTGCAAGACTCTAAGAAACAAAATCCGAGACAACCTGGCAACATCAGAACACAGTTCTCCCACCACAGCAAATAGAGGATATCCCAACTAATCAAAAAAACAAGATTTAGACGTAAAATCATACTTCATGATAATGATGGAGATCCTCAAGAAGGTCATAAATAACATACTTAAAGAAGTACAGCAAAACCAGGAGAACACATGCAAACAAGTTGAAGCCCTTAAAAAAGAAACAGAAAAAAAAAAGCAAAACACAAAAATCACTTATAGAGCTAAAGGAAAGCATAAACAATCAGGTGAAGGAAGTAAAAATAGAAATAAAAACAATGAAGAAATCACAAAAGGAAACCACCCTAAAGTTGAAAAACATAGAAAAGACATCGGGAATCATAGAAACAAGTATCACCATCAGAATACAAGAGGTGGAAGAGAGACTTTCAGGAGAAGAAGATACCACAGAAATCATTGGCACAGCAGTCAGAGAAAATGCAAAAATCAAAAATATTCTAAGACAAAACATCCAGGAAATCTAGGACACAATGAGAAGACCAAACATAAGGATAGTAGGTGTAGAAGAAAACAAAGACTCCCAATTGAGAAATAACGAATGACTGAGAAGCATCTAATGAAGTGCTTGACATCATTAGCCATCAAGGAAATGCAAATCAAAACAACCCTGAGATTCCACCTCACACCAGTCAGAATGGCTAAAATCAAAAATTCAGATGACAGCAGATGCTGGAGAGGATGCAGAGAAAGAGGAACACTTCTCCACTCTTGGTAGGGTTGTAAACTGGTGCAATCACTCTGGAAATCAGTCTGGCGATTCCTCAGGAAATTTGACATAGTACTACCTGAAGACACAGTTATTCCACTTCTGGGCATATACCCCAAAGAAGCTCCAACATACAACAAAGACATATGCGCCACAATGTTTATAGCAGTCGTATTTATAATAGCCAGAAGCTGGAAAGGACCCAGATGTCCTTCAGTAAATGAATGGATACAAAAATTGTGGTATATTTACACAATGGAGTACTACCCAGCTATCAGAAACAATGACTTTATGAAATTCTTAAGAAAATGGATGCATCTAGAGACTATCATTCTGAGTGAGATAACCCAGTCACAAAATAACAGATATAATATGCAGTCACTGATAATTGGATACTAATCCCAGAGATCTCTGAACACCCCCAGCAACAACTCACACACTATATGAAGTTCAAGAAAAAACAAAGGACAAAAAAAAAATG
Source organism: Micromys minutus (assembly GCF_963924665.1). Taxonomy (NCBI): domain Eukaryota; kingdom Metazoa; phylum Chordata; class Mammalia; order Rodentia; family Muridae; genus Micromys; species Micromys minutus. The sequence goes on along the minus strand of NC_137973.1, from coordinate 80,563,342 downwards.
AAAACGAAAAACCATTATACTTAATCTTTACACACCAAGAAAACTTTGACTAATTTCAGGTTACATCTTGTTTTACATGTACTTTATGCTCATTGTAACTAGTAAGAACTTTATGCACACTTTCAAACCTTTAAAAAAACCAAGTACTGACAAAAATGTATTTGTATACTTTTATGCAAAAATGCTTAAAATCTGTACATTTATCTTAGTTTTTTAAAATAAAGTTGTTCAATTAAGAAAAAAAGATTAACTCTCAATCCTGAACATCTAAACTCCAAATACAGGGACACCCACATTCATAAAAGAAACTACTAAAGCTCAAAGCATGTATCAAAACACTTACAATAATAGTGAAATACTTCAACACCCCACTATTATCAATGGACAGATTATGGACGCAGAACCTGAACAGAGACACAGTAGAACTAACAGAAATTATAAACCAAATGGATTTAACATATATAAAATATTTTATCCTAAAACAGAAGAATATGCCTTCCTTTCAGCACTTCATGGCACCTTCTCCAAAATGGACCATATAGTCTATCACAAAACAGACCTCAGCAAGTACAAGAATATCAAAATAATTGCATGTATCATATCAGATCATGATGGAATAAGGCTGGTCTTCAATAACAACAAAAAACAACAAAAAGTCCACACATAAATGGAAGCTAAACAATGCTCTACTCAATGATAGCTTGGTCAAGGAAGAAATGAAGAAAGAAATAAAAGACCTTTTAGAATTTAGCAAAAATGAAGGGACAACATACCCACACTTATGAGATACAATGAAAGCAGTACTTAGAGGAAAACTCATAGCTCTGAGTGCCTCCAAAAAGAAACTGGAGAAAGTATACACTAACAACTTGACAGCACAATTGGAAGCTCTAGAAGAAAAAGAAGATACACCCAAGAGTAGTAGATGGCAGGAAATAATCAAACTCATAGCTAATATCAACCAAATCAAACAAAAAGAACTATAAAAGAATCAACAAAACCAAGATCTGTTTTTTTAAGAAAATCAACAAGATCGATAAACCCTTACCCAGACTAACCACAGGGTGCAGAGAGTGTCCATATTAACAAAATCATAAATGAAAGGGGAGACAAAACAACAAAACTAAGAAAATTCAAGAACTCACCAGATTCTACTACAAAAGTCTATACTCAGCAAATCTTTAAAAAAATCTATAGAAATGTACAATTTTCTAGACAGATCCCAGGTACCAAAGTTAAATCAGGATCAGATAAACCATCTAACAGCCCTGTAACCCCTAAAGAAATAGAAACAGACATCAAAAACCTCCCAACCAAAAGAATTCCAGGACCTTATGGGTTTAGGTCAGAATTCTATCAGATCTTCATAGAAAACCTAATACCAATACTATCCAAACTATTCTACAAAATAGAAACAGAGGGAACACTACCCAACTCATTCTTCAGACACAATTATGCTCATTCCTAAACCACACAAAGACCCAACAAAGAAAGAGAATTTAGACCAATTATCCACAAATATATTGATGAAAAAATACTCAATAAAATTATTGTAAACAAATGCAAGAATACATCAAAACCATCATTCACCATGATCATCCCTGGGATGCAGGAATGGTTCAATATACAGAAACCCATCAATGTCATCAACTATATAAACAAACTCAAACATAAAAACCACATGATCATCTCTCTAAATGCTGAGAAAGTATTTGACAAAATTCAATGCCCCTTTATATTAAAAGTCTTAGAAAGATAAGGAATTCATTGTTCATATTTAAACATAGTAAAAGCAATATACAGCAAACCAATAACCAACACCAAACGAAACAGTAAGAAACATGAAGCAATCCCAATAAAATCAGGGACTAGACAAGGTTGTACTCTCTCCCTACTTATTCAACATAGTATTGGAAATCCTGGCCAAAGCATTTGACAGCCAAAGGAAATCAAACGGAGACAAATCAGGAAGGAAGAAGTAAAAATATCACTATTGGCAGATGATATGATAGTATAATTAAGAGAACCCCAAAATTCTACCAGAAAACGTTTACAGCTGACAAACAACTTCAGCAAAGTTGCTGGATATAAATGTAACTCAAACAAATCAGTAGCCTTCCTCTACTCAAAGAATAATCAGGCCTAGAAAGAAATTAGAGAATCAAAACCCTTCACAACAGTCACAAAAAATATAAAATACTTTTCTGTGACCCTAACCAAGCAAATGGAGGATCTGTGTGACAAGAACTTCAAGTCTCTGAAGAAAGAAATTCAGGAAGACCTCAGAAGTTGGAAAGATCTCCCATGCTCATGGATTGGAAGGATCAACATAGTATAAATTGCCATCTTGCCTATGGCAATCTAAAATTCAGTGCAATCCCCTTTATAATTCCAACTCAATTCTTCATAAAGTTAGAAAGAGCAATTTGCAAATTCATATGGAATAATAAAAACCCAAGAGAGAAAAATATTATCAACAATAAAAAATTCCTGGGAAATCATCATCCTTGACCTCAAGCTGTATTACAGATCAAATTTTGCTTGGTATTGGAACAGATACAGGTAATGAAATAGAATGGAAGACACAAAAAAATGAATCCCCACATATATGGCCACTTGATCTTTGACCAAGGAGCTAAAAACATTCATTGAAAAAAGGACAGCTTCTTCAACCAGTGGTGCTGGTTCAACTGGCAGTCAGCATGCAGAAGAATGCAAACCAATCTTTTCCTATCTCCTTGTACAAAGCTCAAATCCAAGTGGATAAAATACCTCCACATAAAACCAGGTTCACTGAAACTAATAGAACAGAAAGTTGGGAAAAACTTAGAACACATAGGCACAGGGGAAACTTTTCTGAACAGAACACCAAAGGCTCATACTCGAAGATCTAGAATTGACTAATGGGACCTCATGAAATTGCAAAGCTTCTGTTAGGCGAAGGACACTGCCGATAGGACAAAACAGCAACCATCAGATTAGAAAATTAACTTTACCATTGTATATCTGATAGAAGGCTAGTATCCAATATATATAAAAAACTCAAGAAGTTATACTCTAGAGTATCAAATAATCCTATTAAAAATGGGGAACAGAGCTAAACAAAAAATATTCAACTGAGAAATGCTGAGGGGTTGAGAAGCACCTAAAGAAATGCTCAACATCCCTAGTAATAGGGAAATGCAAATCAAAACCACACTAAGACTCCACCTCACACCAGTCAGAAGGGCTAAGAGCAAAAACTCAGCTGAGAGCAGATGCTGTCAAGGATGTAAAGAAACAAGGACACTCCTCCACTGTTGGTGGGATTGTAAATGGGTACAACCACTCTGGAAATCAGTCTAGCGATTTATCAGAAAATTGGACGCTGTACTCCCTAAGGACCAGCTATACCACTCCTGGGAATATACCCCAAAGATGCTACAACATCTAACAAGAACACATCCTCAACCATGTTTATATCAGCCTTATTTATAATAGCCAGAAGCTGGAAAGGATACAGATGTCCTGAACAGAAGAATAGATACAGAAATTGTGGTACATTTATACAATGGAGTACTACTCAGCTATTAAAAATCAATGACTTAATGAAATTCCTAGGCAAATTGATGAAACTTTAAGTTACCATCCTGAATGAGGTAATCCAGTCACAAAATAGCACTCATGGTATGTACTCACTCATAAGTGGATATTAGCCCAAAAAGCTCGTAATACCCAAGCAACTATCCACAGAACTCATTAAGCTCAAAGAGAAGGGAGGCCATAAGGTGAATGCCTCAGTCCTTCTTAGAAAGAAGAACAAATAATTCATGGGAGGAAATAAAGGGACAAATATAAGAGCAGGAACTGGAGAAAAGATCGTCCAGAGACGGCCTCACCTGGGGATCCATCCCATATGCAGCTACTAAACCCAAGCACTATTGCTGATGCCAAGAAGTGCTTACTGGCAGGAATCTGATATGGATGCCTCCTCAGAGGTGCTTCAGAGCCATACTGATACAGAGGAGGATGCTTGCAGCTAACCATCGGACTGAACACAAAAACCTCCAATGAAGGAGAAAAATCTGAAGGAGCTGAAAGGGTCTGCCACCCCATGGGAAGAACAAAATTATCAACTAACCAAACCCACCATAGCTCCCAGGGACTAAAACACCAACCAATGAGTTTGCATGATGAGACCCATGACCCCATGTACATATGTAACATAGGATAGTATTTTCTGACATCAGTGGGAGGAGAGGCCTTTGGTCCAGTGAAGGCTCATTTACCCAGTGTAGGGGAATGCCAAACTGCTGAGGTTGGAGATGGTGTTTGGGAGAGGGAGCACCTTCATGGAGGCAAAGGGAGGGGGAGGGAGATGGGATTGTGGGAAAGAGATAACATCTGCAATGTAAATGCATAGAATATCCAATAAAAATGTTGACAAGAAAAAAAAGGAGGTACCAAAAAATAAAATAAAAAATTAAAATAAGGATCTGGGGGTAAGGCTATATTGTTATTTCTCAAATATTTACACCTGAATTCAAACACAAGAACTCATCAAAAATGCCACAGGTATTAAACTTGAAATCCCAGTGCTGAGAAGGTGGAAACACAAAAATCCCTGGGGTTTGCTGGATCATTAAATACTAGTAATTTAATATGATACAGATTAAGGTGTGCTCAAGATGGTTTAAGCCTAGCCTCGAGTCTGCATTGATTATGTTACATGGAAAGAGATCTTTCATCGAGGAGCTGATACTCTGCTCACCAAGGAAGCCCTGGCAACCAGGAGTCCCTTACAGTGCAACAAAAGACATAGAAGTAGACCTCAGAAATGGAAAAATGTTTCATGATGTTAGGCTGTTGAATTTGAAAATTGAGGAAGGAGCTAAAGAGTGTGTGTTGTATAATCTGGAAAAGTCAGGAGTACCCGTCTCCTCCCAGAGAAAGAATCCTATTTATTATTCTAAGGTGGCAACACACATTTTGGCATTCCTTCTGTGGATAACAGATAAAGGTCCTTGGAGAACGCCATGTTGACAAGAGTATGTCCTCGGACATATGAGACTATGAAGGCAGCCCTGCATCAGGATGTTGACAGACCACTGACCTTTAGCTAAAACCAGCCAGAACAAAGAGTACTGGTCACAGCCCCTCATCCCTGATGGCTGTGAGATCACATCCTCTGAAAGCATATCCTGATAGAGACCTCCTACTGAGATTTCCTACCCCATCTTCTTGTCCATGCTGAATATGATATGTTCAGTGAGAAGGCAGACTTCTGGCATCACCACACAATTACTGTCCTGATCCCAGCCTTACCTCATTTGTATCTATCTGCTATTGGTCGCACCCAGGTTTCTGGGTCCCAGCTGTGTGGGCTGCAGCATGCTACCTTTAGAATCCTTCAATAATAAATCTGTGTTCCTTAAGGGTTACTTGAATTATACAAATGCACTGCAGGAGCAATGAGAAATGAACGCAAGCACTCAAACACAGTGAATCTACTTTATCAGTGTGGCAGGGGGTTGAAAGCGCCTTGGAAGCGGGCAGAAGTGTGTGCATCAGTGGAACGAAGCGCTGGGTTGTCCGGGTCCATAGAGATCCTCACTGCTCGTCCTCTGAGAGTAACCTTACAACTCCAGGGTCTAGAGAACCAAATTCAAGCTACTTTATTGTCTCTGTTCGGTCCAGTACAGGTTCAATTAATTTTCTTTCGCTTTAATTTATACACACAGTTCAATATTCTTAGTCAAGAAATGTATTTGTTCTTTGGATTCTGGTTTGAATTGCATGTAACACCTCAGCAGCTTTCTTGTTAATGAGTTAAATAAAATCTTTCACCCATGATCAACTTTATATCTCTTAGCCAGCTGTGATTTTTTTACCTTTTTTTAAAGTTTCTTTTTTTTTTTTTTACTTTCAATATAAGTTATAAAAGTTTATTTCCACTTAAAAGAAGACTGGAAAGCGAAGGAGGAGAACAGAGAGGTGCAGTTTCTGAGTGTCTGTTGATTCACTATGCCCTTGAGATTCCTCGCTTTGGGTACAGATGAAGGTCTATGCTCAGGAAATTCCCAGTGGGAAGAGCTTCTGTTTCTGTTCTATCCCATGGTGGCTAACTCTCAGGGAAATCTTACAGGAATGTGAAGATGCTTTTCACACCACTTTACCACTGGGATACTACATATGTGTCTCCAGTGCAGACAACTTATCCCTTTGTATTCGTTGTGTCCGGTGCTTGTGTGTACAAGTATCAGCTCAAAGTCTCTAATGCATTGTGATGTACAATCAAGAAATGTAAGGTCTATCAATAATCCAAAATTTCTTCCCTGTGTGGGCTGGACATTTAATTAAAGAGACAAAGTCTCAATAACTAAGATAAATAAGCAATCATGTAGCGTTATTGAAAAGACAAGTCCTATGTTAAAAGGAGAAGTGAGGTAGGATTAAGAGTACCAGAAGTAAGAAGCATCATGCAGCATTTATGAAGAGTTAAATGGGCTCCTCAGGCAAAGAAAATTTGGAGAAAAGTTGAAAGGAGATAAGGGAGGGTATCATGTGAAGCATAGGTAGAAAAAAAAAACAATTTTTTTAAAAAAAACCCACCTGCATGAAGGCTCTGCTGCAGGTAAACTGAAGAAAGAACCTAAGACTATCACTCAAATAACTATAGCTGGAGAAAAATGGGAAATTGTCAAGAGATGTTGCAAATAGAAAGATAAAGGGTATTTTACTCCAAACCAATGCTCTGATGAAAATGAAGGATTCTAGTGTGATTCCAAAAGATCTGCTGAATCAAGAAATTTGGTTTGAGAACTGCTGATTATGGGAATCAGACAGAGAATTAATTAGTCGGCTGTTCCTCTATATGAGTTGCCCTGAGAAGATAGTTGGTTCCATGAGTCTGAGATTTAAGATACAGTTCTGGACTGGAGAAGGAAACGTTGTTGTTGTTGACACAGATTGTATATGAAGACTGCATAAGATCAGAAAAGGAGTGAGGCTTTGTAGAGAAGACAATCGCTATTGCTCACTCCAATGTGAAGAAACTAAAAAAAAAAGAATTCCCTGTGTAGATCAGAAGAGATTGTAGGAAATCGACAGTGGTTTAGTAACCCCGATGACAACTGTACCACAGAGGCAATGATCAGCTGGTTCAAAGAGCAGCAAGAGCCAAAGAGTGTGCTCAGGCTCAGATGAGAAATTAGCAAGTAGGCTTGGTGCAAAGAGGAGAGCAGTTTGTTAGAGTGGAAGAATGTGATGTCTTATGTTAGATTAATAAACACAAGAAAGGCAGAACAGAGTTGTTGGTATTTGATAAATATATGCTTTGGGGTTTGTTGTTGCTGTTGTGTTGTTGTTGTTGTTAGTGTAAAGAAAAAGTTTGAGAAGTAATGGTACCACATAAATGTTTTGTAATTTTATGGCCTACGATAGTCATAATGTATATGACTATCTGTCTAGACGTGGTCAGATATATACATAAAATGACAGTCAGCCAGAATAGACTACCCGAGACTGGATAATTTATCATGGGTCAATTTTTTCTTACAATTCTAAGAGCTAGAATGTCCAATATTTAGAGAGCTACATCTGGCAAATGCTTTGCCATCATCTGTGGAAGGCAGATGGCAAGAAAACATGAGAGATAATGAAAGGACATATTGTGGACCAACATCCTTTAATAACTAGATTTAACCAATTTAACCCTCTAATCTCAGCGTGCCTCACTTGGTCCACATCCCAATCTTGATACATTGAATGTTAGTCACTGTTGCCTGCTTTTAGGAAACATTCAAATCATAGCAATATCCTAAGTACAGCTTTCAGTCTTGATAGGATCTACTTGTTGATATAAAAGCTGGAAAGAGAGGGTGTGAAAGATGTTGCATAGAGTAGGTTTGAAGAAAATTAATCCAATACAGTTGCACTCAACATCATTGGGATGTGTATCATTGGCTGAAGCAGCCACAAAAAGAAAATATGTGAATAAGATGTGTGACTGGAATAAATACATACATTTTTTAACTTTATAAGCTAAGCAATTTAGTATAATCACATCATACATAGCATTTATACAAAGTTAAGACTCACAGACAATCTAGAAATGGCTTAGGAACAAAAGGAATTGGGAATTCTATCTACAATCACAATACCATCTTATGTTAAAAGGCTTATGTTATGGTTGGCATCCACAAATTATGGTATCCATGGTGGTTTGCTTTGTTACCTTGACAAAACCTAAGATTACCTAGGACGAGAGCTACAAGAATAGATTATTTTCAGTGGGTTTTATCAATTCACAGAACCATTTTCATTAAGTTAGTTGGTGTGAGAAGACAGTCCATGGTAGATAGCACCACTACCTAGCACTAGTCGTGGGGGTCCGAAACTCTGTTAGAAGGGAGACAGAAGGAAGTACAAGCAAGTGTACACATTCATAGTTTCTGCTCTTGACTGTAGATGTGATAGTATCAATTATCTCCAGTTGAAGACACTGTGACATCCCTGCAGAATTCCAGGCCGAAACCTGGAATTCGGGGTCAAAGTAAACTCTTTCTTCTTTGCTGAATTGGTTTTGATATCTGTTGGGTATTTAATTGCAGCAGCAGAAAGGGAACTAGGCCAGCATCTAAAAGAAATTATAAAACAAACCTCTCAGTACTAAGAGGTCTCCTAGTATTGGAAAGCCTAATACAGGGACCACTGTATATGTAAATCTATCACACTCAAGAATGGATCACCTTATGAGGTTTCAGTGTTTTCTCGTTCACATAATGTGTTGAATATTGTGTAAGTCATGGAGGCAGGGAGGATGGGGCTGGGAAGGAGATATGGGATGTGGAACTATTAGAGGGTAGACCTGGAGAGGACAAAATCTGAACTGTAAAAAATGATTAAATAAAAATTTTAAAAAGAAAGAAAGAAAGAAAGAAAGAAAGAAAGAAAGAAAGAAAGAAAGAAAAAGGGGGGAGGAAGGAAGGGAGAGAGGGAAGGAGGAAGGAAAGAAGGAAGGAAGGAAAGAAGGGCACTAACAATTTGGTAAAATGGCTAATACTAATTTTATGAATGCTTATCTTTTTTCAGTAATAAAAGAAACAAAAAAGTTAAATTGGAAGGAAGGAGATAGCGAGGCTGGGAAAATAAAAGAATTTTGGAAGTAAGTGGTAATAACTCACTTTATTAACATTTATGTGGGTCAAAGCTACAGACTTAAAATGAGACTAGTCGCCACCACTATAGTCTTATCTTCACTGATAAACTACTTAGTTCTTCCAACCAGTGAGTTGAGTTGAATTTATTTAGTGCTTTTGTTTGGCAAAATGTGCTTAAATTTTTAGGCCACAGAAGACATGTTTAACATTTTGTCCTAAGCATATAATGGTGAAGAAATTGTAAATATCTTGTATAGCTTGTAGAAATCAAAATGCTTTATTCCTAAGAGCTTATCTCTTGTTTATAAGTTCCCAAAGTATTTGCAAAATTCAGGAGCAAATATTAACTGTCATGTTGCACTTTAAAATTCCATATATTAGTTAATTGTTTGAAAAGAATACTCTTAGTACAAGAAAAAATACTAACTAAAGGAAGAGCGTTTAACATGACAATTCAGCATTCTATTGCCACATAGACAGACAATGTGGATACACACAGATGATATTTTTATTTATTGTTACAAGTATCTCTGTTTTATTTCCCAACTACAGTAGCTGCTCATTTTAGGCAGATACTCAGTTCTAGTCTCTTTATTCCCTGCTGACTTTAGCATATGATAAAGAAATAGAAAGCTCTCCAAATATAAAAAGAAAATGTTTATCAATTGTGAGTCTCAATGTTTTACTCTTCCAGATACCATATTTGTGTCTCCAAATAAACCCTCCACACAGTTCACTTAATATTATGAAACACCTCAATTTACCTTGCAGATTTTAAGTTATCTTTTAAGCACATTCTTCAGTTGGAGGCATTAGCTACATGAAAACAATTAAAGTTCCATTACTACCTGTTTCAATATGTTGAATATAATTCAGATGCATACAAAATACTTAGAGATAAGACCTTTTAGTAGCAATGGCCATAACTATGAGGAACTTTTGAAAACCATCTGAAGTGGAATTTAGGTTTAGAAGATAAGCCTATGAAAAGTGTTGCTAGTGGAAATGCTGACAGAAATACTCATAACAGCAGCAATGTGAGCAGTCAAGGCTATATAGTATAGAACATCATCAGCCAATTACTTCCTCATTCATGTCTGTTGCTAAGTGTCTAGTTACTGTAAATGCTTTAGATTTTGCATAATTTATGTAAATTATTAAACACCTGTTCGCTTCCCAGAAAACAAAGATCTGCAACAGTCTCCCTAGTTTAATTGATTCCTGGCTCAAGTTCTGTCATTGTATCCCCAGCAACAACAGGGTGCTTTTTCTCCCTAATAGTCACATACTGTTGGAAAAATCACAGTTTTATAAGAATTGATCTTTCACACACACACACACACACACACACACACACACACACACACACGCACACACACACTCACACATGCACTCACACTCACTCACACACACACACACACACACACACACATACATACACACATCTGTGTGGCTTTAAGTGTGGTTGAGTAGGAATGGAAATGAGAGTAAATACCATCTCCCTTGAATGCACTGAGAATACGTGTATCCCGTCAATAACCCTCATTCTAAAGAACTTCTGCTGTTCTGGGGTAGAATTTGGGTACTTTCTGCATCCAGCTTAAATTTCAGAAGAACAAAATAAACTAGCCATTTTCCTTAATAAGGCAATTTGTATTCACTTCTAAGCACCCAATTCAAATTATTTGAATAAAGATTTTGAAGCATGTGGTTTAGGAGAACAGAACTTCTAGTCTAGAGTCAATTCCACATAGTCAGGAGAATCAGTCATGAGAACTGCCGTTTGCATCGGGACATGTTAGCATTTGTTCTCACGGCCTCCTTTCTCCAATGCCAAATATTATTTGAGTGAAATAATATTAGAATTACCTAGACTCCATACGTCACACCCTAAGATATATTTTATCTCTGTGACATAAATATCAGCACACAATAGACTGTAATTATTTAGTTATATAAGATGTTACAATGGACTATCTTATTTACATGTGTAAAATATTTCCATGAGGTTATACTCATTAATAGTTGATTTTAGAGGCTGTTTTCATTAGCAAATGTTATCTTAAATTACGTATAAGTGAGTAGTGAGGGGCTAGAAAGATCCTCTGTAGCTAAGAATACGTGCTACTCTTGGAGACACTCAGGTCCTGCTTTTAGCACCAACATGGATGCTCATAGCAATCTGCAACTCTAAGACATGTAAGGTTCACTTCCGGTCCTCACAAGCACTACACTCTTGTGCACCCACATACATGCTCTCAAACACTCATACCCATGAATTTAAACACACACACACGGTGTAGTCAGTGAGTCATCCACTGCAGAAAAGTAGGCTTAGTGAACCAGGGTGTTTGTAACTAAGCCTGGTCAGCTGAGATCACTTCCCAGAAACGTAAAGTAGATGAAAACAACAGACTCCAGCGAGTTGTCCTCTACTTTTCACATGTACATGTAACCTACACACACGCACACACAAATTAATGTAATGTGTTCACATTTTCTTATCATAATTGTGTATGTTTATATTCTTTGCTACTATTTTTAAACTTTCTCATCAGTGTTTGAAATCCAGTTGTGAAAGCCTCACTGTGAAGGAGCTGAGGTTGAATTCACATCCATGGCTGTCCGTTTAGCAAACCTCCCTCATTACCATTTATGAGAATTTGAACTTATGCAATTTAGTAGATGGAAAGAAAAGGGAGTACCTACTGAAGTAATAATGCATTGAAATCATAGTTGAATGCATTTGTTTTTTGAAAGACTAACCCAAATCCAGTCTAAAAGACTTACATGATAAAAGTCTGGGCCATTAAGTTTTATAGTCCATAGTACGTATTAAATAAAATAATATGCTAAGGACATGGTAAAAGAGTAGGCATTGGTTGCCTGATGCTGAAGATAGTCATGTGTATTCACGGCCATTGAAAGATCTTAGTCAATAAAGATACTTTCTGTACAGGCATCCAGACTTTAATCTAATCCTAAAATCCCATGGCAGAAGGGGAAGTGCTCCTGAAGAATGTTGTCTAACCTACAAATACACACACACACACACACACACACACACACACACACACTAATAATAATAATAATAATAATAATCATCATCATCATCATCATTTAGAAAAGTAAAACAAAAACAATATTCATTCATAAACACATTACTAACTCACATTTCTTTCATCATTTTAAAACTGAATACCAGATGATGATTTTATCATAGTTAGCCATTTCAAAAGAAGACAATGATAAGGGCCAAGATCTATAGGAGAGGATACTATTTTCCTATACAGAAAATGTTGTGCATTTACACAATGGAGTACTACTCAGCTATTAAAAGCAATGACTTCATGAAATTCATAGGCAAATGGAAGGAACTAGAAAATATTATCCTGAGTGAGGTAACCCAGTCACAAAAGAACAGACATGGTATGCACTCACTCATGAGTGGATATTAGCCTCAAAACTTGGAATACCCAAGATACAACTCACAGACCATACGAATCTGAAAAAGAAGAAAGGCCAAAATATGAATGCTTCAGTCCTTTTTAGAAGGGGGAACAAATACTCATGAAAGAAAACACAAGGACAAAGAACAAAGCAGAGACTGGAGGAAAGGCCATCCAGATATTGGTGATTAATCTCATATGTAGCCACCAAACCAGTCACTATTGCTGATGTCAAGAAGAGCTTGCTGACAGAAGCCTGTTATAGATGTCTCCTCAGAGGCTCTGTCAGAGCCTTATTGATACAGATGAGGATACTTGCTGCTAATCATCGGACTGAGGAGGAGGATCCCAATGGAAGAGAAAGAGAAAGGACTGAAGGAGCTGAAGGGGCTTGCAACCCATAAGAGGAACAACAATATCAAGCAACCAGACCCCTGCCCCCTAACAGTTCCCAGGGACTAAACCACCAAAGAGTACACACCTAAGGGACCTATGGCTCCAGCAGCATATTTAGCAGAGGATGGTATGGTCTGACATCAATAGGCAGAAAAGCCTTTGGTCCTGTGAAGGCTCAATTTCCCAGTATAGGGAAATGTAAAGGCAGTAAGGTAGGAGTGTGTCCCTGGGAGGAGGAGCATCCTCATAGAAGCAGGTGGAGGAGATAAGGAAACCAGAAAACAGGATAACTTTTGAAACATAAATACATAAAATATCCAGTAAATGAAGGGGAAAAAAGCACTTTGGCATCAGTACATGCTTAATACTTTTTACAACATGAACAGCTCCAGCCAGAAAGTAAAAACATAAACGTCAAGATACACCGATGAGTCATCATTATTCATTGTTAGCATATATAATATGAGTATATGTGTATCTGTGTGAGAGATTGTATGTGGAGAAACAACCAGTTTTCTTAAATCTGTTCTTGATCACGCTGACTAATTTAAAAATTGTTCTTTCTGTGACCTACCATTATTTTTCCCAGCACTATTATTCAGCACTAAGTAACTCCAATATGACTGTAAACTCGTTCAGTCTCCTTTTCCTCTTCTGTTTGACTGACAAATTTGACTGACTTATCCTAAGGAGGTGGGAATATCTGAATAGATTCCAGATAGGGCACTAATAATATAATAATATAACAAAGAAAAGACCACACACATACTAACTCTTTAGTTTAGTAGTTACTTACATGGAGGGAAGGGGAGTACAGACAACTTCTTTATTGTTGTTCTTATTGTTGTCGTTGTTGTTGACATGGTCTCAATATGTAGCCTTGGTGGCCTGGAACTATTTATACCAAGTAGAGCCGGAGCTCACAGACATTCGTCTGTCTTTGCCTTGGAGTGATGAGATAAACGGTGTAAGCTTCCATGCCCAATAGTTAGCAGGCTTTTTAAACAAACGTTTTAAGATACTTGTTCAAAGAGTCTCAATATGTTTGTTTTTTTTTTTTTTTTTTTTTTTGCATTTTTGCATTTTTGCATCGGTGTTATAATGTTGTTCTAAATAGCCTACCTACAGTCAAAGACTAGCAGAGACTTATATAGTGGTCCCCATGATGGGTCCCATCCCACTCTACGTAACTTTAAGAAGACATGAAGTAGAATGCAATTGTCCCTTCAGTTTTCCCACGGTGAGTATATAAGATCTTGATTTGCATATATGTCTTTTTAATAAAGGTTTTATATAATTTCAGAAGATGTCTTCTATATAATCTGGAAAAATATATCAATGGTTTCACCAACTTCTTTTTTTCTGAGAGTCTAAATATGGAAGAACTATAAATTCCAGGAACTTCCTCAAACTGGAAGTGCTCTGATCTTACTCCAAGCCTCAGGATGTGCTTCCCTCACGGGTGCGTAAATCTTCAAGGATTCCTGACCCTGACCAATCTCTTTAACTACACTGTGAAAATCTTCAGTTTCTCTGTAGTATGAAACTTCTCTCTTGAATTATTAAGTATTTCTTGCAATTTCCTTTGGCTTTTTTGTAGATCTGTAAATATAAGAATAAAATAAATTAACACATGCAAATGCTTAGGAAAATATATGTATACAGGAAGTGCTTAATAAATAACATCTTCATCATTATCCTCACCATCATCATCAAAATTGGAACAATTCCTTCATAACTATATATATTATTAAAGAGAGGGGCAAGTTATAATTATTTCAGTGAATATCCTGACTCTGCCATAGAGTAGGCATTTTTTTTATTTAACCTGTCTATGCCATATTCTTTTTTATAATATCTAAAATGAATATAGTAATGCTATCTATTTAAATGAATAAGATTATAGATTAAATGACACCTATATAAATGATAAAGATTAAAGAGATTGCTCTTTACCCATACATAAAACATTTCTGCTGTGTAGTGGGAACTGATACTAATCCACAAATACCACTCCATGGGAAATCTTGTAAACTTAAGCATCTTCCCAGATTTGATAAGTCAAAATAAAATGTGTCATTACTTGCTATCAATGTTTGACCTTCCACATAAGGGAAGGGAAGCTTAAAATTAGTATTTCCTGAGAAAGATTCTTACCAGTGTGACTCTGCTCTGTTCCTTCCTTTAACATTGGAACTACTAAAGTAAGCAAGTCTGTCAAGGACAGTTGTTAAGGTTTTTCAACTGTGATGTAAATCCATACCAAGAGAGGGAGAACATTTTCCACCAATTAGCAAGGAGCCTGTCTGCTCTTTGAGTCAATGGACCCCAATTAGTCTCTACAGAAGTATTTGATTTCTTCCCTGCCTCACACAATGGTCCAACCTGATCATAAAAAAGATATATTAGCTTTTAGTCTGTACCTCTGGTTAGTATGAAAGAGAACTCAATCTTTATTTCTGATTGTAGAGAGTAATGGAAGATAGAATGAGTGAAAGGAGACTACCATTCCTCAATCAGCATATCTACAAAACACAAAAGCAATGAGGAATTCTCAGTATCCAAAGCTTTCGAGGATGGCTTTGTGCTTCTTCCTGGAGGATAAGCACATCCCACCCATGTCCTTGAATGAACCTTCCCCTTAGATCCCTTATGCTAGAATGTAGGTGTCCTAAATGTATTCTTTTCCTAACCACTGAATAGATCTTTATATGCATAAAACAAGGTGCTTTCGTTCATTTTTTAAAAACACACGGGAACATCATGCAGCGTTTGTTTATTTGATGCCAATTTTTCTCTTCTGCTCAGCATTCAGTTATAAGTCAAAACACCGAGCAATATATGAGAACTAAAATATCATTCTGCACTGCTGAAACCAGGCAGTGTGAAGACCTTATGATTTAATTCAATGTACCTCTTCCAATGGATTTTTTTTCTGTAAAATGTAAAAATCTATACTAATTTGTGTTCCAAGAAATTAAGTAAAAAAATTAGCATGCGTAAATTTTAAGTATGAATTGTACTCTTTTCCTAAATTTTAGTTCTCTACCTCTACTGTCATTAACATTCTGAGGCTTCATTTAGCTCTACTTAGGCAAATTGCAATAGAAATTATTCAGTCAACCAAAGAATGCATTTTGCGGAATGGAAAATCCTGGATAATTGTTTAAGTAATAAAAGTGTGTCTTACAGCAAGAGTCATTGTCTATTTGGGTTTGCCATGTGCCCTAACTTGGATTTACTCTTGACTAGCATGACATTTCAGCACACTGCCAAATGAGGACTTTTCTATTACTAGCTCTCCATAGTGCAATGCAACACAGCATGAAGGATTGAATATGAAAAGAAAACGGAGCAGTTGCAAATGTTTAGTATGCGAGACTGTTTTCTTCAAACCATATTTTCAACAAAATCAGTGGATAATGTGCAAAGGTTGGGGAAAGTGTAGAGAATAGTTTCCCCAATAGAGAATATTTCTCCCAATAACTGTCTAGATATAACAAATTGTTGGGGTGCGTAGCTACTTTTCCTATTTTGTTTAAAGCCCATTAATCCTTTATAACCCTATGCTTGTAATGGGTTTAAATATCAAAACTGGCAGTCAATAAGCTTCATGAGTTTTTTAAAAAATATCCTATTTGTTGATAAAACTGCAAGATTTCATGCTGTATTTATTATCAGCAGGAGAGGGAATCTTTCCTTAGTAGTGTTAGAAATTGTGTTCTGCTAACAGCCTTCACTCTTTTGTGGGCTTTGGGCAACTGAACAACCCCTGTTCTTGCATGAGGTCCATTCTTCTAAAGAGTAATGGACTCCAAATACTCCATGCATATAAACTTTAAGTATTAAAATGTGAGGAATAGGTTCATTATTTCTGTGTGATACCCCCTGGGTACTTACTAGTGGTCATGTGCATTGACTTTTCACGTGTCCACATGCGTAAAATAGGGAGATGCTGAGGATCCTGAAACATATTCCCTATGGTAACCACAGAAAACTGTGCACTCGCAAATGGGCCCAAACCAAAAAGAAGTAAGTGCTAGAGCATTTTCCCAGCAATTAGTTGACTTTGGGGACAGAATGATTTTTAGGCGAAGATACTTCCTTAAGGGTATAACCCTTATCCCCCTGAGTGGGGCTGATATTTCCGTAGCTCCAGATCTACATTTTCCTGAGAGTTTCTTGTGATGATTCCTTTAGGAATTAAATGCTACTATGTTTGTTTGTATTGTTAGTAGCTTAGAAAAATAAGCATGAAAATTGATGTCCTGTGTTTTCATTAATCCTGTGCATTATTAAGAAAATGGTATATTTATGGTTTTGAATTTTTAACAAAATAATTAATACCTTAGCAGCCTTAGAACACAAGTATGTAAATTCTCAAAATCTCATTGGTAGTCTGTAAATCTAAATAAATTATACTTCAATTGTTTCAACAGACATACATACATTTAAATATGCCTTACAAATCAGTGGTGTTTCCCGTGTATGACTGCACACCTCCAGCAGTTAAATGAAGAAGGGATGGCCTAAAATAGAAAAACAAAATAATAATTAGAACATCCCTGGTCTCTTTCAGGCCTGGTAACTGTATGATTTTAATGTTTGTGCTTCAGAAAGAGATGCCAGGCTTTATGAAACAAATTTGTATGAGACAATGCCTGAACATATCACATAGGTCTCCAATTGATGCAAACAGAGTTTTATAAATTAAAGGAAATAATCAATCTTTGTGACTTGGTCTAGTTTTCATTTTATTTTTGTCTATTCTACAAATTTTGTGATTATGGCAGCTGGAAATTGTTCTAGCTTTCCCTGCCTTTTGCTCAGCCGAACTGGTATGATCCCATCTCACTAATTTCTGGGTCATTACTTTTGAGTTTTTATTTATAGGATGTATAGAGTGATGTTCATACAGGAAACCAAAAACAAAGGCAGAAGGGAGGGTCAACTCCCTTTCATATTTGCCTTTGTCTTCTTCTTCTTCTTCTTCTTCTTCTTCTTCTTCTTCTTCTTCTTCTTCTTCTTCTTCTTCTTCTTCTTCATCATCATCTTCTTCTTTTTCTTCTTCTTCATCTTCTTCTTTCTTTCTTTCTTTTTCTTTTTTCTTTTTTTTTTACCTTTTTTTCAATCTCTGGTTTCTTTGCAAATCAATGAATGAGTTATGTCTTTTATAAGTGCTAGGGTTCAAGGAAAGGATATGATTGCTATTAATTCTACAACACTTTCTGAAATAGATGAAATAGTGGATTTAATATTTCCTTCCTATGATGCTTCATGAGCAAGGTGCCTACAAAGATGCTTATTGGTACCAAGCATGCCTTTGGGTATTGATGCTCCAGCCTTACACAGTGTGGTTGACTGGACTAGGTCTTCACTGGGATGATGATACTTCACAGCAGAGCAAGCAATTCAATTCTGAAAACAATTCCTTCCAGAAATATGAACAAAACTACCCTTTCCTCTCTCTGCTTCTGGTAAATTCTGCTAGTTGAAGAGATTTGAATTCTCATATGGTTTCAATAAATCCAAATGAAATGGTCTCATTAGTGACTTAGGAACAAATCTCTTGTAATTTAAAAGGAAACTAAGCTCTTGTGGTGCCCATTTTGTTCTCTACAGCTCAAAGAACAATTTTTGTCTACATGGTAATGCAATGTTTTAACTTACAACCAACCTACTCTTATAAATTACTCATCTACATTACTTGCTTTCAAGACTGATTTCTTTCCTATATGACCAATAGACACTGGTCATGTTGTTTCCAGAATAAACCATCTTCTGCTCACTAAATGTTGCTGTAGACCACAGCATTGTTATCTCATTTCTTTCAAGATGGAAAAATGATAAAAATGTTCGGAAATTTTTTGAATTATTATGCCAACTAACATTATCTTCTCTTGATCTACTCTTAATTTCTCTGATTATGACATAAATTATTTCATAATGTGTTAACTGCTTAACATTAGGAATGGTTTCAACTCTATTCTTGTTTGGACTAACTAGACTTTGAACCAGAACTTATCTGGGGCATTTGCTATTACAGAAAATGGATGAAAAAGATGGTAATTTAGCACTATGTGCCTTATAATTAACTTAATCGTTGTCAGCATGTAGCTATAAACCAAATACCAATTAGTCCTATTTGTATATCCATGGGCTTTTCTGGTTGTCTTTGAGTTAAAGTTTCTTATTTGTGTAACTTAGGGCCCCCCGGTGTGCAAGGGAAAATGCTTTTTCATACATTTTAAATGTGCAAATTAACTGCATACTTAGTTTTCCTATGCAAATGAGCTAAGCTGATAAGTTCTTATTAGCAAAAGACAGGTTCTGCAATGCTTAAAATTCAACAAATGTAGAAAAGCAATCTGTGAAATGCTTCAATAGTCCAGGAATGTATGTTAGGTATTATCAGAGATTCAGGGGCTCTGGGACAATCATTTAATCCCTGTAGCTTCCTGGATTTAACAAAAGCCTATTTTCCAAATTGGAGAAATTGTGTGTGTGTGTGTGTGTGTGTGTGTGTGTGTGTGTGTGTGTAAATGTTGCATTAATACATTAAAACAATGCATATGGTCTGAGAGAAGTTCATCGTCTTGAGAAGAATTGATGTACACAAGAATGATACTCTCAAGAATCAAGCCAATTACACACATGAGATCCACCAGCATTCAGAAGAACGGGAAAGAAAAGAACAAATGAACATTTAGGTCCAAAGCCCCCCAGCTTCTTCATCGTTTTGAAGGAAGACATGTTTAAGGAGTATTCGACAGTCTTTCCTGTGGAGGCAGTTGTAGATATGATCTCTACATTGAGATGCAGACAAGTCCATGATCACTCTCTGTCTACCTGGCTGAATGGAGACAAGAACAGCTCTGTGGTGACTCTGGAATCTCTGCTAAGATGAGAAACTGATGTCTGATCAGATCAAACCCGAGTTCCCCTGAACTCCTTCCTTTCCTACTATTGCATCATCCACATTAAACTGAAACTAAAAAAAAATGTGTATTTGTATGTTGCATGTTCATTTGCTAATTTGATTTAGAATGTTTTGTTTATCTTTATTAATTTCTCCTCAAAGTTTCTTTTTTTTTTTTTTCAGGGATTGTTAGAACTTGCTGAATGGCAGAAATCGTTTAAATAGATACGTTCTCAATTTCCAGAACAATTTTGTATTCCAGGCCAAGTAACAGAAATTAATCAAGAGACAGAATAATTTACTCTCGCCTAGGGCAAGAAATTAAAAGTGTTACTATATGTATGCAACTTCCTGACCAATTACCCAGAAACTCCTTCTTCTGTCTCCACCCCTGAACTAATAAGCACTTCAAACACATCTTGGGCAAGAAACCCAAGGCAGAGCCAGTCACATGCATGTGCACGCACACACACACACACACACACACACACACACACACACACACGACACCAGAAAATATTCAGAGATTAAACAAAATTATTAAATCACTATTACAGCATACATATAATTCTGTAACTGCATATTAAGGACACTTCAAAACATTAAAAAGAATCTTCTTCATAACACAGATAAAAGGTTGAGAAGAGCAGACATCATGCCATGTGCTTTGCTTTTCATCTTTTGCTCCTTTTTCTATTTCTTTTTCTTAGCATCATAAGACTTCAACTCACATCCTGCTTTAAGTCCTGACCTGATACTCATCAGAGGCCCCCTTTATTGCAGTTCTAAGAGACAGTGTGAAATGGACAATTGTTAACATTATCTTCAAACCCATGCACCATGAGTTAGAAAATAACACATTTGGTCTCCAATGGGAAGTTCTCACAACCACACCCTATTCTAATAAAGGATGATTTTAGAAAATCATGTGGATATAGAAATAGGGCCTGTGAAATAAAGAAAAGTCTCCTTGACTTCAGGAGAAACCATTCTCCCCTGATTGGCAACGCTGTTGTCACGAGGGTGAAGGGAGAGTGGAAACGGACCCTCTGTAGTTCACCTGCTCACCCAGTGGAAAAAGGCACAGCAGCCTCATTCCGGACAAATGGTCGGAGTTGTGAAGTAGTCAGGATAGTTAACATAGACTAAGGTAATAACGAGAGAGCACAAAGTAGCAACAGAAAGAGTATTATTTAAAGACTGCCCTATGAACCGATGGTACTTCCACAGATCATTTCAACATGTATGTGGGATTAAGGTACTAGATTTAACCACTCTGTTTTTTTAGTATAGCTGTTTTTTTTAAAAAACATCTCTGTTGCTGTTATTAAACACAAAACCATTCTTTTCTTTCAGTGTGATGATGCTGATTGACATGTGTTGATCACATTATAAATATGTAAGATATGTTTCATATACGATTTAATTTTCACACCATCATTTAGGTTAATTAAAAAATATATATTCAGCGATAATACATTCTCTGCTCTGGACTTCAAGAGGAGTAAAATCCCACAAAGTGTTGTCTGTCTTGATAAGTGAGGGTTTCATGCTGTAACACATTGACCTTGAACAATGAAGCCAACAACACTCTTAAATCACCACTCTGTCACCTGTGAGGGATTCACTCACCATTCCTAGGAAGTGAGTTCATACACTACAACTTCCAAGAGTAAACCCCGGGGCTGGGTGTGGGGGCTGCTTGAACTTCTGTGCTGAGCATAGTAAGGGGAACATTCTCCAAAAATGTTTTGAATGTCTTTATTTATGGGCAGGCGGAAAGCAAGCACAAGTGGGTCATGGGATCATTTTGCTGTGTGGCCAAGTCAATGATAGCACAGTAGAAACAGCCAGGAAGGGGAGAAACTGCACGGTGTTTCCTTTACAGGATGTCATTTGGGTTTTGTTCAGAAAAAGAATCTACAAGTGACATCTGTTTATCCATTTGTGAACAAGACAAAGCCAGCTTTTACACCAGACCCTTCTCAGTCCCTGAAAGGAAGGCTTCCTAAGTGATGACGTGTCAAAAGTCACAAAAAACTGTTAAAATCCTACTTCTGCTGAGAAAATAGTGCACTTGAGGAGATGTGTGTGAAATATATTAAATCCAGATGAACGTGGTATTTCTGTCTCCATTAGCAACAAACGCCCAAGAGAATGAAATGTTTAACTTAAAGAAAAAATTGTTTGTGATCAGAATGGCAATTTCCTCCAGAGAGGCAGAGATGCAGACAACTTCACCAGCTGGGTATGCCTCTACAGCTCAGTTCCCACCGTATCGTAGAATGTCACATGCATCCCCAATGACGCCCCCAGAGAAGCTCTACTGTTTCTTATGGAAAGAAACTCCTTTGTTTTGAGCAAGGCTTTTCAAGGATGTCTATTCATAAAGCATGCAGGAATTGCTTGCAACAACTCTATAAATGAACCTTTCTGGGACATCTAGTTTCTGAAATGGTTTTATAGTCCTATTTTGCCTCAATTACTTGCTGTGTATATGGCATCTGTGCACCAGAGAACCATGTTCCTGAATCAGGGAAGAGCCTGTGCCAGCGACTGTCTGATAAAAGTAGAAGACACTGCTTCATGATTCACAGGGAACTGAGTGGTCAGAGCTACAATGACAGGAGTAATGGGTGGGGGAGAGGATTTTTGCACTTGGTACATACCTGGGCCTGCACGGGTAGAGAGGGCAGAGACAAGCACCGGTTTTGTCCTAATCTACCTTTTTCTATTTTAGACATAGTCTCTCCATGAATCTGGTGTTCATCATTTCAGGTTTATTAGTTAACCATCCAGCACCCTGGAATGTCCTCCAAGGCTCCAGCTCTGAGAATACAGGCATATGCTTTATATACCTCATTTGCGTCCTAGGAGTCCAAATTTAGGTTCTAGGAGGTCTGAAGTTTACACCTTATTGTAAGAGAGATATAAATAGAGCAAGAGATGATATCAGAGATCATTAAATGCTATAGTTTATTTGGCTTATCACTTTCTGTTAAAGAAAAATTTTCAAAAAGTAAACTCAGTAGCTCGGAGCAGTTTTCTATGGTCACAGCTCCATATAGGAGCAAGCTAGACTGTGTTCGGATGCAGAGTTAATCTTCCCATTATCTCTGAGACAATCCCATGAGTAAAGTCATGTTTCAGCTCAACTGAAATGAATTTTAGTCAGTGTACCCCCCCCAATTAGGGAATCGTGCAGGTTACTGATGAGAATGTACCTCACACTTGAGGTGTATGTTTCTTGACAGAGGAAAAGCAAAACCCATTGGGAAAGGATGTGTGTTCATGCATCTAGTCTGCCTTCTTGCCTTTCATTTACTGTTCCCTTGTGTGTGCAGTCCTCACCCCAACACAGAGTGACATCAAAATATTCTCGACTCATGCAACTATTCATGTCTACTCAATTTCATTCACTTTTGTCTTTTTTCCCTCACTCCCAAAGATTAACATCTTTTATTTCACCTCTTCTGTCATATATCACACACAGTCTGCAGTTTCTCCTCCATCCACTACTCCCAGTCCCTTCTCCTCACCTCCCCCTCCCACAGATTCATTTCTTCTCCATTATTCCTCCTAAGCCGCATGGATGATTGTGTAGCTCGGTGTCCTTGTGAGACTCAACACTGGAAGAACAATTTATACACAGGTCCACTTCCCCCATAACCTTTCTTCTTTTTCTTTTCTTTCTTTATTTTTTTATTGGATATTTTATGTGCTGGCATTTCTAATGTTGTCCCCTTTCTTGCTTCTCCCATTCCTCCTCCTGCCTCTGTGAAGATTCTCCCATTCCCATATACCCACTTTCACCTTATCGTCCTGGCATTCCCCTACATTGGGGAAACAAATCTTCACAGGATCAAGGGCTTCTCTTTCTATTGATACCAGACAATGTTATCCTCTACTATGTATGCAGCTGGAGCCATGGGTCCCTCCATGTGTACTCTTTGGTTGGTGGTTTATTCCCTGAAAGCTCTGGGGGAACTGGTTGGTTGATATTGTTGTTCATCCTATGGGTTGCAGAACCTTTCAGCTCCTTCAGTCCTTTCTCTAACACCTCCATTGGGATCCTCCTGCTCAGTGCAATGGTTAGCTGCAAGCATTTTTATCTGTATCAGAGCATCTTAGGAGACAGGGCATAGGAACTACAGAGCAGCCTGGGATAGGACCTTTGTAGTCTCCATCTGTGCTCAGAGCTAAAGCTGTCCAATAGCCCTCTGGACCAAACCTTCCCTAACAACCTTTCCTATCCATTACCTCTGGTGGGCAGTGGGCTTGAGGGGAGGTTGAACCCTTATTAAACAGGTTGAGAAAATATATACCTATAGAGATAACTTTCACTCCCATTGTTAGGAGTCCCACAAGGACACCAAGTTATATAACCATACATACATACAGAGTCCCCAGATCATAATATAAAAGCTTGTAAATAAGTCTTTTGGGGCCTCTAAATGCCCTGCTTAGTTGATGCTCTAGGCCATGCTGCTGTGATTCTCAACCAATCTATCACCTTTCTCCTCTTCTTCCAGGGGATTTCCTGGGCTTCACTTAATGTTTGCTGTGGGTCTCTGCATCTGTTCCCATAAGATGGAAGGCCTCTGAATACTGAGCTAGACACTGATTTGTGAGCATAGCAGAAAATCTCTTTTTTTTTAACTTTATTTTAAAAAACAAAGATAAATGTACAGGTTTTAAGAATTTTTGCATAGAAGTATACGAATCCATTTTTATGAGGTTGTCATTAAGTATATGTGGGTACATGTACATACACATATGTATATATGTAACAATATAGGAAAAGAGGTTATTAATTTGAGGAGATAGGAGAGAAACTAGGAGGGGATGTAGGAAGGAAAGGGGGATGTGATACAGTTCTATTTTAATTAAAATATATTCTTTTTTTTCTTTTTTCTTGAACTTCACAGTCTGTGGGTTGTTTCAGGGGTGTCCAGAGCTTTCTGTGGTTAGTATCCCATTATCAGTGACTGCATATTATGTCTGTTCTTTTGTGACTGGGTTATCTCACTCAGGATGATATTCTCTAGATGCAACCATTTTCTTAAGAATTTCATTAGACCATTGTTTCTGATAGCTGAGTAGTACTCCATTGTGTAAATGTACCACAATTTTTATATCTATTATTCTACTGAAGGACATCTGGTTCTTTCCAGCTTCTGGCTATTATAAATAGACCTGCAATGAACATTGTGGTGGATGTATCTTTGTTGTATGTTGGAGCATCTCTGGGGTAAATGCCCAGAAGTGGAATAACTGGGTCTTCAGGTAGTACTATGTCCATTTTTCTGAGGAACTGCCAGACTGATTTCCAGAGTGGTTGTATCAGCTTACAACCCCACCAGCAGTGGAGATGTGTTCCTCTTTCTCCACATACTCGACAGCAACTATTGTCATCTGAGTTTTGGATCTTGGCCAACCTGACGAGTGTGAGGTAGAATCTCAGGGTTGTTTTGATTTGCACTGCCCTGATGGCTAAAGATTTTGAGCACTTTCTAAGATGTTTCTCAGCCATTCGATATTTCTTGATTGAGAACTTTTTGTTTAAGTCTGTACCCCATTATTAATAGGGTTGTTTAATTTTATAGTATCTTGCTTTTTGAGTTCTTTGTATACCTTGGATATTAGGCCTCTATCTGATGTGGGGTTGGTAAAGATCTTTTCCCACTCTGTTGGCTGCCGTTTTGTTTTCATGATAGTATCTTTAGCCTTACAGAAACTTTGCAATCTCATTTAGTCTCATTTGTCAATCTTTGACATTAGAGCTCGAGCTACTGGTGTTTTGTGTAGGAAATTTTCTCCTGTGCCTATGAGTTCTAAGGTTTTCCCTACTTTCTCATCTAATAGTTTAAGTGTATCTGGTTTAATGTGGAGATCATTGATCCACTTGCACTTGAGCTTTGTACAAGGAGATAAGAAAGGGTCTATTTTCATTCTTTTGCATGCTGAGTGCCAGTTGGACCAACAAAATTTATTGAATAGGCTGTCCTTTTTCCATTGAATGTTTACACCTCTTTTGTCAAAAATTAGGTGACCATATACATGAGGGCTCATTTCTGGATCTTATATTTTATTCCATTGGTCCACGTGCCTATTTCTGTACAAGTACCATGTACTTTTCAGCACAATTGCCTTGTAATATAGCTTAAGGTCAGGGATAGTGATTCCGCAGATGTTTTCTTGTTATTGAGGATGGATTTCACTATTCTAGGTCTTTTGTTATTCCAAATGAAATTGCACAGTGTTTTTTCCAACTATAGGAAGAATTGTGTTGGAATTTTGATGGGGATTGGATTGAACCCGTAGACTGCTTTTGGTAAGATGGCCATTTTTAATATGTTGATCCTATCAATCCGTGAGCATGGGACATCTTTCCATTTTCTGAGGTCTTCCTCAATTTCCTTCTTTAGAGTTTTGAAGTTCTTGTCATACAGGTCCTTCACTTACTTAGTTAGATTCATACCAAGGTATTTCATAGTTTATGTGACTATTGTGAAGGGTATCTTTTCCATAATTTCTTTCACCACATGTTTGTCCTTTGAATATAGGAAAGCTACTGATTTGTTTGAGTTAATTTTATATCCAGCCACTTTGCTGAACTTGTTTATCAGTTGTAGGAGTTCTCTGGTGGAATTTGTGGGGTGGCTTAAGAAAAACTATCATGTCACCTGCAAATAGTGATGGTTTTATCTCTTCCTTTCCAATTTGGAGCCCTTTGATTTTTTTTTTGCTGTCTACTTGCCCTGGCCAGGACTTCCAGTACTATGTTGATAGGTAGGGGGAGAGAGGAAAGCCATGTTGAGTCCCTGATTTTAGTGGGATTGCTTCAAGTTTCTCACCGTTAAGTTTGATGTTGGCTGTTGGCTTGCTGTATATTGCTTTTATTACATTTAGGTATGGGCCTTGGGTTCCTGTTCTTTCCAAGATTTTTAACATGAAGGGGTGTTGAATTTTGTCAAATGCTTTTTCAGCATCTAGTGAGAGGACCATGTGGTTTTTTTCTTTGAGTTTGTTTATATGGTGGATTACATTGATGGATTTTTTTATATTAAACCATCCCTGCATGCCAGGGATGCAGCCTACTTGATCATGGTGAATGATCTTTTTGATGTGATCTAGGATTCGGTTTGCAACGATTTTGTTGAGTATTTTTGCATCAATGCAAATAAGTGAGATTGGTCTGAGGTTCTCTTTCCTTGTAGGGTCTCTGTGTGGTTTAGGAATGAGGGTTATTATAGCCTCAAAAAATGAGTTAGGTAGTTTTCCATCTGATCCTATTTTGTGGAATAGTTTGGAGAGTATTGGTATTATGTCGTCAATAAATGTCTGAAAATATTCTGCACTAAACCCATCTGGATCTGGGCTTTTCTTCTTTGGGAGGCTTTTGATGACTGTCTCTATTTCTTTACTTGCTATGGGATTATTTAGATAGTTTACCTGGTCCTGATTTAACTTTAGTATCTTGTATCTGTCTAGGAATTCATCCATTTCCTCCAGATTTTCCAGCTTTGTTGAGTATAGACTTTTGTAGTATGATCTAATGATTTCTTGAATTTCTTCAGTTTCAGTTGTTATTTCTCCACTTTCATTTCTGATTTTGTTAATTTGTATACTCTCTCTTTGCCCTCTAGTTAGTCTGGCTAAGGGTTTATCAATCTTGTAGATTTTCTCAAACAACCAGCTCTTGATTTTTTGATTCTTTCAATGGTTCATTTTGTTTCTATTTGGTCAATTTCTGCCCTAAGTTTGATTATTTTTTGCCGTCTACTCCCCTTTGGTGTATCTGTTTCCTTTTGTTCTAGAGCTTTCAGCTGTGCTATTAATTTGCTGATGTATGCTCTCTCAAGTTTCTTTTTGGAAGCACTCAGAGCTCTAAGTTTTCCTCTCAGTACTGCTTTCATTGCATCCCATAGGTTTGGGTAAGTTGTGTTTTGTTTTCATTTAATTCTGGAAAATCCTTAATTTCTTTCTTTATTTCTTCATTGATCCTGCTATCATTTAATAGAGGGTTGTTTATTTTCCATGTGTATGTGGACTTTCTGTTGTCTTTGTTGTTGTTAAAGACCAGCCTTCGACCATGGTGATCTGAGAGGATGCATGGGAGTATTTCAATCTTCTTATATCTATTGAGGCTCATTTTGTGACCAATTATGTGGTCAGTTCTTGAGAAGGTGCCATGAGGTGCTGAAAAGAAGGTGTATTTTTTTTTTAAGGATGATATGTTCTGTAGATATCTATTAATTCCAGTTGGTTTATAACCTCTGCTTGTTTTACAGTATCCTTGTTCAGTTTTTGTTTCCATGATCAGCCCATTGGTGAGAGTGGGGTATTGAGGTGTCCCACTATTATTGTGTGGGGCGCAATGTATTTTTTGAACTTTAGTAGGGTTTCTTTTATGAATGTGGGTGCTTTTGTATTTGAAGAATATATGTTAAGGATTGAGAGTTCCTCCTGACAAATTTCCCCTGTAGTGAGTAAAAAGTGTCCTTCCTTATATTTTTTGATAACTTTTGGTTGAAAATCTACTTTATTCGATATTAGAATGGCCAGTCCAGCTTGCTTCTTGGTGCCATTTTCTTGGAAGTTTTTTTTTTCCAACCTTTTACTCTGAGATAGTGTCTGTCTTTGTTTCTGAGATGAGTTCTTGTTTGCAAAAAATTGCTGCGTTTTGTTTATGTATCCAGTCTAATAGCCTATGTCTTTTTATTGGGTAATTGAGTCAATTTATGTTAACAGATATCAAAAAACAGTGGTTGCTGTTTCCTAGTATTTTTACTTCTGGAGGTTGATTTGTGCACGTGTGTCTTTCTTCTTTTGGTTTTCTTACTTAGGAGTTTTCTTGTTTTTATTAGGATGTAGTTCCCTTCCTTGTAATCGGTTTTCCACCTATAATTCGTTGTAGTGTTGGGTTTGTTGTCAGATATTGTGTAAATTTAGATTTGTCTTGGAATATCTTAGTCTCTCCATCTATGGTGATTGAGAGTTTTGCTGGTTATAGCAGCTTGGGCTGGCACCTGTGCTCTCTTAGGGTCTGCATGATGTCTGTCCAGGCTCTTCTAGCTTTCATAGTCTCTGTTGAGAAATCGGGTGTGATTCTGATTGGTCTGCCTTTATATGTTACATGGCCTTTCTCCCTTACTGCTTTTAGTATTCTTTCTTTGCTTTGGGCACTTGGTGTTTTGAATGTTATGTGTTGGGTGGAGTTTCTTTTCTGATCCAATCTATTTGGAGTTCTGTAGGCTTGTTTTATGCTCATTGCCATCTCAGTCTTAAGGGTAGGGAAGTTTTCTTCTACAATTTTGTTGAAGATATTTACTGTGCCTCTTAGTTGATATTCTTTGCCCTCTTCTATTCCTATTATCCTTAGGTTTGGTCTTCTCATTGTGTCCTTGATCTCCTGGAAATTTTGTGTTAGGAGCTTTTTGTTTTTTGTGTCTTCTCTGACTGTTTTCTCTGTTTTCAATGTTGTCTTTGGCCCCCGAGATTCTCTCTTCCATTTCTTGTAGTCTGTTGTCCCTGGATCACTGTTGGATCACCGCTGGCTCAGTGCTGTTCCTGGTGGCGGGTGATCTGAGTGCGGTTCCTCACTCAGTGTTGTCCGGTTGGGAATAGCCCTATGCAGGGTTACTGGTTCCTTGGAGCATGCTGGAGCGGGGAGGGGGAACCGGGGGACTGCCGCAGAAAATCTTTAAGAATCATTTTACTATTTTATTTTTCTTTTGGTCGATTGTGTTTGATCCTCTCTTAGGTCTCTAGGCTCTCCAGTCTCTCATACCTGGCCATTTAGGCAGTGTCAAGCACAGCCACCTCTCATGGTATGGATCAGTCACAGTGTGTCCACTCCCACAAGCTTTGCCCCACTGTTATTCCAGAACATCTTGGAGGTAGGAACAAATGGTAGGCAGAAGGTTTTGGGGCTGGGTCGATGTCCCAGTCTAACCACTGGAAGCCTTGCCTGGTTTCAGAAGATGTACTGTTTAAACTCCATACCCACCATTCCTAGGAGTCTTGCTACAGTCACCCTCATTGATTCCAGGGAATTTGGATATCCCTGGAAAGGGGAAATATAATAGATTTCAGAGTGGACCACGGAAGGGTAGGGATAGGAAGAGAAGGGATGGGGATGGAAGGAAATAATATTGAAAAAGGCTATTGGAATTGGGGTGCATTTTGGAGGCTATGTAAAAAATACAGTTCAAAAATGACTTGTAGTGAAACACTGTTCCATTGTCTTTGTTACTCATTCTTCTCACATTCTACCCACAATGACAGACAAGTTCACAGGGCAGTTGATTCAACACAATTAGAGGACCAACCCTTCATATAATGAATATAGTCCAACTATTAGGAAATGCCAAAAATAACCTTTATTTTGTTTCTACATTCTTTTCCTACTGCATTTTTAATTCCACCCACTACTGAGGCAGGTACACAGATTACTTGGCTTGATTCTTTCACCTTTAGGTATTGAAAGAAAACATGCATCTTGGTCAAAGTCCAGTCAGAAGTAAACCACATTTTTTAAAACCCATATTAAAGGTTTTTTTTTTTTTCCTCTGAAGTAAGACCTAAATTCCTAATTCTATGATAGCAATGACATATTGATTGTCTCTTATCAACTTACCACAACTCTAGACATATGTGGAAAAAGAGATTTTCTTTTTTTCTTTTTTTTTTTTTGGTTTTGATTTGTTTCTCTGTGAAGCCCTAGATATCCTGGAACTCACTCTGTAGACCATGGTGGCCTTAAGAGCCTCTGCTTCCAGAGTTCTGGAATTAAAGCTGTGAGTCTTTTTACCATGCACATAAAGAAGAGAGATTCTTAATTGAGAAAATTCCTCCATAAGGTTGGCCTGTAAGAAAGTCTAAAATGGAATTGTCTTCAGCAATAAGGGCTGCGGGAGCATTTAGCTCACTTTTGTCCTAACGTGGATAAAACATCAGTATGAGTGAGCCCATAAATAGTGTTTTTTCATGTCCTCTGCCTCAGTTCCTGTCTCCGGGGTTCTATCTTAACTTCCTGCCCTGAATTTCCTCGGTGATGAAGTGTGGCCCTAGAGTTGTAAGATAAAACAAAACCCCTCTTCTGAATGTTGCCTTTAATCATATCTTCAATACAGTAGGAATCTAAATAAGATATCCACATTTTAGGGAAAAAAATGTGATAAGTCTGATATCCTCCAAAGATGGAAAGGATGGGGTGATGAAATAGAAATGTAGAAAGAAAGAAAGAAAGAAAGAAAGAAAGAAAGAAAGAAAGAAAGAGAAGAAAGAAAGAAAAGAAGGAAGGAAGGAAGGAAGGAAGAAGGTAGGAAGAAAGAAAAAAGAAAGAAAGAAAGAAAGAAAGAAAGAAAGAATGAAAGAAAGAAGAAAGAAAGATCACAGATGCCAGAGAAATGGCTAAGTGAATAAAGTACTTCCCACTTTCCCATGACCAGAATATAAATTCCCAGAATCCAAATCAAGACTGTACAACCACAGGCTAGTTACTTTTCTTCATGCTGTTACAAAAGAGCTGACAAAAACAACTGAAGGAAGAAAGGGTTTGTTCTTGCTCACACTGTGAGTGTACAGCCTATCGTGAACATGCAGGAATGGAAGCAGAAGTGTAAGGTGATGGTTGCAATGTATCCACACTCAGAGGGACATCATGAATGATGAATGCTGGTGCTCAGCTTGCTCCCTCCTTTTGAGTTAGTTGGTATGGAAGCAGAAGCTTACAGTGATGGTTACAGTGTATTCACAGTCAGTGACATCATGAATGATGAATGCTGGTGCTCAGCTTGCTCCCTCCTTTTGAGTTAGTTCTGAACCCAGCCCATAGAATGGAACAGCCCCATTTAGGCTGTCCATCCAGTCTTCCTAACCAGTTAACTCAATTTAGAAAATCCTCTATGGTTTAATTCAGATATTTTTATCCTAGCTGATTCCAGACGTGTCTAGTTGACAATGTTAGCATGGAGCACTGTGGACTGCAGTTGAGTTTCTGGACTATAAAACACACCTGGAATTTTAATCCAGCATATGGCTGCTCTGACCACACCCTAATCCCTCTTACTGGCATACAGACGTGCCCTTAGTACATACCTTTAATTCCAAACAGTATAGGTAAGGTTAGTAGGTAGGAGAAGGCAGCCATGTTTGAATGTGAAGTCAGTTAGTGTGAAGTCAGTTAGGCAGAGAGTAGAGAGTGAGGTTCATTCCATTGTGTTCAGTACAGGGGAGTTGAGTCAGTGAAATTCAGTGTATTAAGAGGTGGTGTGTTGAAGCGGAGTTCAGAGGCAGGTTGTAAAAGGACAGTTTTGCAGAACAAGTTGCAGAGAGAACAACCTAGACACAGATGAAGACAGAATGAACCAGAGAATGAAGAGGAACCAGAAGATTAGAACACTTTGCCACAGTTAGTTTGAGGCCAACAAGAGCAATTCAGTGAGAACATGAGAGAAGTCAAATTGAATCATTCAGCTTGGAGAAAAATTTGAGCAAAAACATTTGAATTGAAAAGGCCAGCCAGGTTTCAGAAAGAACTAGGTAGGGTGAACTTATTCAGCAGTAAGCCTCTGAGATGAGAATTACCTCCAGAAAATAAAAGTTACTTTTACACACACCCTTCTGCAGTAGGACAACTTGTCCCTTCTGGGGAGAATGTTATTGCTGTCTTGTGGTTTCTCAACACCCTGGCTAGTTAGATTTCTGTGGAAGCACCTTCCTCTTCCCAAAAGCAGAGAAAGAAGATGCATCTGTAGTCTGAGTGGGAAAAGCCTATTGAACAACCCATTGTCTCAATATTTGTTATCAGTTTTCCTGTCTGAAAACTAAAGTTCAATATCAAACATAGCAGGCTTTCTCAAGTAATCATTGCGGCCAGTCCTTGTTAAGCATAAGCCTGGACTCTGTGGGATTATATGTCTGTGTGTACATACTCATACCAAAAGATAATTCCCCATTCTCACCAGGGACACCCAGCATTTTTCTTATTTATGTTGCTGTGTTTTGTCATTGTCATGGCCACTGTTAACTTTAAAATCGCTTGGATTTTCTTTGCCTAATAAACTGAAGTTCTAGATTTAGCAGTGAATTCTAGCTATGAATTCTCTCTGCTTAATTCCTCCTGAGAATGTTTTTTCTTCTGATATTATGTGGTCTGCTGGGCAGGTCTCTGATAGCCCCTGGTCCTTTCATGAGCTCTGCCTCTAGGTATGAGCATGGAGGGCTTCTTTAGAGTTCATATCTACTTGTAGCCTTGTGTGTCTTGGAATCCTCAAAACACCCAGGGCAGCCTGGTATCCATTGATTGTCACAGCTCCGGAGCTGCTCAGAAACTCTAGACCAAGACATTTCTATCTAGTCTGGGTCTCCTCAAATGTCTTCTAATCTCTGCCAACCCTAATTTTAAGAATTCTGAAATTCTCCTTTGAGGAGAAGCAGATCAGCACATCTTTTTATTATCCTATTATCCTTTACAGATGTTTCCCCCTACTAGTACTAACAAGGTATTCAAGTCACATTGAATGTACCAATTTTTAGTTCTCAAACAACCACTAAGATCTAAGTCTTATAAATTGGATCTGACGGAGATTTGTCCGGGTCTACATATCTGGCATCTAAATGTACATTTATTATTGACTTGAAACAATGAGTGAAGAGATTTATTTAAAGGACTTTCTGACCACAACTAGCTTAGGCAGAAGTTCTGTGAAAGTCCACATTCCCATCGTGCAATATAAATGTCTTTGCATAGGGTTTAGCATGGTGTTCACATAGGTGCACAGTTTTATTTGTAAAATGTTAACAGTATATTCTCTTTCTCACATTTGCCTATATTTGTCATTTCTTCACCCCACCTTCCCACAGCCCTCTTGGTCACATTTCACTTCATGTTCTCTCATATTGATGTGACTGAGACTTGCAGAAGGTAAAGACAATTACGGAGTCTCTGATTTAGGTTTGATAGTCACTTCTACATTGTGTAGGTTAGCCTTGCCTTCAACTTGATGAGCTTGGAAATCACCATGAAAAAGAAATATCTGGGCATGCTTATCTGGGATTATCTACACTGAATGACTTGAGGTGGGAAGACCCCATTCTAAAGGTGAGCAGTGTCACTGTATTACCATAGGCCCAATGTGAATATAAGAGGAAGTGAGCTGAGTCTGTGCTCCATGGCTCTTTCCTTGTTGAATGTCGATTGTAGATGCAATGAGACCCACATCTACTGTGGTGGCTATCACACCTCCTCGTTCAGAATGACACATTTTTAATGTTTTAAATTTGTATTGAGAGATACTGTGCGTGCTTCTTCACAATGCATAACTTCCATGACTTCTTTCTTAAATTCATTTCTCCAATTATATGTGGTTTTTGTAATTATATGTTTGTTTTTAAGAGAGATTAGAAAATTACACAAGTTTCAGGTCCCTTCCACGTTATTAGGTGTTGAGGCAAATATTGAAAATGCGAGTCAGCTGCTCCCAGTTCCGTGAGGTCTCACTCCTTTGTGGAGCCTCACGCCTGGCCTCTTTCTTTACCACACAGTCCCCTAGTACTTTCAGATCCCAGCTTCCTTTGACCCAGGCAGTCTGGTCCACCTGCCTCGGCTGCTTCTTATCTGCATGGTCTGTGACCACCCCAGCCTGTTATTTTCTCTTACTTTCTTTTGGCAGGTTGTTGTCACGCCTTGCACACATACACACTTCCCAACTCCACGATGGCCTCTGTGTGTCCCACCACTACACCCTCTTTTGAACTCAATTGTATCTTCACATCAAACAGACCAAAATACTCTGATCCAATTAGTATGATGTAATTTGCCCACCTAAACAAGTCAAATCATCCTGTACAAGTTGATCCTTTATAAAATATTAATAACAACCTTTATCCATATAGAGATGGGCAGAGAGAAACATCTATGTCTGCCTCCATGTTATTCGTTCTTCA
Source organism: Micromys minutus (assembly GCF_963924665.1). Lineage (NCBI taxonomy): Eukaryota > Metazoa > Chordata > Mammalia > Rodentia > Muridae > Micromys > Micromys minutus. Next base: position 80,528,483 of record NC_137973.1, on the reverse strand, counting down.
ATCTCCTGTGTTCTCCTTCTCTCGTGCCTGACCAAAACTTTATCCCCATCCCACTCTCTTTTGTCCAATCATGTATCACTTTGACATCAACATACACATCATCCTTTCTGTTTACTTAAAAAAAAAATAAAAAACAAACCACTTTTCTCTCAAATGTAAGCTGTGCACAACTATTACCTTTTGAAAATCATCTAAATGATTATGTTTTCTCAAAGTTAATTAGCTTGGGGAGGCTATAAAATTAAATTAGTCTTCAGCTGCATCTGAAATCTGAGAATGACCAAATATCTATAAACATAGGAAGCCTAACAGAGTTTCCAAAACTTAGCCAATTTGTATGGACCACTGATTCCCTGTATAGTCCCCCATTCTTCAGAGACTTGGAGCACCAGTCTCCAGCCTTCGGCCCCACTCTCTTCCTTCCAATCATGTATCGCTTTGACATCAACCTACACTCAGGATATGCAAGTCAATTGATATGAAGATGATAAAAAGATAAATGACTGATCCATGTTGTGCACATTGATGACAGAGTGAAGTTCCTTCGTTCAGTTTAGAGAAAGTAAAATTGGCGAATGCAGACAATACCCAAACCATCAGGACATTATGGACTTAAATCAATATCTCAGTTCAACCAGCTTGTACTTAGGAGCTAAGTAGGAGCCATTGCAAAATACATAGTTGACTCTCGTAAATAAACCAAACCTCCTAATGGAGAACATGTGAAAATTAAGACAACAACATCCCACTTAGGAAAATTATCTGAAGCATCCGATCCCCTTTGCAGAGAAAGAATATTGTCAGAAAAACCCAGGGACACATTAGTGGGGTGGTCTTTCTACTCTGTGCCTAATGGACTTGAGTCTCAGTGAAAGCAAGATTCATTTAGGAGCTGATTGGATTTGGGAAACAGTTCATTGAAAGGTAAACTTGTGAGTTAGTAGCACTTTTCAATCACAATACTTTACCATTTAATATTCAATAAAAATATATTTAGAAACAGGATTTAAAAAATATTCATAAATACTTCTGTGAGTTTTATATTACCAGTAGCTAGGTGTTAGAATGTGGTAATTCTCTTATCTGCAGCTGCTTAAATTTAGCAACCTTTGAGGGAGCACGCTTTGGGTAAATTCCTGTTTTCTAACTGTACTGAGGAACTTTCCTTTAATATTCTTGAACAGGAAAAATCCAATTGATAATAAATTCTGTGCAATATTTATGTTTCTGCATAAATTTTTTCTTTTCTGTTTCAGTAAAAAAAAAAAAAAAAAACAAACCTGAGACTAATCTTCCTAAAACCAAAATCACATAACTCTCTGAGCCCTATCCACTGAAGGAAACTGTCATCGCTGGACCGCAGTCTCAATCCGGCAGGGAAGGTTAAATGTTTACCAATGGAGTATTTTTACCTGGGCCCTCTATAAAATAGTTAAAGGAATTACACACTCCTTGTAACTTTCTACTTCCAAAGCCAACTATGTCTAACTTGTTGCTAAGCAGCATCCAAAAACTGTCAGGGATAAGTTCCCAAATCAAGTAAGATATAGATAAAACAGAATTGAAATTGTGACTAATAGAAACAAAATGTCACACTGGTTAACTCAGAAAGGTCCCTTTGAACACACACAGAAAATCACAAATCGCTGACAACCAAAACAAGTACTTTTCTCCAGGATAGTCTCTTCTCCAGCTCCAGCTCCAGCTCGATTTGATGCTGTGTTCAGGGCATGACTGAGGGAAAGGGGCCTCTATTTCATGCGTGGATGGTCATGCACTGTGCAAATGAAGAGACTCTTCATCTTGTTTCTAATGAGTTGGGTGTCTATAATTTGAAGTTTAAAATAAGTGCGAAAAAAAAGTGAGGACCACACTAATGAGTTCTAACATAAAGAATATTGAATAATCACACACACAATAGACACACACTGTGCATACATATAATATTTGAATTCTTTTTGCTGAATGTTATTAGGGCTGAGAGTATATAGAAAGTGAACAAGTTTCACTTGAGTTATTTGACAGATGTTTGTTCTATTTGTTTTGAAGATTCTTAGTAAATATATATGCTTTCCATTAAAACATTACATGGGGATTCAATAGATAAATGATAACTTTGTATTTGAAAATTTAGTCTAGTGGTTTTATACATCAGAGACCTTTTAAGGAAAAAAAATCAAAGATTAAATTCTAGTTTCAAAACCCTGAGTTTGTTTAGATTCCATATCTCTGTCTGATAACAGAAAATGATCACAACGTGACTGAAGAAAGTGTTTGCATTTGTCTATAAGCATGAGATTAGTAGTGCATTACACTTATTCCTTAAAAGAGCCATTCAAGTTGCCTTTCTCCCACATTTCAAAGATAAGTAACCAAAATTAAGGCTAGGTAAGTCCCTTGCATTAGGGGATGTTCAGGAGTAGACTGACAAAATAAAACTTGTATTTGAACTCAAAGACCCATGATATTCCATTCTCCCCAAGGTTATCCACAAAGAGAGCCTTGTACAAGACCCTTGCTTGCTAGGTGACAATAACGATATTCACAGATGACAGTTCTGAAATATCTCCCTAAACCCAGAACTCTACCAAACACTTTACATACATACATTGTTGAATAAGCAAACATATCTTCCTGCCTTCTTGTAAACTGAGTTGTAGAAGTTGAAACTTTTCCCTATCAGAGCCTAAATTACATATTATTACATAAATTGCCTTCTCTGAAGATAAGCTGAGAACTAAGCTAGATAATTGAAACATGTCATAGCTTGTCCCTAAATTGCCCCACTTTGGAACTCTGTGAGGTAAATCCAGTGCTTAACAACAAGAAGAAGCTGTTTTATCAGTTGTTCCTGGATCATGATGCATGAGGGATCTAGGGCGAGCCAGTAGGACCCAATAAAAGCAGAAGAATAGGAATCAGCCTTCAAGGAAAGGCTAATGGGAACACAGGCAAGAAACAATTTCTCACAAAGGAACAACTCAACAGAAATAAAGTGACCAAGATTTGACAACACTATGTATGGAATAAAAGAAAAAATACTAAAGAAAAGAAACAAAAGAACAAGCTTTCAATAGACCTATAAGTATAACTAACTCATGTGCACGAAGTTCGTAGATTTAAAAGAATAAACATAGTGCCTCATGTGTTCCTGTTAGATGTTGGAGTAACTTTTGGGTGTATGTGCAAGGGTGGTACATCTGGGTGCTCAAATAGCACTATGTCCATTTTTCTGAGGAACCACAGACAGATTTCCAGAGTGGTTGTCCCAGCTTGCAATCCCACCAACAAAGAAGTGTCCCTCTTTCTCCACATTCTTGCCAGCATCTGCTATCACCTGAGTTTTGGTCTTAGCCATTCTGACAGGTGTGAGGTGAAATAAGAATTTTTAGGTAGTAAGTGTTCTTTGTTGTTTGGACAGCTCTGTTTCTTTCTACAGAATGGGAAGGAAAGTCTGGAGATAGAGATAGGATTTTTACCCAAATCTTAACTACTTTGCTTTAGGCCAACTACATGCTTAATGTGCAGTGTGTGTTAGCAATGTGTGATTGAGGTCTCTTCCCATTACAAAATAGAGGAGTACTGGAAAGGTATCCCAAAACACTAATCATAAACTAAACAGCAAGCAACATCAAGACAGTCTTAATCCCCCAGCCATGCAATGAAAACTCGGAAGAAGAAAGGAAAAAAAGTAATTAAATTAGCAACCTCAAAAAAGCACATGTGGAGGTCATTTTGTTTATATATGGTGGACAATTCAGGTAGTCACACTGGTACCATAAAACATCCTTCTGCCCAGGTAAGAAACAATCTTGCCTCTGTGGCTTCCTGTTTATTTTACTGGTTCTCAGACCCAAATTAGTTAAGTGTGGCATTTCCATTCTAACGTTAGCACTGATTATTTCTGCTACAACACTAAATAGAAGAACAAAGTTGAGGAGACCCTGTATACTGTCTGTCTGTCTGTCTATCAACCTATCCATACATCCATTAATCTATTCATACATTCATCATCTGTCTGTCCATCTGTCTGTCTGTCTATCTATCTATTCTATCTATGTATGTATCTACCTACCTACCTGCTATCTATCATCTATCTATATCTAGTTTCTATTATTTTTGAATATATCATAACAGAGACAGTAAAACTAGTGTGTTCCAAACAGCTTAGTATTCAAGAAGAATTAATTTTTAAAGCCTCTGTGTCATTAACAAACTACCCATGCCTTCTGCCACCAGGACTATTGCCTCTTCAAGGACCTTCTGCACCTTGAATCTCATGGTAAAGAGTAACTTCCCCTTCCCTGTTTGTTTTTTCGTGATCCCTGAATTAATCTGTCTAGGTAAAATTTCCATCACTATTTTTATTTCTCAGGTCAAAGTATGGAAGGGTAAAATTTGAGTCTAAAAATGTTGCTCAGCCTCACACTAGCTCTGGTGTAATTCGCAAATGTAGAAGAGCAAAAGCAGCAAGCAATAAAGCCTCCCTTTGCACCTGTGGTTCCCAAGCTTCTCGAGGATGGGTGGCAGGCAGTCTTACTAGCACAGGAGGAATAGTTCAGTTGCTGATCAGCCATTTTGAAGTTGTATAAAGATAAGCTGAGTAGAGTTGTTAAATGGAGAAATGGAACAATCTAATCCTTCTGAAGGAAAGCACAGAACTCTCTTTTTGGGGGTTGTTTACAGTGATTCTGAAGAGAAGGTATGGAAGCTCATTTTCTTAATTTAGTTTGAGTCAGATAATTTTTTTTAACTACGTGTGAGGAATCAGGTTTATAGATGTGTGAAGTGAATCAGAAGCATATGTGGGCCGTGAGGTTCTTCCAGCATGTGATTAAGTTGGCAAGATTCCCAAGTGTGAGGTGATTAAGTTTATGGTGACAGTAGCATAGAAAATACCACAGATGAGGTTCTGAGAACCATTCTGATGGCTATACCACTGTGTGTGTGTGTGTGTGTGTGTGTGTGTGTGTGTGTGTGTGTGAGTATGCACATGCCTGCTTACATGTGTTAATTACAGGTACCTGTGCATATGTATGAGTGTGTGCTTAAAGACCAAAGACCAGCATCACACATCTACAATTTCTCTCCAGCTTATATAACGGGCCACTGCCTAGCGCTTGAATGCAGAGCTCACTTTAAGCATTAAACTTAGTCTTGGTGGGATCAAGCCCTGGTCCTAGATTCCTAGTTTCCTCCTGCTAGGATTACAAGGTTGCTACCTGGTTATTATATGGTTGATAGGTTACCAGGGATGAACTCTAGTCATGATATTTAAACAGCCAGCTTTTTATCCACTCAGCCATCTCAAAACAAAGAAACCTGAATCAGGTCAGCTACTTAAAGTTAAATCTGTGTACGTGCATATTTGAAAATATATTCTGTGATAAATTCTACAGCAATCTGCTCTGCTCTATGAGATTCTTGTTAGAATGTTCGTTGTTTGCACTTCAACTAACAATCTGTTTAAAATAGTTGTTTTTCCTTAGAATGTTCTCTGTGGTTTCTGTCCAGACTGTCAGTAAAGACATTATTTGCTTAATACCTGCAATCTTTTACTGCTAATGTAATCTCAGTTATTTTTGATATCTTATCATTTCTAATTTAACAGCTTATTTTAAATGCCTTGGCTCTGAATGTGTTCTCAATGGCTCAAAATTGTTCCATAAACCTAAACAAGAGATGTTCCAGGACAGTATCTTTCGTGTCTGGGCTCTTTATGCCTCTGTCTCTGTCTCTCTGGTTCTCAGCAGGAGAGAACTGTGTAGTCCTGGCTGGCCTGGAACGCACATCCCCATGCCTGGCATTTATTCTTTCTTGATTTTTCCTATTCTGAACTTCTAACATTAAAGTCATACTCTTCTCTATTTAATAGCGTAGACCAGCAATCACTACCACGAAGACGGGCTCTCAGACTTCTTTTCTGAGTCATTAAAGTAGATGATTTATTCTGCTTTCTCTGGGATATATTACTAGGATGCCGGCTGAAGCATATATGAATGGGCATCCAGAAGTAACTTCTGGCAAAACCAATGACATTTATAATAACCTCCTATGAACAGTTATTACCACAATATTCCTTTATGTCGGAGTCCTCTGTGAAGGGGATTGGGACTTTTTGTTTTAGGTTGAGTTGATCCATTGTGATCAATTCTTTTGCAAAACTGTTTGAATCTGTGTAAAATCAAGTGGCAGACTGAGCTTGGCACCTCTCACAATTCTTTATCCTTGACCCTCACAGTGGCCTTCGTGATCTTAGCGGGCTGTTGTTTGGGCATTTTTGGAATAGATAATAGAGAGAATATAGTCACACATTAACTGGCCTCTCCTGTTGCATGCTCTTACACATTCTGATGTGATGTGGCTCTCAAAAAATGAGCCATATATACCTCAAAAATACATATGTGAAGCAATATCAATTGTAGTCAGAAGGAAGAAGTAATACCCCCTCTTATGGGAAGAATGAGAACAAGATTCTTAATACAGCAGTGACATTGGATATTCGGCATTTGACTATTAAGAATATCTAACTTAATGTATAGTAAATTATAGTTTCAAATAGATGAAATACATCATGACCTTGATATAAAAATATAAAAATTTGCATTTATCATCAAAATAAGTTCTTCTGGGAAGGCTGCTGTATACCTGCAACAATCCAGTTTCTGTAACAATAGAGACTGTATTGTCTCTTATTCTAGTGTCTGGAATGACAGTGATTCTAGTATCTTGTACTTGTGATGTTCAAGCGTAGCCTTAAAAGAAGAAGAGGAAATGGATGGCCTTGAAAGTTCTTACATCAAAAATTCAAAATTCATGTCTCAATTATGGTCACAGTCAACTAAAAATTGCTCAGGTTTTGATGTTGAACCACAAGGAGTTGCTATTCTTAACAGGTGCCCCATTATCAGGAATGTCCAGCTGCATGTGAATTCACTTAAGTATAAACAGACAGTTTCAGGCATGAAGTTTGGCAGCATTGGTCTCCTGCAGAAGGGAATAGAAATAATGTTTCTTGACACACCAGTGCCTTGGAATGAAATGTATCTATTCAAGCTTCACTCAGCTAGGACTGAGAAGATCAGGATGCTCAGAGATCATCCTTCAGGTGGCTTTGTTTCTGTGCTCTCCATTAATATAAAAATTCTCAATAAAATACTTAGAAACTGAATCCAAGAACACGTCAAAAGCATCATCCACTCTGGGATGCATGGATGCTTCCATATACAAAAATCCATCAGTGTAGTCCACCAAATAAACAGACTGAAAGAGAAAGAGCCAAAGTATTTTTTAACAACCAAGGCAAACAGTGGACATTTGCTCTAGGTCTGTGACTACCAAGGAAGTGAGAAGCTTAACTGGAACATCTTTTCAATTCAAGTAAAAGGTGTAATTTCTTCTTTGTTTGACAACCAGCAATATTGAAAGAGAGAGAGAGAGAGAGAGAGAGAGAGAGAGAGAGAGAGAGAGAGAGAGAGAACCACAAGTTCTTAAGTTCTTTATAAGTGTTGCCTGTTGCTTGACTTTCTATCCCCACTCTAACAGTACAGAGCTGACTCTGCTCTATTTTCTATTTCTTGGATAAAGCAGACACAGCATTTAAATCAGCTGTCAACAGTCATCCTGACCTGTGTCTCCCCGGTCTTTACTATCAAAGCCCACCCAGAGAGTCTAGGGAAGATAAGTACAAAGGATCATCTCAAGAGGACAGAGCAGAAGCTATGACCAAGTGACTAACCTAGTCCATGGATTTCACTTCTTTTACAGGGTAAGGGATTTGTAATGTCTTCAATGTCATCCTCATACTACTGACAAAGTTTTAACTTTTTTAATAAAGAATTAGTAAATAATAACTGTAGTGTGCTTATATTTCTCATACCTCCTCACTGGTCACATTTGTGGGATTGTGAACAGGTTTCAGATCATAGAACAATGAGGTCATGTACGGCTCTGAGGGTTCACCCTCAGTTATAGATTGATGTAGTAATATAACAGAACTTTGGATATCATCCCTCGGGGAAGAAGGTCTTGCTTGCTTCCTCACAGAGAAGAGCATAATACTGATTAGATGGTTTCAACAGAACATTTGTATTAGTTTGAACTCTTTAGGACACTGAGACTAGAAAAGAAATGTGAAGTATTGAGTTCAGAGAAATAACTGTATGGCAAAGTGAAAGGAAAAAAAGAAGAAGGCAAGGCGATGTTTGCACACTGGCTCGGTGTTCTGCTTCCTTCTGAATGACAGGAGGAAGAAGTTGATGATTGCACATTGGCTTGGTGCTCTTCTCACAAACAATGAAGGAGGCATCAGAGCAGGGAGGGAAATACTTAAAACATTGTAAACTCCAGACAGGTCCAGACAGTGGAATTGGTCTGAAATTTTCTATTTGAGTCTGTGTGTGGCTTAGGTATCAGAGTGACTGTGACCTTGTAGAATGATTTTGGCAATGCTACAGCTACTTCCTTTTTTAATTGGTGAAGAAAGCTTGAGGAGCATTGGAATTAGTTCTTTGAAAGTCAGGTAGAATTCTGCACTAAAACCATTTCATTTAGATGTTCTAATTTGTGGAGTAGGCCTGATTTTGGAGATAGACTCCAGTTTTGGAGACGTAATAATTATTTGGATCTCCTCAGTGTCTCTTGATATGTCCCCCTTTTTATTTCTGATTTTGTTAAATTGGACACACTCTCTGTCATTATTCAATTTCGCTAAGGGTCTGTTTATCTTGTTTATTACCCAAAGAACCCTAACCCTCAAAGAGCAAGGTCATCTCATTACATTCTGAGAGTGCAAACACTAACGGAGCTCAGGGAAGAACTGAGTGCTGTGAATGATGCCAAAAGAAGAACTACAGAGTCAACTAACCTGAGCCTATGTAGGCTGAGAGAGACGAAGCCACCAACCAAAGAACATTCATGGGCTGGACATAGGCCTCCTGCACATTTTAGCAGATGTGCAGCTTTGTCTTCATGTGGGTCCCCTAACAAGTGGAAAGCAGGCTGTCTCTGACTCTCTTGCCTGCCTCTGGGTTCTCTTCCCCTAGATGGACTGCCTTGTCTGGACTGAATAAAAGAGGATGCACTTAATCTTGCTGCAATTTGGTATGTTAGAGTGGGTTGGTAGCTGCAGGGTGTAGGGGGTGACCCTACCATTCTCTAAGGAGAAGGGGAAGAGTAACAGAGAAAGGCATATGTGAGGTTGGGACTTGGAGAAAAGGAGGGAGGGGCTATTGTTGATTTTCAACATGAATAAATAAATTTTTAAAAATACTGTGGCCAAAGTCATAGCCCTTCTTAGTAGGCAAGTATTGAAATAGCTCTCAGCCTGTTGCTTCACATGATTTAACTGTAAAAATATTGTCTCTTATTTAACAATGCACCCAGCAACTTAGACATACTTAGCAATGTAAACACACAAACACACACACATACACACACACACACACACACACACACACACACACACACACACACACACATTCTCACACACACACACCTCCAAGATGATGAGACCAAGATGTTAGCAGTCCAGGAATTTCTCTGAAAATATAACCTACTCTAAACAGTGCAAGGAGTTTCTCCATTCTAGATAGCCATCTAACATAGACAGTCTCTATTCAAATGTATTCCTAGTGATATCTGAGTATAAGGATACCAATACCAGCTTAGACCAGTACTGAGTACATGGGAAACAAGAAAAACTATGTCCCCTGAGTAAACTTCTAGGGAGAAATAAAATTTTGTCCATACATTATGTCCATGTGTTTCATATGTGTATGGCAGTGATGTCATGGGAAAGGACATGAACATGCTTACATTCTCAGCCTGTCCTTTAAAGCAGAGAACCAGCTGCTCTGCCCCCCTTAGAAACTCAACTCTTCCTTTTCTCAAGCTCCATATGAGAAACTCCCATGAAGGCCAGTGTTACTCCTGGCAGCATTTTTTTCCTGATCTGACAGTCACTTTGTTTGTATAAAATTTCCTTGCTACTTTGCCATTGATCCACTTCTTCAGAAGGCTTCAAGAACATGGAAACATTAGGCAACATCCCAGGCACTGTTCATACTCCTGGGAATCAATAAAATGCATTTTTTGGGGACACAAGGAGTCAGTCACTTAGGATACGGCTGACAATGCGGAATGGCTGGATCTGACAGACTTGAGAGGGAAGGCATTGGGTTTGTAGGGCTGACCTACAACTGAGCTATTGCCATGCCAAGCTTTGCTCATTTCTGTCCTTCACTGGAGTGGCTGGTCCCCAGTAAACACCTATATGCCATGGTTCCAACCCAAGTTCAGGATCTGCTTCTAGACAACCAAACATGTAACAGATGCTTCAAAAAATTCTCACAATAAACAAAAGAATCTATAGGCCTCCCTACTGTCTACTCTATAATGAACTTTAGTTTCTTTATGAATGGAGAATTATAGCACAGTTGCAGTATACATTTCCTAAAGATAATGATTTGTTTTGTAAATAAAAATGCTTTTCAATATTTAACTAAGTCTATTGTTATTTGAATCATTAACACTTTGAGGATTCACTGTAAAGCCAAAAACATGGAGAAAACTAAATTAACATTTTTTCGGTAATATAGGTTCCCAGAAAAATAAAAACAAACATCTTTTTTCAAAATAAAAAGAAAGAAGGAAGAATGCCCAAATTTAAAAAAAAAAAATAATAATCTAAGCTCAGGGAATCTCTTGGAAGAGGGGGCAGAACAGTTATGAGTCAGACAGAATGGGTATCCGCAGGGGTACAGGGCTCTCTGAATCAACTTAGTAATGTTCATCGTAATGAATCAACTTAGTAATGAGCTCACAGAGATGGAGGGAGCAAGAACAGGCCACACATGGTTCTCTATCGGGACCTCTGCATAAATAGTATGGCTATCAGTTTAGTTTCTCTATGGGACTTCTGGATGAGGGGCTCTCTGATTCTTGTGCCTGCTCTTAGAACTCTTGCCCCTCTTTTGGGTTGCCACGCCCATCTTTGATGTGATTGTTTCTGCCTCATCTTATTTACTATATTTAATTTTGTCGTATTTACTCTGTTCTTTTCTGGGAGATAGAAAGCTAATGGATGCAGGGAGGAAGGAAAGTGGGAGGAAATTTGGGGGAGCAGAGGGAGGGGACACCATAATTGATATATAATGAGAAAATCTATTGACAATAAAAAATTATAGATAGACTGAGTATCATCCTGTCTGGAATACTTAAAGAAACATTGTAAGTAGCGATTTTATATGCTTCATGACGTCATTCTAAATGCTAGCTTTGTGTGTGTGCCCTGTGGGGTCTGGGGTCACTGTGTGGACTACAGCCTACAAAGTAGACTTCTATACTTATAAAGGTAAAATGATTAAAAAGAGAGAGACCGTCACCCCCTTTCAGGAAATCAGAAGCAGGGTCCCTGCTATGGTTTGTGCGGTTGTTTAGTTTAAGTTTTACGGTTGTTTATTTATGGCTGAGGCTATGTACCTTTATGGTTCTTGGAATCCAGACCTTTCAGTAATTGCCTCAAAAATGCCGTCTTGTGAGAGTCTCAGTGCAAAACAATTGTGCAAGCTTTCAGAAAACCCTAGCATTACGTGGCTTTACAGTTGAGCAGCAGGAAAAGCTAAGAACTAAATTCTTTTCAATTGCTACCCAAGCTCAATATAAACAATGATGTCTTATTGACTGCAAAATTTTGATTATTGCTTTCATTATTTGTGAAGCACTGATAATGTTCAACTAAAATCATTGACCAGAGTTCCCTCACAGATGCTTACAGAACTGCCAGTAACCCTGATCTGAGGTTGACCAGTCTCTGTCTCTCACCATGGAAAGCCTTCTCTCACCCCACCCACCTTTTTAACCATTTGGTAATTTGAGAAAGGTAGATTTAATAATGTACCCCCCAAAACAAATTTGGATCGGGGTTTTAAATCTTTGTAAAGTTTAACAGTGATTAGGGATCCTCATATTCAAAGTCTCCGAGCTAGAAGTCAGAACTTTAGGTTCCTGAAAATAGCTTTGTCACTTCTAAGTGTTCCCACTACTCTGCCACAATGGGCAAGCCCTTAAGAAGTGCCCGTGGCGGCTCCGCTCCGTGAATGAGGGAAGAACAGCCTGCGCTGAAGCAAGCATGAGAATCCTGTCACAATCACAGACATCTACGGGGGACACTGGGGACACATGGTGTGGAGGGCTGGTTAAAGACTGATGAGGGGTTGGAACTGGAATGCACTGTGGGAGACCAGAAGACCTGACGGAGCAGGACGAAGGCAAGCCACCAAGGACAGCAGCTGATGACAGAAATGTTCGACCGTCAGCCACATAGGCAGGACAGGAGCCAAAGTACACTTGGAAGGCCGAATGGGAAAGGGATTCACCCCGTGTGAGGCAGAGCTGTGCAGAGACAGGCAGAACATATGTAGCTTGTTAATTTGGGGGCTTAAAATTATATTTGATATATAAAATTAATAAAGATAATGAAAAATTAAAACTAAGAACAAGGAAATGAATGCAACGAAGTCTTTAACTACATGTGCTTAATGATCATAACCATTTATTACAAAATGCTTAGAGCTACATTCATGCTCATGGGAAGGATGATTTTCATGGAATAAAAACAGCTGTGGGGAAATCACAAACTGTAGCAGTATCAATAAAACCAATAAAATTAAATGATGTACCTTGAATTATTACTCAAGTCGGCAGTACTTGTGCCGTTATCTTGTATGCTGTATATGGCCCAATTAAAATGGAACTTAAAACAAAAAGATGGGCAAATTTTGCAAGCATTCTGAGTTAACCAATATACCTTACCACAGGAAGATCTCTGTTGTGCACATCTGTCTTGATATGCATGCACTTATAGAAGGACTGGATTCTGGATTACAACTTGCTGAAGAATAAGATTGGAAACTACCATGTGGCTGGGGGAATGACTGCGGACTTTCACATGATAGTGACTGCATGGGGAGTGATTGAAAGATTCAGCCTTTGTTAGGCGAGAAAACCTGTGTGTGCTGAGAAAAGCCACAGACCCATGCTTACGTGAAAGTTCAAATATATACATACATTTATTATTATTTCATGCTATATTAACATTGCTAGTTTCTTTTAAATATGTTTAGGGTGGGCAAGAGAGAAATGTTTTAAAGACCACACATAGTACCTTTTATATTGCGTTTATTTACATGTGTTATATGTGTGCATGCACATGTGTGAATACAAAGGTTGTATATGTGCATGCACATGTGTGAATACATAGGTTCTATTGTGCATGCACATGTGTGAATACATGGGTTCTATTGTGCATGCACATGTGTGAATACAAAGGTTGTATATGTGCATGCACATGTATGAATACATAGGTTCTATTGTGCATGCACATGTGTGAATACATGGGTTCTATTGTGCATGCACATGTGTGAATACAAAGGTTGTATATGTGCATGCACATGTATGAATACATAGGTTCTATTGTGCATGCACATGTGTGAATACATGGGTTCTATTGTGCATGCACATGTGTGAATACAAAGGTTGTATGTGTGCATGCACATGTATGAATACATAGGTTCTATTGTGCATGCACATGTGTGAATACAAGGGTTGTATGTGTGCATACACATGTGTGAATACATGGGTACTATTGTGCATGCATGTGTGTGAATACATGGATTGTATGTGCACAAGCACATGTGTGAATACAAGGGTTGTATGTGTGCATACACATGTGTGAGTACATGGGTACTATTGTGCATGCACATGTGTGAATACATAGGTTCTATTGTGCATGCACATGTGTGAATACAAGGATTATATGTGTGCAAGCACATGTGTGAATACAAGGGTTGTATGTGTGCATACACATGTGTGAGTACATGGGTACTATTGTGCATGCACATGTGTGAATACATATGTTTTATTGTGCATGCACATGTGTGAATACAAGGATTGTATGTGTGCAAGCACATGTGTGAATACAAGGGTTGTATGTGTGCATACATATGTGTGAATACATGCTGTGGAGCAGGTGGAATAGTTAGGAAACAACTTTCAGGACTCCATTATTTCTTCCTACCATGTGGGTTCCCAAAGTGGACTTCAGTTCTCTGCCAAACTTGGAGGAAAGTGCCTTAAACCACAGCCATTCCGTCTCTATATATCACCTCAAGTTGTAAATAATAATGCACTAACTTTGAATACATATAAAATGTGTTATATTCATTCATAGATCAGATACCTACACACACATACAGACACACACACACACACACACACACACACACACACACATATTTGATTGGTTGTATTATTTTTGAGAAAAAAAAATCTCTTGGAGTCTTCTACCATAGGATTTTCTGAACTTAACTAAGTAACTGATGTTGGCACAGGTCACCTGAAACCTATCATCCTGCCTCTACTTTCAAAGCGCTGTGGTGCGGGTGTGTACAATGTGCTTGTGTGTACTACGGCGCTCTGCTGTGGTGTGGGTGTGTACTACGGTGCTCTGCTTCTTTTCCTTGTGGAATTTTGCTAATGATTTTTTTCAACAGGTCCCACTGTCTAGCCTAGCCTAGAAGGCACTAGGTAACCAGACTGGCCTCAAAGACCTAGACAATTCTCCTGCCTCAGCCTAAGGGTGGGCTTTCGAACATGAGCCACTATATATACCTAGCTTCAGTATATTTTGTCTGTAGTTTTACTCAATTTATGATTTTTAACAAATGCATATGTTCAGGTATTTTGTAATATATATTCCAGTTATTGGGTAGCATTAACTCAATTAGATAGATTCAATGTTGTTGATTTGATGAATTACATCACAGTTACATAGAATCTTGTTCTAATTAATCTTTGTCTTCAGACTTACATTTTTGTCATAGAAATTCCATGTGATAAACAGTACACATGCTTACCATTTTATACCAAAGAAATTGAGACCAAGACAGTTAAATACCTCAATTCAGGTCACATAATTTCTTGACTTCCTAATGCTTACCTCCATTTCTCTGCATTGTATTTCTTTGAAGACTCTCTCTGAGCTCCCTTCTCACTTTTCAATGACCCTGTCACAATTGTTGTTAAAAATCCTTATGTGTATGACAGCTAGTACAGGCAGAAGATCAGTTTGATATAGAAACAGAAAGAGCCAGGTATTGAATACCTGTCTTAAAGGTACTGATGAAGAACCAAACACTGATAAAGAATTAACAAAAGCCATTAAGTTCATTAACCCCTTATGAAGACCCACTGTTTTCCTGATGTCCCACTGTCACCTGGGAATGCAGCTCAGCTATCATAGTGCATATCCTCGGGTATGGGCAGCACTGAATAAGAATCCTCAGCAAGGTTACTGGATGTGGTAGCACATGACTATGCTCAGATCCCATCACCATGGGCAGAGAATAAAACACAAAAAGTTTGAGTCTATCCTAAGCTGTCTAAGCTCCTCTCTCTCTCTCTCTCTCTCTCTCTCTCTCTCTCTCTCTCTCTCTCTCTCTCTCTCTCTCTCCCTCCCTCCCTCCCTTCCTCTCCCTCTCCCTCTCTCCCTCCCTCCCTCACCCCTCTCTCAAAAATACCATTTAACAAAAGCAAACATTATTATTTTAAAACTGATGAACACATTTCTCTCCTTAGAGGAAATAACCTTTTCTAACAAGAAAACATTAAACACTGAGCTTGTGGTACTACCATCTTTATGCTGAGCCCCTGTCTAAAGTGTGTATAGATTTTAGGAGTGGAGGAGGTGCCCCGTCCTGGACAAAAGGCTGAAGCCATTCCCGGAATCCTGGACATTTAGCAAACTGATGCTCTCTTTTCCTAAAGGCTCCAGCTCATGTATTTTTCAACATCCCTCTTCTTCATAATAGTTTTGATTTTTTTTCTTTGACTCTCCATTATGCCATTAATATAATCCCACAGAGGCCTTTTCAAGTCGAACGAGCAGCACTTAATTACGGGAATTAGACATGACAAACATCACAGTTTTTACCTAGTTGATCTCCTCTAAGCAGCTCTGTGTAAATTTAAATAATCTTGAATCTGTGACATTTAACATTTCACAAAGACTTTAGAAATTGTATTTTTAATGTATTCTTTCTTTCAGTTTCTTCCAAAGTCATGCAACTGTTTTTCTCTTTGTTAAAATGGAGCATTGAGCGACGTGAGACAAATGATAGTCATAGTACACAGATATGATGGGTTTCCACCCAACCATTGCCTTCTTTTCCTACCTTAATCTTATTTCTAATACATTAATATCAATTATAATTTCAAATAAACAGGTTTACTCACTAGGGAAATTAGCATTGTTTAGTCCTAAGCTATAGAAACTGGCCATGGGTTGTGTAAGCAAGTAGGCTTGTTGGAAAAAGAGCTTGTTCCGAGAATTGAGGGAAAGACAAAGCCAGTGTGAGAAAACAGAGAAGAGCAAGGTCAACTCTGATGGATTACGTGTCAGAATCCACTCAGCCTTCTCATCAAAGATCCCCACGAGAATGAACACACATCATTTTGACCACCAATTTGATCAAGACTCAAAGTTCTAACAGTAAACATCTTTTTGTCAAGATGGAGTCACTGACCGTGATAACTAATTTCAGGTAGGGACTTGACAGGATTCAGAGAGACATAGAGAGTAAAAAAAACTGGGCAAGCTTAGGAAGGTGATTCTAGAGTTCAGAGGTTTGCATGGAGAACACCCACACTCAGCCTAGGGAATGGTCAGCTACATAGAGGTTCGGAGGCAAATGAAGAAGGCAGAAGAATTGCATCCCCAGAAGAACACCAGTTTCTGCTATTGGTCCTTGGAATTCTATGGTCTTTGGATTCAGGATCAAGAATTTCTTTTTTGGACCACTGCCCACAAGTGAGTGTTCGGTGAGCGGTTATGAGGCTTTGGAAATTGGACTCACATCTCTGGTTGCCAGAGTTGTAGATTGTCTGTTGAAGATTAGAAAAACTCTATAATCAAATGAGCCATTTCATCCAGTAACGTCCAACGGTGTTTTCTTTCTTGTCAAATGTTCACACTTTCTATAGCAACCAACTCTAATAATGACAATCTTATGTTCTTTTATGGCCCTTTTTAATTGCAGCTTTTATAATATACTTGCGATTCCATAGACATGGAAATCATGAAGATTATTAGGAATGCATGCTCCCCGGTAGGAGGGCTTAGAAATTGGGTTAAAGTTGTGGCCTTAGATTATGGAGCACAGGACAAGCACTTACCTGTTCACAGAAAGAGAAGTTTACAGGAAAACGATGGTCCTGGAAGAGGAGACAGGAAGAAGCAGGGCTTAGAAGAGTAGAGAAGTCATGGTGCCACCTCATGTCCAGAACTTAGCTGTCTCATAGACAAGTGTTTGATGATAAAGGCATAGATGTGATTGATGAGGAGATCACACTTTGGCCTATAGGCAATGGCAGGATGTTGGAAATAAAATGATAGGAATGAAAAAGACCCCTTACACACACACACACACACACACACACACACACACACACACACGGGGGGGTGAATATATTATCATTAATATTACATGGTCATTATGATAAATTACCAGACAATTAATGACATTCTGTATTCTCTTGAGCATGGAGACTACATGTCTGAATTGAAGATCTCATCAGAATAAAAGGCTTCTCTGCAAATGAGTTCCTTGTCCCACCATCCTACCATAGCTGTAAACACATCATTCGAAATTCTTTCTTCATCCATATCCAACCTGTTTTTGAGTTGTATTTTCCCATGAGACCCTTATAAGAATACGGGATCATTGGATTTAGAGACCAACAGGATAATCCAGGATAATCTGTGCTTCTCAACATCCTTAACTTAATTACATCAGCAAAAATCCTTCCTAAATAAGGTAAGGTGCACAAATTCTGGGTATAGAAATGGAGACTGGGGTTTTAGGAGGACGCGGGGTCAACACACTGCAGCCATGGAAGGAAATCGAAGCAGAGAGCGGTGCATGTGATGGGAAATGATAAAGCATGTTGCCGGGTCAGAGCAGAGAGAAGCAGGCCCAGCAACTTAAATAGAAAAGTGAGTGACTCGCTCAGTCTACAATGAGGACCTGGGAGAGACACCACTGTGCTGTGGCTCCGCTGAGCTTTGCAGTTTTCCTGTGAAACTGCAACGTGGAGCTGGTTATTTCGTATTCAGATATGATTACTTACCTCCGAAGGTTTTTCTAGCTGGGGTGTAAATAGGAGTCTGAGACTGGAGGATGCTTTTTGAGAGATTGTCACAGGCATGTTCTCTCTCGCTGCATGTGTCCTTTACGTTCACCTTCCGCTGTCTTCCTGGCAGAAGGAGTGATTCGATCAAGCCTCTAAATGAGGCCATCCTGTGACCAGGAGGCTCAGAGCCAAATGCTAAAGACTGGACAAAGCATCTTTCCGGTACAGTGGGAAGATGGAAGGACACTGAGTCCTTGCTCCTGACATTACTCTGACTCTGCTCCTTTCTGTCATAACCCCTATGCTTTTGTTATATGAGAAGAAAAGAAACTAAGAACCAGACCAACCCCCTTTCTTCAGTCTGCAGTTTAAATGCTATTTTCACATATGGTTTGATTTTCTGTTGCTGACAATTAAAGGAGGCCGAAAAAGACAGTAGGTGTCATTCCGTTGTGTGATTAGCTGGGAGAAGAGATTACAGGGGGGAAAGTAGCAAGCTTTGGCTTCAATCTGTTGAGAATAAATCCCTCTGTTGTATGGAATTGGGATTAGGGAGCTGTTGCCAGAAATAGAGCTATATGAACGTTTAGGCATCAACAGAGCAATTGTGTAGGTAAGATCTTCCTTCCAGAACGGATGCAGTTAGTGGGGAGGATACAGAAAAAGACAGGAATTCGAAAGAAAATTGGCCAAGAGAAGCAAGGAGATAGAATGATGTCATAAAGCAATGACAGAACGTGCTTTCTAAGCTGTCTGCTTTCTTCCAAGTACATTTTGATAAATAAGAACTTACTCCTGGGGTAGGAGAGATGGCTCAGTGGTTAAGAGCACTGACTGCTCTTCCAGAGTTGCTGAGTTCAAATCCTGCAACCACATGGTGGCTCACAACCATCTGTAATGAGATCTAATGCCCTCTTCTGGTGTGTCTGAAGACAGCTACAGTGTACTTATATATAATGAATAAATAAACTTTAAAAACAAAAAGAACGTAGTCCTCTGTTCCTTGAATGTCAATCATGCATGCTTATTCTTGGCTGAGTACACTGCATTCTAATTTGCCTAGTTATAAACCCCATTCACTCTTTACTTTTCACGGCACTGGATTGTTTTCTTGCCCATTGTTGAGCTCTGTATAAAACTTCCATGTCTGAAACTCTTCTCCCTATTGGTCATGGAACGAAGTCCCATCACCCTTCACCTACTTCTCAATATTTATGCTCAACTTTGCGTTTTCCTCATCTGTTTCTTAAATTAGACAAAATGTCAGAAACTTACAATGGCCACCTCTACATAAAAACATAATTTTTCATTTATGTAAAAAACTTATTTAAAACTGTTTAACATATACCCACCACCCTCAAGGAACATGTTAGCTGCAAATTTAAGCTCAGATCCCTGTCTTTCTGTCCTACAACCAGCAGAACAAAGCTACCATATGTTTATAAAACACCCACATCTCTCCACCAAAGGAAAGTCTATCTTTCTAGAAGCAGCCTGTAGAAGGTGACACTGTAGTTTAGTATATCTAGCAACACCAAGAGGGTTTTATTTCTAATATCAATATACAGTGCTTCTAGCTGTCTGTTCCTTGATAGTCATGATATTTGAACAAGCATCTTAAGGTTGTTCAAATCAACCTCCACATCAAGGTGACTTAAACAGAAAGTCAGTTCATAAGTGTTATGTTCATATACTCCAGTGTTTACCAATATAAGTCAGGTGATTCCAGGAGTGAAGGGACTTGCCACCGTGCCAGAGGACCTGATTTCAAAGCCACCTGTTGTAATGAGAAGACTTCATCAAATCTGCTTTTGATCTCCACATGTCAACCATGCATGGTTCATGCATACACACATGCACACACACACACACACACACACACACATACACACACACACACTCACAAACAAAAACACTCACACACAAACACTCACACACAAACACTCACACATACAACCACACACACCCACACACACACTCACACACAAAAACACTCACACACACACTCACACATACAACCACACTCACACACTCACACACACACACTCACACATACAACCACACACACTCACACACACACTCACACACACACATTCACATACACACTCACACACTCACACTCACACATACACACACACTCACACTCACACACACACTCACACTCTCTCACACACACACTCACACATACACAGTCACACATACAACCACACACACTCACACACATACTCACACACAAAAACACTAACACACACACTCACACACTCACACTCACACACACACTCACACATACACAGTCACACACACTCACACACTCACGCACACACCACACACACACACACACACACACACACACACACACTTTAACAAGTTAAAGTCCATTGTTCTTCCTGAGCAGGACACCGCATCTCGGATGTGTTAGGGACTCTGCATGCTGCCGCTCTTCCTTTGTGTCTAGATGTGGCTTTTGATCCCTAAGCAAAAGTCCCGCCTGTCTCAAGGATTCCCAGCAGTGTCTGATCATCCCTTCATCACCAAAAAATCCTCTTCCTGGTGTTACCTTCCTTAATCAAAGCTGTTCCTAATGGAAGCAAGAACTTCCCGTCTTTTTCCGGGAATGTTAGGCATCCTTAACAAGCTGAGTGTGAAACTGAGCGTAAGAATGGCTCTTTAACAGCTAATGCTGTGGATTTTATTTTTGTACATTCTGACCTTGTTTTAAGGTCTTGTGGAGACATGATAATCTTGTGTTTACTAAATGACTTCAGGCTCCTTGCTCTGGTTGCTGGAATCTTTACACACACAACTTTGCTTTGTCCTGACCTGCTGACGAACTTCTGTCCCCTCTTTGCCATCACCCTCAGAAAAGTCACCTCACCCCTTCTCACTTCCTTGACTCCAGGTAATCACCAGGAAGGCCTGCTTCCCCATACAGGAGAGCGTCTTTCGTTTTCCCTCATTTGGTCTTCCTTGAATCCCGACGAGTCCTGAGCTCCTGACAACTGGAATAGCATAAAGAGAACAAAAAGATTCCACAGAGCAGGATAAATTTTCCATAAATGGGCAAATTTATGTGAACAAAATCCTAGGGGGGATTCCTTCAGCAGTGTGTCATCTCGGTTTTTACGGGAATTAACATAGCTTAGTGGCTTGTGCTTGGGTTGAGTGACAGTCATTGTGCCTGTGTCTGAATCACTCTGACGGATCATCACAGCCGACTGGAATGGAAGGGAAGGAGCTGTCACCCAGGAGTCAGGAGGACTTAGTTCCATAAGGAACCACACAAACTTTGTAAAAAAAAAAAAAAAAAAAAAAAAAAAAAAAAAAAAAAAGGAAAGCCCAAAAGATCTTCAGGCTTTACTTCACCCCTTTCCCTGGTAAACATGGAAGACTTCGAAACCATCCCCTTCAACCTCTGAAATCCAATTAGACACTGCGTGCCCTTAAAATTTAATAGAAAGCTGTAGCTGTTTAAATTGTTTAGATTTTAAGGTCGTAATGACTTAGGATTTAAGTTAAGAACAAGTCATTAAGACAACTGAGGTATAAGAAGGACTCATTTGAAACTGGTGAAAATATTCTGGCTTCATCTATTTCATACATAGGCATGGTGTGAACACATAGTTACCTACCACACATCCCAACACTGTTTATTCTCACATACTTCAGTCACACAGAGAGAGAGAGTCACAGAACAGTCCCACGTGGGGAGCGAGAAGAATTCTTTTCTAGAAACCTCAGATCCAGCTGGATCTTTCTGCACAGCTTCCTAGATTTATGGAGAGGTGGCAGACACCACACTGAAGGCATGAGGCCTCTGACTCCAGGTTTTCTCAGGGGTCTTTAAGTCCCTCCCTGCAACAGGAGACAAAGGACAAACTCTGAGGACCTCATGCAGGCTATCCTCACCTCTTTACTCTACAGGTCTTTGTAAAGAAGGGCTGTTTAGGTTGTTTTCCTTGCAAGACTTAAGCTAACTGAAACTAAGACCAGATGTTGCAGGGACATTCAGAGTTTCAGAGTTTCTATTCAGTCAGCCTAGTGGATAAGACAAGAGTGACTCACTGGCCACACGTGGTATAAAGGAAGCAGAGTGAAGTTTCTCTTTTTGCATAACACGAAGCATTTTTATTCCCTAGAAGAAATAACTAATCTATATTAATTTTCAAGTACAAAAGCCAGCTAACAATAATCATGATTTAACCACCATTTCTTCTACTTTTTCTTGTTTGTTTCTATTCTTGTGTGTGTTGGTGTGTGCATATATGCATTAATTGATTTCACATTTTTATGTGTACCTTGACTTAAGATGATGCTCTTTAGGTGTTGGGCAATGGACTCATAAGTAACTAAGTAAAGAAAATATGTTCTGGCAATGTGTCAGTAGACATCGTGTGAACCTCACAGTGTTTGCCTTCCTATGATAAGTATACACATGTCATGTACATATACATGTCATTAGGAAATGAAATCTAATGAGGCCATCTCTATATGTATGATCTATATTTGATCAAAAATAGCTTCTGTATCTTAAAGTATTCTCTACAAACACAGTTTTAAGGGTCTACCACAGTCTATCAGATAATTTTATTGTGTTTTCATAATCCTGCATAATTAGCGGGATAAAGGGTCAAATAATTAACAGAATTTCAAAGCATGTTTCTTCCCATTGTTCTCTGAGACTACATGTTCCAAAGATATATGACACCAAAAAAATTTTTGAAGATGATTGCAATTATCATATTTTAAACAGACTCAGGAAAACATATATTGAATAGAGTGTTGGGATAATTTTTGCAGAACAAGGAATCACAAACTGGGAAATAAAACTTTTGAAGGACTGGATTAGAATTCTGAAATTAGAAGTCTAAATTTGAAAAGATAGCTTTTCAGGAACAAAGTACTATACACTGGCCATTTAAACAAACACTGAATTAGAGTCCCAGGGACTCTATATCTGAAACTGCTAGTGGAATTATACAACCTTTGCACACATTGAAAAAAATGACTGTCCCTCCTTGCTACTAGGACTGACCACCCTTGATGGTCTTTGTGTTTCTACTATCATTGACAATTCATTCCTCTCTGTGTGAAACTGTATATTTTATCGTAAGAACACCAGCCATGGTTGAAGAGGATGCTTAACGGTTCTTCAGAAAGTCTGTTGGATGGTGTTTTGCTGAGGAAAACACATGAGGAGTGTTTAGCTGAAGCAGACACAGGAGAAACAATGTCCTGCTAATGCATATGAAGGGACATATGATAAATGAGTCTTTGATACTGTTTTGCCTTAAAATGCATAGTTGAGCTGCATTTGTCAGAACTCCACAGAGGAAAAATAAACCAAAACACTTCTAGTTCTGTGCTGCAGTTCTTTTGCCGCTTCCTTGGACTCGAACTGATTGACAGGGTGACGTCAGCTGAGATACACATGCTAAGGCAAGACCCATGGAGGAACATAATATTTGGAGAGAATATAAATAGAACTCAACAGACAGCGACGGGCTGAGCTTGGCCTGCATGGAAAGCGAGATGTGCAGTGCTTGCTGGTCTCAAGTCTCCACTGATCTTCGCTTTGCTGAGAGAGGCACAGCCAAGAACACTTTCTGGCATCCTTCCGGGTCCCTGCTGCTGAGGATGAGGCCTGGTTGTTTCTGCCAGGTGGTGCAGCTACTGCTGAACTGCATCTGGTATCCTGACTCCACCAAACTGGTCTGCCGGTGTATCCGAGAAATCTGACCTGGGAACTCAACTGCTGATGTCAAGACAACACAAACAAGAGTTGCCCCAAAGAACTTTTCTAAGCAGGGCCACTCCCTTCCCCCCATAAACTTTCTTTTCACTACCCCTGGTGGGTGGTGGGCTAAAAGCAAAGTTGAAGTGTTTAAGAGCCATCATTAAAAATAGGATTTGGAAAACTCAAAAGTTACACAGGTTCGGTTCAGAGTTCTCACCAGTTTGACCTGTGGTGGGATTGGCGGTGGCCTCTTTCTTTACGAGATCATGGTTTAGATCCCATGTTTAGGGGTCAGCATGTCCCGTAGCGAGAACCTGGGTCAGCTTGCATCATGTTAGCCCTGGTCCTTCCAATGTTCAAATCTATTCCCTGTTCTGAAGGGCACGTACTCTGTCTTAACTTTTCACAGTGTTTTCTCCTTCAAGGGTGAAATCAATGTTTCCTCTATAGAGGACTTTGATCCCTGTTTATTAAGTATCAATGACCTGCCCTATAGAGGACTTTGATCCCTGTTTATTAAGTATCAATGACCTGCCCTGCCGTGCTGACACACTCTCTTCGTACAGAGGCCTCTGCTGACTGCCAGAGCTCTCTTTGTTACTCACACTGCCAAATATAGTGAGTCATTGTCTTAATTCTACAGCTCATCTTTCAAATCAGGTTGTGGGTGTTGCTAGTGAATTCGGGACTAAGTTTTTTTTTTTCCATATTTGCCAATGTACATCTGAGGAAAACTATTGATGCATAAATATAAGAATGTATATTATATAAATGAATCAATGAAAGATGTAAATTTAAAAAAAAAAATTCCCAAGCATGACTACACTTTCAGATGTCTTTCAAGAGGAGGTAGCTTTTCCAGGAACCACTTGTCTGATGTTATTTCCAGTCCTCGCTTTACTACTATTCACACGCTGATAAGTCTGAGCACTTTTTGCTTTAGATATTTTATATTCCATATATGTCACATATATGTCTATTACAGTGTCCCACTCCCCAGTTTATAGTAGCTGGAAGAATTAGAGACAAGTTACTTTCACTTTCATATTCCTCATTTATTTTAGGTGGGAACCAATCTCCATAGTATTTAAGCTTATGAAAGAAAGAGGGGCAAGAGCGAGAGAAATGGCTGTCTCAATGGGAGCATCTCTGCATCAACTCCTACTTAGAGCCTCGGTCCCCAGATGGTGCCGTTGTTGCTTTGGAAGATGAGGAATGTTAGGCAGTTGAATCTTCCCTGGGGAATTAGACCACTGTTATCAAGCCTTGGGGCTGTATTTCCTATAGTACACCTGCTTCCTGGAATGTGAACAGCTCTCACACACTCCTGCCCCCATGGTCTGCTGCATCCTTTCCTTTCCTTGTGCATTCCTTAAACTGTGAGTCGGGAATCCGCAGTGTTCTGGAAGTTCCTTCCCATCAGATATTGATCTCGGTCACAAAAAATGTAAGGTTCCTAAGTACACGGCACAACTTACTTGCACTGATCTGCTTTTATTGCTAGTATTTTTATTATATGCTCATTTACTTACATTTAATGCTTCCAACTAAGCAAATGTCACTAATCCAGGACTTTATTTGTTTCGTGTTTGTTTGTTTGTTTTATAAAGAGAAATGAGACAGATCTAACACACATTAACTAAAATAAATGCTGAATAAAATGTTCCCCTTTAGACAGTAAGCTTCTGAGGGAAGAAACTTGACTTGCTTTTCCTGGTATACATCCATTACCTAGCGAGTGGCAACAAATAAAAAGTTTATTGGGTAAATAAACACATTGATGATATTTATCATATATCATAATTTTCAAAACCTTGACAGATATGAGAAAAACATTGTAGAACATAAACTGAAGTTTTCTTCTCACTGAATTTATATAAATGTATCTCTTCAAAGATAATAAAGTCCGGTACTAAATTAGAACAGAAACAAAGAGTCTGCACAGTGAACCATGATGATAGATTTTGTTTCCCTTTCATTTGTACTTCAAATTTTCCACTTAGTAATTCTGTTCTGTAAGTGTGAAACAACTTTCATGCATTTAAAGGAATTTTAAATCCTAGATTATTTTACTATCCATCAGGTATTAACATAGTTAAAATTTGTGGTAGCTTTTAAGAACAAATCAGTCTCCACCGTTAACGATTGCCTGTAGACCAGTTCACTGTGTAAGGTGTTAAATTTTATCACTGATGGTCAAGTCTCTTAAGAAATAAAATTATCTGTGTGCGTTCCAGGTTCCCTGTCTTTGTCTGAGCCCTGAGGTGCTGGTCAGGGCTAGGATGCAATCCTTCAGAGATCTAATCTAGAGTGATAAATGATCGGAAAGAGGACATAATAAACAGCCTAGAAAAATCAAGTCTACCAGCATTGCTGTAATAAGCAAATAACCCCGGGCTTCCTAATTGCTTTACAACTTCAGGGACACCTGCCAATTATAATTAAAGAATCAAAGACTAAATATTTCATAAATCTTATTAAGGTGCCATGGAAAACATGAGTCAGCAGGAAATGCAAGTTACAGTCTTTCCCAAGAGCTCAATGAGATTTCCCTGTCCGGGCCACTTAATATTATGTACTAAACATAAATCCATACAGTTGTAGTACCCAGTGTAAAAGGCAATATCTCTTTGTCAACATATTTTAATTCATGGTGTTAGAGATGCAGTGCATTTTAAGGTGAATTATTATCTGATAAAAACTTTCTAAGTTCTCATTACTGCACTTCTCAGAATACATCGAGTAAAACTTAGTCTCTGGAAAAAAAAAGAATCACATTCTTGAGAGCTGATATTTCTAAGGAAAAAAAGGAAAGGGAGAAATCATTAATATTTTATGTATTTTTTTTTCATCAATCCTGTGGAAATGTGTGT
The DNA here is from genome assembly GCF_963924665.1 of Micromys minutus. Classification (NCBI taxonomy): domain Eukaryota; kingdom Metazoa; phylum Chordata; class Mammalia; order Rodentia; family Muridae; genus Micromys; species Micromys minutus. The sequence goes on along the minus strand of NC_137973.1, from coordinate 80,501,687 downwards.
TTTTTGACTGTACCTCCATGGCTGCCACAGATTTGTAGACATGCACCGATACCCTTTATCCTGCAGCCTGCAGCCTGCAGCCCTGCAACTCTGAGCAGCACCAACATGGTTGGACCTGTTCACCTGCAGAAAACCTATTTCCTCTACGGGCTGCATGGCCTGGACGGCTCTTAACACAGTTGAATGAATAGTCATTTAAGAAACTCGGGGAGATTACTCAGTGGGTAGAGTGATAACATATGAAAACACTAATTTGGATCCACAGAAGACTAGCTAATGACAGGCAGGCAAATGCCACACATACTCAAACATACCTGTATACACATGCAGGCATGCACACTATCCATACACAAATACACCCATATATACATAAATGCATGTCTACCATACTCACATGCAGATTTAAAAGAAAGAAGGAAAGAAAGAAAAGAAATACAGACAGGAAGAAAGGAGGGAGGGTGGAAGGGAGGGAGAAAGGAAGGAAGAAAGAGAGAAAGAAAGAGAAAGAAAAAAGAGAATAAAAGAAAGAAAGAAAGAAAGAAAGAAAAAATAATAAAGAAAGAAAGAAAGAAAAAGAAAGAAAGAAAGAAAGAAAGAAAGAAAGAAAGAAAGAAAGAAAGAAAGATCGTAGTTTCTGGAACAGGCAGAAACTGCATCCTGGGGCTACATGACCGTAATCAAATGAAGAAATCTCAATTGGCCTTCTATAATTTCTACCATCCCTAGAAATTTCCAATCTCATTACTTTGTGTCTTCTATATGAAATCCCAATATTTATGTGTCTACTAATTCAGTCTGTCATTCCCCACTATTATTAACAAATCACTTCTAACTGGGGACACTTAGGCTTCTAGCAAATATTTCGCCAATGTCTGTGAACAAGTTTTGATAGTCATGTGGATGAGATACAAGAAAAGTCTAGTGGGCGGAAGCCAACAATTCATTGACTGTCCCACAGCTAAGAATTATCTTTCTTAGGAAGGGTCAATGGTACTAATATAAGCCCCGTATGAACCCATGAGGAAGATACTATTGTGTAAGTGTGTGTTAAATCCCCAAGGCTGGCACATAGTCTACGGAAAGTGTCCTGCTGTCCACATGCTCCAAAGAAATTTGCTGGAGCATAGATGGGGAAAGTCCTTAAGTGTGAGTTTCCTCCTTCCTGTGCACTAGAGTTTGGGCCCTTAGAGGAGGCACCCAGCACTGTGATGAAGTGAGAACTGCCTGCTTTGCCTCTTGTGCCTAAACCTCTACCAGATTCTCAACCATGGGCAATCAGGCAATCGCACTGATTTTTTTCTGAAAAGACGGTGTTCTTTTTGAACCTATTGGTTTTTGTATCTGATAACAGCAAATACATTATCCTATTCCCAGCAGTGTGTAAATCACTACCAATGTTCTGAATTCTTAATAATTACAATTCCTGGTAAATCATTGAACATCATGTTTATGATCATGATCATCATCACCATCACCGTCATCATCACCATCACCACCATCATCACCATCACCACCATCATCACCATCACCACCATCATCACCATCATCATCACCATCACCATCACCATCATCATCACCATCATCACCATCATCATCACCATCATCATCACCATCATCATCATCATCATTACCATCATCATCACCATCACCACCATCATCACCATCATCACCATCATCATCATCATCACCATCACCATCATCACCATCACCATCATTATCAGCATCATTATCACCATCATCACCATCATCATCATCAACATCACCATCACCATCATCATCATCACCATCATTATCAGCATCATTATCACCATCATCACCATCACCATCATCATCATCATCACCATCACCATCACCACCATCATCATCATCACCATCACCATCATTATCACCATCATCACCATCATCACCATCACCACCATCACCTCATCATCATCATCATCATCATCATCATCATCATCATCATCATCATCATCATCATCATCTTGTCTTTTTATCTAAGATAGAATCTCACTTTGTTGGCCATGGGTGGCCTCATAGTCATAACTTCAATCCTCCTGCCTCAACCTCTCAACTGCAAACATGTACAGTATAACATTCTTATAACAATTTCTTCAAAGAGCCATAAAAAGTACACCATAGCACAGAGATGTGCCTGTGCTCTGGGTAAGTGTGGGGTAGAGTCTGTTAGTCAGCCGTACCCCTAAAGTCTGTCTCCATCCATGAACACTCAGCTGCCAATGTATCGAATCCAGTTGGGTGTTTATCTTCCCAGACATTTACACTGGCCAAGTGCATTAATACTCACCGTGTCTTTGGCGTAATAAAGCAGTAAATTATTTTCAATTTAAACTATCATTGGCTGCCACTAGGAACTGCTGGGCAAGAAGATAAAATGCTAGGAACTCGTTTTATGTCTAACGTGACAGTTTCCATGGTGAGGTCAACCAAGTTAAAATGCACACCTATACCTATGTATTGTGCTATAATTAAACTGCTTATATCCTAAGTACACATTTTAGTATACAAGTGTGCTTTTACACAACTCGGTAGATTTGAATCTCCCAGTTAAATTATCTACCTAATAATACACACTCTTCTCTATCTTCAAAGGCTGCTCAGCAGAAAAAAATGTATAAAATTTTAAGTGTACATATTTTTCTATAACTGATAGAAATACAGAGTGCCGCTTACTTCCTATAAAAATACCATGTAACCTTGTTATGTGTGAGAGGAATTATTGCCTTATAAAATCTTATAAGTAATGTTAACAACTGATCTTCGATCAAAGTAAAAAGTTGAGCAGAGCGCTAACGTCTTGCCGTCTAAGCCATACATGGATTCCAATGTAGGAGCTATTACAATGTTCTTGATGGATCACCAGCTCCTGACTATTTTCCCTCGCCTTCCTAGGTTGTTTTCTCTAGTAGATTCGATTTTAGAATTGGCCACAATTCCCCAGGAACCAATGAATGTCTGAAGGTTCAGGAACATCATGTTTGTTTTGCTTTAAAAAACCAAATCCAAGCAAATAAATGGCATAAAGAAGACAGCTAGTCCCCCACGTGACAAGTTCTCAGAATTCCTCTGCACTGCTGTGGAACAGACTCCTGAAAGCAGCTTCCTGCGGCTGTAAATAGTGCTCAGAATAGCACGTTTCAGTAGTTTTCCCTGGAAGGAGCTCGTAATACAGAGTTAACACCACACTCAGTTACTGTGGACAAAACAGCAGCAAGGCAAAGGGAAAATCCTTTGAAGCATCCGATGAAAAGTGAAGAGAAACACTCGGAAATTATTGAAAATTGTAAAAACAGAAGCACTTTGAACTGCACGAGGAAGGTGTGGTTTATTATTGATTTCTACCAACATCCTCCAAAGTAGCAGAAGTTCATATCCCAGTCTCTCTTTATCTTTGTTTTAAATGATCCATCTTCTATAAATAAAAATTAAAACAGTGATACATAGAGATATAGATAATAGAGAGATAGATAGTGAGATAGTTAGACAGACAGACAGACAGATAGATAGATGATAGATAGATAGATAGATAGATACATAGATAGATAGATACATAGATAGATACATAGATAGATACATACATAGATAGATACATAGATAGATACATAGATAGATAAATAGATAGATAGATAGATAGATAGATAGATAGATAGATAGATAGATAGATAGATGATACATAGATAGATAGATAGAAGATAGGCAGGAGAGAGGGAGAGAGAGAGAGAGAGAGAGAGAGAGAGAGAGAGAGAGAGAGAGAGAGACTGTCCTTGCTTTCTCTTTTTAGATACATGAATGTGAAGTATTTTTACACATGAAGTGATTTTTAATTAAACAGAGACTGCTGCAGCAAGCTCTAAAGTCAAATCAATAATCAATGTGGTTAAAGGGACATGTACACTGTGCAAAGACCTGGGTGTAAGCCTGGTAAAAGGCCAAGAGCTCTCTGGTGACCGAGGAGTGAAGAAGGTGGATTAGAGAGGGGAAAAAAACAGTGCAAAGATCAATAGCAGCTTGAACGAATTCAAAATATAGGAGAGAAAGAGAAAGAAGGTCCTTCAGTTCCTGTGGACTTCACAGCTCCTACGCATATCCCATGCTGTAGGAAGCAAGGAGGGCGCTCGTGGGATCCCACGGCAAATGGGGCGATTGCTGCTTAACTCAGTAGAAAAGGGCACTTTTATTCCATGATATCACTAGGCTTTTATGGTAAGCTTTATGGGATCTCACATGGAGATTTACAGTTACCCCGTGTCACCAGTGTGGCGCTTCTGTTGCATTGTTTTGGCTATTAAAGTAACTGCCTCCTGAGCCAATTTGCGAACAAGACAACCCACAAAGTGGCAGTGCGTTCCGCTGTAAAAATAGATGCTCGAGATAATTGGGCAAGGTGGTGTCATGTCACTTGTGTGCAGTTCATTAATTAACTGCTGGAAACGACTATAAAATAATAGCCGTGTCATCAGGATGAAAGTACAGGAGTGCAAAGGAAATAAAAGTTCGCGGGAAGGCAGGCAGACGTATGCGGTAGGAAGAGGATGTAAATGTCCTCTTCCCTTTTAGCACCCATCTCATAGCTCTGTACTTACAAACCTGCGCTTCAACTTCCCTTATCCTGACGAGGTAGTTTATCCGGAGGGAGATGATGCGTGCAATTATGCCCGCTCTGATACCAGGCTCAGGATGGGTAGCTTCCTTTCACTGCTCAGGAATGGCTGTCGTAGACTCAACAACATCCATCCTGCAATTTCCTTCCCACAGTTCAGAAACGAGGTCCGTCTTAAAGACATTCATAAGGGAGACACTAAAGGGATTCCTCGCTTTGGCAATGACTGGATCCATAACGAACTTAGCCCTTAAATGGCACGTAGGCTTAGAATAGGAGATGGTGTTGCTAATAAAGTCCAGTGCAAATATGACAGCACCTTCATAAAACTGCGTGCACGGGCTTTCTGTTGTCACTTCATAAGGAGACTGGTTCATTGGAAACTGAGTTAAAAATAAAACAAAATAACACATGCACAAAACTGTATTCAGCAGGGAGTGTTAGAATACGTGTTCTCTGTGCACCAATAATTATTTCTATTGGCCTTTCATTTACCAGTTCCATCGTGATCTTAAACTGAAAGAGGTAAGAAGTGCTTAGAGGTTGGGGAAGGAGATTTGGGGAAGTCAGATAAAGAAGCCTCTGGCTAAGAGAACATGCAATCGCATTAACATACTAGAAAATATAGATATGCGTGCTTAACAGTGTTAAGCTTATTTCTCCATGAGGGCTTCCTCACCGTGGCAGTAAGAAGGAAACTAGGTCACCTCACGATGGTAATTTCTCAGAATTATGGTGTGCTTGAGTCAATTTGATCTCCTTGTAGCTGAACATTTAGCTAAGGAGGGCACGACAAAAAGATGCGACCTGTCATTCGTATCACAGAGAGCAAGGGATAAGGGTGCAGGCAGAATGGCCTCCCAGGCCCTGCCAGTGAGTGTTCAATGCTTAGGCTGATAAAATATTTCCTGTCAAGGCTTACTTCACACCTGACATTTCTCATATTTGATCTGTTAATGGTTATTGCCCACTCTGCTGGCTTCAAAGGTCAGATTCATAAAAAAAAAAAAAAAAAAAAAAAAAAAAAAAAAAAAAAAAGTTATCTCTCCACCAATTCAGCCTTTCTTTGGGAACTTGGTTCCAATCTGTACTGTGAGCCACAGTGACAGGCACATGACCCTTCCCAATAGCACACAGTGAGATGTTTTGTCCCCAAATCATTGCTTGCTTGCTCATATTTTGGGGAAGACAATCTTTTTTTCTAGGAGTGTTAACAGTTAAGGTGTTTTTATAGACTGATTATTTCCATTCATATGACTTTCAGATTATCCTTTGCAGAAACAAAAAAATTCCCAAACATCAGCATGGGATCACATAAGTAACATGGGTCAGGTCTGAGATGGATATTATATTCATTCGAAACTGGCTTTGCTTACAACAAAAGCCAAAGCCAAAACTACATTGGCAAGATGGATTGTTTAGCCCAGCGTGCAAAGAAGAGCAGCCAGAATGTGGGAAGGACATGGATATCACAGGAGCCAAGCAGCCATTTCCAGCATGACAGGTCACATCGCCTTCTATGCATTGCTGTCTCTTTCTGAGACCACCTGATCATGTTTGATTTAATCACCGAAAGACTGAAAATGCATCCAGTAGGAAGATCCCACTCTCAAGTTGAGCAGCTCTGACTGAGTTTTTCACAATCTCTTCTGTTAGTATAGGAGTTTATTGAGATAAATGAACTTTGTTTGATCTGGTTAATTTCACTGTAGGATGTTTATTGTTTGTAAGTTTTTTTTTTTAAGTTAAGGTTTCAGTTAGAAAGAAAGAAGTAACTTTCCAACTTGTGAGGATGTGTGTAACCTGAGCCAAGGGGGCAAACTTGAGTGTTATGTGATTGTAGTTTCTAAGACAAGTTTGATGGTCGGGAGAGGGAGAGCAAGAGTATCTGTGTCCAAAAGGAGAGAAGAATCTGTTGATTATGACCTTAATCATTTCATTGGAACTATCCTTTGAGAATCATTACATGGTTTCAAAATTCCAACCCTAATATGCATGTCCTTCTAAAATCTACTACCTTTATAAAAATATTTAAGAAGTGGCCTACTGCCAAAAAGTGTAGATTGATGTGAGGGCAGACAGATATGTAATTATTTAAATATATGTAACCAGAAATAAATGTGATCTTCAAATCAAAGAGTCTGTATTCTAGAGATGATATAAGCAGCATGAAAAATTAGCATACATGTTAATCAATACTACATAATGTCCCAGAAGCCAGACTTAAAGGCAAAAGCTCACAATTACAGTTACCCTGGGAGCCAAGACAGACTGATCACCAGCTCAAAACTACTCTGGACCATAGAATGTGTAAGTGTTTAAGTTTGATCTTAGAAAGACACTTTCTCAGGATAAAAGATAAAAAGAGACATGAAGGCACAATCCCATGGGAAAGCACCTATTAGCATGTGTGGATGAGGAGTGAGAGGGAAAGGAGGAGGGATAGGAAAAAAGAACGAGAAGAGACACATGGAGGAAGAGGAGAAAGAGCAGAAGAAGGAAAGAGCATGGAGGAACAGCATCAATACAGGCTGGCAGAACTGTGAAGGGCTTAGGCAGGAAGGGATGGCTGAGGTAATCACCCCCTATAGAAACCATAGGGTATCTCCCTCTTCTCGGGGTTCTCTACCTACTCTCTCTTTCTTATGAAACCCCACCTTGGGCCTTTTGTGTGCCTACGTCTCTGTCCTAAATGCTCTGGACTCTTCTTACTGTAGCATTCAGGACCCCAGGAAAGCACCTTCTCTCTTGCATCCCTCATCCTGCCCTTGCCCACTGTAGCACACAGACCTTCAATACGTAGCTGCTGCTTTTTTGTGTTCCTTGTGCTCTGTCTCTTTTACAAGAAGGCAGACTCCATGAGGGTTGGAGGACTGTATAGCCTAGACCCAAAGCGAGGATGTTCTGGAAATACTTGTTGAGTTCATAAAAATGAAAATAAAATGAGGAACAATGTTTTCATGAATACTTAGTTTTATTCATTCTGGTAAATAAAATTATTATTTTATTCCCTTTGATGAGAAAAACGTTTAGTGAACATCCCTAGAGATTAAACACTGGTCTTCATGTAATAAACACAAAGTCCTCACTGAGATTAAAATCTAAAACACGCTATTTGCTTACCTATTAGCTATACATAGATGCAGTTATTTATAATTTAGATAAGTATTTTTATGTATCTTTTTCCTAATTGTTTATATGTCTGTATGTGTGAACATATACCAGTAGATACAAAAAAGTGCTTCAGATCCTCTGGAGCAGGAGATACAGACAGTTGTGAGCTACCTGTCACGCTGTATCTTACACGGGTGCTGAGGACCAAGTTCTAGTTCTGTGGAAGAACAGGAAGAACTCGTGGTCACTGAGCCTTTTCTCTAACCCTGATTGTATCTATTTAGTATCCTTGTTTCTGCATTACATAAAGGTACTGTCACACAAGCATCCATTGAATATACTTCTTCCCAAGACATTTGATCTTTTCTCTCTGCCCTATCTTTTTGTTTCTGTGAGAAAGTTCCATTTTTCCTTTCCAGTCACATGTATGTATATACACACACATGCACACACACACAGACACATGCACACACTCATATGTATATATATATATATATATGTATCTACATATTTATACCTATATTGTCATATGTATGAGTTTATGGTATATACATACATAGGTTATATGTATCATTTTACATACCTATATAACATCTGGGAGCCACAATTTATTTTTATTAGCTGTATTTATCAATCACAGTAGAGTCAGAATGACAGTACCCATGTCTGTATTTCAGAAATCTAAGATAACTTGGAAACTTGATGCTGGTTTTCTTAATCATTCACATTCTCCTAAACAGCCAAAGCAGGATGAGGATGGAGAACGTCATGATTGGCCATAAAATGCAGTGCATCTAAGAACAAAGGAAGTAATGAGTCTGGACCAGAGCTTTGCTAGAGCTTGCAAGGCATTCTCAGTACTGACTGGTTGTGCCGTGTACTGCCCTCAGCTCAGACTCATTGGCGAAGTAGTTATGAGGTCCCATCTGTGTGGATGAAATTATACAGCATGAAAGACATGGGGGACTCGGGTATTTGTGGATAGTAGTTAGGCGTTAGTAAGTAACTAATCACCTGCCCAGGGCATGGCTGGGATGAAGCCAGCATGCTGGTTCAGCATGTAACCAGAGATTAACTGTGTGTGAGCCAGGAGTGAAAGAGCAGAGAGTAGAAAAGCTTTCCTATATGTACAAGTTTCACATCTTCATTAAGCATTATTTTTAGTGTAAGTCACAAAATGGTAAATGAGTTAAATAAGATTATTTATATGTTCACTTAAAATTGCCTGAAAGGGTGAATAATTTGACACAGAACCAACATTCCTTTTACCTGAACTTTTGCCATAAGTGCTAAAATTGAATAAAAAATTGGCAACGAGATACGTGGAGTATGAAAATATAAACATATATATGTAGTTTATGATTTTGATGCTTATCATATTGCCATATTTTGTGATGCTTATCAGGATTTTCAGTGTTTGAATTTATGAAAAAAAGTTTGTAATGTTCAATAGTGATTTACTATTCTAAAAAGGAAATATTTTAAAAGTTATTGGTTGTATATTTCTATATAATATAAAAGTCAAAGGAATGTGAGAAGCCATTTATAAGCCCAAGTTATATGAACATTTGACAAACACGTGCTTTATTTGTGTTATACATGTCAGTTTTTATAATTTGTACAGCACTTCAAACTGAGCATCATAGCAGGTCAGATCGACTTCTTCATGTGAAGCACCAAACTCATATAGTAACTTCCATCTCACGTCTGCATGCTGATAAGCACAGTCTCTGGGCGGAGCAGTGTAGACGCTTGGCTCACCTTTGATCTGAATGCAGAGAATCCCCCCATTGACATGAACACAATGACCCTGCTGTCATCTCCACTTCTGTGATTTTTAGGGGACATAACTCGGATTCATAGATATGAGTGGGGTGTGAAAAATAGTATCTTGTTTTCAGTGACATCCCGCATTATCATGGAGCCCGCTGTGTTACTCTGTGGTAAAGTGCGTGTGAAATTTTTGGTTTAGTGCCCATCACCAAAGAAGAAGAGGATGAAGAAGAAGAGGATGAAGATAAGTTGAAGGAGGAAGGAGGAAAATGAAGAGGAAGAGGAGGAAGAAGAGAGAGATGAAGAAGAAGATGAGGGGAAGGGTGAAGGAGAAGGGAATGAAGAGAAAGTGGAGGAAGAGGAGGAGAAGGAAGAGAAGGAGAAAGAAACATACCGACTAAAGTGAGCCAGACAAGCAGAAGAACAATAAGTTCAGCGATAGAGCTGCCAAACAGCAGCCATGGCCATGGATAGGCAAAGAATTTAAACGTTTTCATCAGTAAGCATAGATTTTCTAGCAGTATTACTGGAATTTTCAAATTGTCTTCCTACATATCAGTTTGCCTTTCACATATTGCTAGACAGCAAATTTGAATTCAGAGAAAGTCTATACATAACTCACTCATTTATTTTTCCATTTTTTCCTCTGAGTTTTCTCAGTGTCAATCAAACCTCCAACTGATTCAGCGTGCTTTGTGTTTAATGTAATAAAATATAATAATGCAATATAATTAACATAATGGAAATGTTAGCATTGTATATACATATTAACACTCATCTACCTGCACATGCATGTGATTCTCACACATGACAACGTGTGTAGGTCACACATTATGGAATAATGTAAAGTCTGGTTTTCCAGTACATGCAAAACAGTTTTAAAATTCGAGGATGTTACATGTTTGGGGGTTAAAACAGACCAACCTGAAGTGTGAATGATCTCTTTATGTGCTTTCCGTGTGATGTGTGAGCACAGCCACACCTCCCATCCTGGGAGCCAACATCTCAAACTCTGCCTGATAACTCAGGCTTTAGGAAATCACTTTTCACTACACAGCAACTACTGAGAAAACATTACTATTTTATATACTTGTAACCTGTGAATTAACTACCACAAAATTGACTGTTTGGCTGATAAACACGTACCATATAGAAATCAGAGGGTTATAATAAGGGAGCATTGTGTTTACACTGAACCTGCTTAACACGAGGACTTTTCCACAGACAAGTAGAAATAAAATCCAAATAAGGCAAGAGCATGCCAAAAGGGGAAAGAACAGCCAGAGTTCTGAAATAATTAGGAAACCACAGCTGTGAGCTTGAGGCAAACGGAAAGCAAAATTGATTTCTTCTTAATAGTGATGACTTATTTATTTGTCGCGCATTCTGTTCTCAAGGTCATTGTGTCATCATCGTGAATAATTTGTTAAGTATTGTTTCCGGAAAAAAACAGGTTTTCATTTAACCCGATGGTCTCACTAGAACACAGCCCCTACGTACACACAGCCAGAGAAAATGAACGGGAGTATACTGATCTGTTCAATTTTTGTTTTGTGAAAGGGGAAAATGTCAAACATCAGCAGAAGGTAAGGCTGGGGGAGAGAAGGGAAGAAGAGCAATATCCTCTGGTTCTGTCTGTGAGGACAACCTCTGCCATGCCTCAAAGCCAGTTTAGAGCAGAACATTTTAGTGCCTTCTTGTCGGGACTATGTTAGTTAGCTATTTTCCACTATGAAAATTGTGTTATTTAAAAACCATGCAAATAAAATATTTACACACCAGTGAAATTAACTGGACCCAAAGTCTGTATGCTATAATGAACTTAAATTCCGTCAGAATAACCATGGTGAAAAGCTATGGAGCTTTACAATGGATTTTACACTTCCGCTACAGCGTATAGTTTTATACACTTACCAATGACTCAAAATGAAAAATCTCTGGGAGTGTTAGAATTCGAAAGATTAGTAGTATTTTATTTCTTTAATAACACATATCCTTCCTCATATCCTGATAGCTATAGTATTTTCCAGTTGGCTGGACCTAACAAAAAACCGGATCTTAGAACTCTTACGTAGCAAGGACATGCAGGACATGTGTCAGGTCATCTGAGTGGTGCATGAAGTCACCGTACAATCTCCCACCCAAACCACAATGGCGTCCAGGCATGTCTAACCCTAGAGCCAGCTGATCACATTAAAGCCAAGCATGACTATCCTAGCCCACATCACACAACTATAAACCTAAAACATGAGGCTGACTTGGAGTTGAACTGGACCGGAAGCCCCGTGCACCTTACCAGCAAATTCTCTGTCCGTTCCCATTTCCCCTATGAAACCTGCACACCAGCTTCTAAGGCTCGGATGTATCATACACTTCCCAGATGTAGCTATCGAGATCTGGATAATGTAGCAGGGAGCCACCATGGTATCCGTGCAATCTTAACTCATGACAGTTCATGTGTTCCTTCCCAATCACATCACCATTATTAATAGGTTTTACCAAGGAAATCTAAATCTTTTTAGATACTATGTTCCACTAACATATTATGATTGCTAGGTCCATATATGTTTGAAAAGCCTTGTTTATTTAAATTAAGAATATAATAGTTTTATAGTTTACATCTTCACAGAGAAGGGGTGTTAGAATATTCTCTTTAAAAAAGAAACTACTTGAACAGGCTTTTATTTCAATCCTCATGTTATATGTGATTCCAGGCAAAACATTTAGTAGTTTTCCATTTTTATTCAGAGCTACACTTTATGTTTACTTCAACACAAGAGTAAAAAAATAAATAAATAAACCCAAATCTCTAGTTTTATCCAAATTAGTTTCTTTTGTTTTCTTTTTTAAAAATTAGATACTCTCTGTACTTACGTTTGAAAGGTTATGCCCTTCCCCCACCCTGCCCCCATCCTTTTGATAGAAGTATTGTCAAACGTTTTTTTTTTTAAATTCTAATATAATAAAATTTGACTTTGTAAGTTCCCCGTAAACATTCTAGAATGCACATGAAAACTCATATTCAAATAAAGAAAAATATCCCTTAGATGCAGTTGCCCATGCATTGTTTGCATGAACTAAGTGGTTTATGTGGTTTGAAACTATGCATAAGCTGCTCGAGTTAAACTATCTTGTCGCATAAATGTGGAAGCCTCCTTGACAATAATTGGGCATCCCTGATACCCATGTGGATTCAGGCATTCCAGGGAGTAAATGGATTGGAATTCTGGCAACTGAAAGGAACTGCATTTCCATGGATATGCGTTCCCAACCACAGGAGCTGAAAATCAACCTGTGGTTACAAACCTTTTTGTCAATTAGAAGCGTCTTCATTTTTCACCTTCACAAGTAAAGTTGTGAGAAGCCCAGCACTCCCCTTGCTTATCTTCAATTCCCACTTGACAGGCACCATAAAAAACCATTTTTCACAGTGCTGTCTTGTGCCCAGGGTATCCAGCCTGGCACAGCTCTCGGCTTTGACCTCAGGGGATTCGTGTGCTAGTCTCCCTGTGGTTTACCTTTGAGAGGTCTCTCTAAATCGAGAGAGAAAGGGAGCTCAATAAGCCGCGTTTATTTTAAGTGGTTCACAAGAGCGGGTCTCTTGCAGGACCAAGCTGCCACAGTGTGGTCTCAGATAATTGCTCTTTACAAAGTAATTCAGGAAGAGCCAATTAGCTGAACAATTAAAAGACGTGCTAACAGCACAATACACATTCATCAGAATTAGCACGCAAACCTTTCTGTAGATACTACATCAATCACAGTGTAAGAAAGGTAGACCTTGGAAGCCACGCCCTTGGCTCTCCTCACCTCTGGCATAGCTTCCTGTTCCCATCTCCCACCGTGGGGGCATTCTGAAACGTACAGTTTGTGTATGGGCCTTGCCTGAAACTGGAGAGAACATAAAATTCTGAGTGTAAACAGTATAAACTAAAATACTGACTGTATGTCTCTTGATGCCAGGAGATCTTAATATTTGAAGTGAGTTATGTGTTCTTTCCACGGATTGTTCTGTGTTGTTTTCAGTGGATCCTTTCTTCACTGTGAGCGATAGGAAGACAAACCTGGCCACGGAGCCCCCTTCCCCACTATCCGTACCTCCTAATGACTTATTGTTTTACATGTACTTTATGCTCATTGTAACTATTAAGTTTTCAATGCATACTATCAAACCTTTAAAAAATCAAGTACTGACTAAAAAATATATTCATACAGTTTTATATAAAAATTATTTTAAAATCTGAAAAAAAGTACTGACAAAAATGTATTGTATAATTTTATGCAAACAATGCTTAAAATCTGTACATTTGTCTTTGTTTTGTAAAATAAAGTTGTTTAAAAAAAAGAAAACTGAAATGAACCAATGTTTTTCAGAACACATGCATATTTGTTCTCAGGTTCTTTGTTTATACTGACATTATTCTGCCTTTAAAAATTATTTCTGTTAATTTTAATTTTTTATAGTATAATTACATCATTTTCTCCCTCCAAACTGTCCAATATACCCTTTCTTTCTTTGTTTTAAATTGATGGCTTATCAGGGAAATGCAAATCAAAACAACCCTGAGATTCCACCTCACACCAGTCAGATTGACCAAGATGCAAAACTCAGATGACAGCAGATGCTGGCAAGGATGTGGAGAAAGAGGAACACTTCTCCACTGCTGGTGGGGTTATAAACTGATACAACCACTCTGTAAATCAGTCTGGCGGTTCCTCAGAAAAATGAACATAGTAATACCTGAAGACCCAGTTATTCCACTTCTGGGCATATACCCCAGAGACGCTCCAACATACAACAAAGATACATGCACCACAATGTTCATTGCACCTCTATTTATAATAGCCAGAAGCTGGAAAGAACCCAGATGTCCTTCAGTAGATGAATGGATACAAAAATTGTGGTACATTTACACAACAGAGTGCTACTCAGCTATCAGAAAAAATGACTTTATGAAATTCTTAAGAAAATGGATGCATCTAGAGAATATCATCCTGAGTCAGATAACCCAGTCACAAAAAAACAGACATAATATGCAGTCACTGATAGTGGGATACTAACCCCAGAAAGCTCTGAACACCCCAGAAACAACTCACAGACTGTGTGAAGTTCAACAACAAAAAAGAATACATTTTAATTAAAATAGAACTGTATCACATCCCCCTTTCCTCCCTACAGCCCCTCCTAGTCTCTCTCCTATCCCCTCAAATTAATAGCCTCTTTTCCTATATTATTGTTACATATATACATATGTGTATGTATATATACCCACAAATACTTAATTACAACCTTAAAAAAATAAATAAATAATAAATAAATGGTTGTTTGACAAAAATAAATAAATAAATAAATAAATAAATAAATAAATTCATGGCTTTCTTATTTTGTTAACTGTTGTTTGACACACACACACACACACATGTGCACATATGCACACATGCACATACGTACACACTGTTCTTAAGTGCGTAAGTACAATCTGCTCAGTCTTTATGTATGTATTCATATCTGATGATCATTTGGTGTGCTCTTCCTCAGCGAAGACGAGGTTTCATGGTCTCAGCATTCCGTAGTTGTTTACAATCCTGTTGTGGGGCTGAGATCTTTGAGCCTTTCCCTTTTTCACTTCGGTTCCATTGCTCAGTTAATGGTAAAGCAGTCATGTTGGTAAGACTTTTACACTAGTTTCTGGCATTTTTAAAAGACCCAGTCTCACAAGTAATCTCTCTGTTCCTTGTCACCAGCACAAACTATACCTGCTTAGGGTTTGGGAGCAGTAAGAGTTTTCTTTTGCTGTGGAAGCAATTACAGGTGTATGAGATTAGAACAGCATGCACTTACTCTTTCTCGAGTTCTCTGTGTCATCTCAGTCTGGCACAAGCCCACTTTTCTTCGGTGTCCTGGCCACCTGATAGCAAGGCTTTAGCCAGCTGTCTTTCCATGAGGAAGCTCCACAGGGGAAGAAGGGATTCCTAGCTCACTGCATCTTGGCAGATATTTTTCTTGGTGTTTTATGACTGAATTCACTGTGCTCCCTGGTGCTATTAGCCTTCTGGAAACATTTCTCTGCTTCCTTTATCACCAGGACACCTGCACAGGCAACTAGACATGGCTTCTCATGGTTTCAAAGTCAGAAAACGAGTCTCCACAACCAGAGGGTGCAATTGATTCCAGGCTTTCTGCATTTTGACAGGACCTACCCCAGATGATCTCACCTTCAACCCAATGATTCAGCTACATTTTCAGAATAATTTTCACTTTCAGCCCTGGAATCTACACTTACTTCGCCATAATGATAGCACTTTACAAACAAGGATCCTCTACTACAGGTGCACTGGTCTCAGGTCCTGGGGATATCTTTGAATGATGATGAGAACAAGACCACTCCAAAGTATGGTCTGGGAAAAGGATTATATATAGATATGAGGGGAAGTGCCGCCAGAAGCATCTGTAAGCGTTCAGACTGTACCAGGACAGAAGAGGGATGGGGATGGGGAAGAGAAGGAGAAGGGAATGCCAGGAGAAACAGGAGAGGAGCTGTAGACCAAGACGTAAGAGTAAGCAAACCAGGAGCCAAGACACAGGAAAGCACATGGTCAAATGGAAGAATTATATAGATAGCAGAAACTGGAAGTAGAGAAGCCCAGCATTATGGGAGGGAGAGGTTTAGGGTAGGGGCTAATATAAGATGTTCTGTGAGGAGCAATGGTTACATGTTCCGAGTCAGCCTTGTCTCCGGTTTCTTTTGGACAATCCGTTCACACAGCCCTGCCTACCACAGTCTGTGAATGTGACTTTGCCATCAGAGATGTTGACTCATCTAACATGTGTTCTGGAATTTATATGAAGCGGTGTTTTGTGTGTGTGTGTGTGTGTGTGTGTGTGTGTGTGTGTGTGTGTGTGTGTGTATTCATATATTCATGTGCAGAGATGTATTTCCACAGTCACATGTGTATGAGAGGCCTGTAAATGCTGGAGGACATTTCAGAAATATTTCTCTGGAGTCTCCCACCTTAGTTTTTGAGAGAGTTTCCCATTGACCTGGAGCTGGTCAGACTTGAGACACAGAAATCTACCTATCCCTGTCTTTTTCATTCCAGGATTTCAAGCGTTTACTTCCATAACTATTTGTGGTTTTGTTTTCAGTGAAGGTTCTTATGATTAAACCTCAAGCCCTAGTACTTATGTGACAAGCATTTCAGCCTGCACTTCAAGACTGAGCCATGCCTCCAGGCCAAGCTGCTAACTTTTAGTGAAAGGACCCATATTGGGATGTGTGTGTGTCTGTCTGTCTGTCTGTCTTTGTGTGTGTGTGTGTATGTGTATGTGTGTGTGTGTGTGTGTGTGTGTGTGTAGGAAAACTCCCTCAGAGGTTATTGTTTTATGATAAAGAATTTTGAATAGTCTACTCATCAGCTACAGTAAAGTCAGATGCTAGTGTCAGCAGATACAAATCAGATATTGAGTATAGGCATTAAAGGGGCATTTTGTCTCTGAGATTTATTTGCTGTCTAATACTTTATGCATGTATCTATTTGCTATTAGTTTTGTTTTGCATGAGCAAATTGAGGAACACAATGAGCCAAGGTGAGAACTTGCTTTTGCCCTTCATACTGATATCTCAGGAGAAAGTACACTGTGATTTTTATACAGATAATTGAATAAAAAGCATCTTAGGCTTCCTCAAAGAAACATAAAAGACAGAGTGTCTAATGCAAGTGGAAAGGTTGGAAACAAAGGCATCACTCCTCTATTCCTCTTTTCAGTCAGTCCTCATCATTACCAATAAGCAAGGGAAATACTCTGAAAATAATTACCTGTCCTGGCCTCTCTCATGACTCTAATGTGGCCTGTTTTTGTGACTTTAGTTCCTGTTTTGTATGAGTGTGTGACTGATTGTAACTTGTGAGCTAAACCTCAAAACCTCTTGAAGAATACGAAACAGAGGAGCAAGCTACAAATCTACAAAGCAAATACAAGTCTGAGGAGAGTATCAACATCCCTGAGTTACCTGAACTTAAACACCACCTTTATTTTTCTGAACTAAAGTGTAATTAGGCCAAAGAATGCATTAAAATTTCCTATTAAAAAGGTAAAGTTAAACAGTTTATTGCTATTTTGTTCATTCAACTTTAATCTGATGACAACCAATTTCTACTAGCTAGTCATAAAGAAAACAGTAATATATTTATTTATGTATATTTTTAAATATGTCTCAGTGTACTGATAATTCTTGCAGAGACAATAACAAAAATAACTAGAATACTGATTGCTTGGAGCAATAAATGTACTCTCATTAGACAGTGGTAGATGAACATTACCAATATAAAGGCTCTGGATACATCCTGCATGAATAAAAGTCTGGTTTTCTAAATCTGTTAATATTTTTAAATGCTTTTTAATAGTTTGTAGGTCTGAAGTCTAATGAAGATTTATTCTTAGTCTTAGTTCATAAACAGAACAAAGAAAGCTCAAGACACCATAGATGGAGAAAGGTGGGCAGGCGATACAGCTTTAATTTGCTTGCATAGAGACATGGTCTTCCCTATGCTTACTCCGAATAGTAAATTCAAGTGTCAATAAGACTGAAAGGATTTTAAAGGACTGGCTCAGTCTAAGTAAAGTACTTGCCTCATAAACTTTATACCCTGAGTTTAATCCCCTGAACAGAGTAAACAATATTAAAAATAACCGTATACATACGAATAGAATAGAATTGATAAATAAAATAAAATCAAACAATGGGGCATATTTGCAATCCTGGTTTTGGAAAGCAGGGAGATGCATGTTTCTGTGTGAGTCTTGCTGGCAAGACAGCCTTGCTTGTTTGGAGGCTCTATCTCACAGAACAAGATGAACTATACCAGAGGAATGACAACCATGCCTGCCTACCAAAGCCTACCTTTTTCAAAGTCTTGAGAAAAAGGGGTGAATGTGAGTCAGAACACTTAAAGCTAATGATGAGGAAGTGTGGACAGGAAGCTAAAAGAAAACAAGACACCCTTATTGACAGACATTGATTGGGTCAATGGGAAGATGCCTTTGGAGTAAAATGAAAGTCTCAGGACATGAAAATTCACTATAAAGACTTCCAGCAGAAGGGTTTTGCCTTGAAAAACTATTTCCTAAATTAGCCAGTTCCTAGGGAGCCCTGCTGAGAGAGCCCCACTTGGGAAAAACATAAGCTGAGTTTTCAAGGACCAAGTGGGCCCTGCTACTTCTCAAGCTCTTGGATGAACTTGGCATTGCTCAACGGGTACTGTTTCTTAGACATGAAAATGTTGAGCATGGAAGGAATGTCATATAGTGTTCCTGAGGAATGCCTGTCAGGTCAACAATGAGGAGGAGGATCCATGATCCTGCAATCAACAGAGCTCCGAGGCTGGTGTCTGCGAAGTGGACCACAAGAACAGAAAGCCATGAGTCTAAAGTATTTTAGCTCATCCTTTGGAGCCTTGGTCTCCACCTCTCTTCGCTATTCTGAAGGTTGTATCAGGGGTTTTCGCCCTGTGGCCCAAGGGTTGTGTGCTTCCAGAGATAGCTTGAAATGAATCCCAGCACAAGTGTAGATGGTGGTGTCATGTCACAATAGTATAAAGTGGTCCCCTTCCAGAGCTTTTAGAAGATGAGACTTAATAAACAAGACAGACAAGTGGAGTAGGTCACCGAAGCTTATCTCCGAGCCTACTTCAGGTGATGTCTACACTTCCTGACATGCTCCCTGCACAGACTTAGAGACTCGGGTTTGAAATGCATTTGTGCTTCCTCACGACCAAGTCAATCTTTTCACCCTTCCGTTCCTTATGTCAAGAATTGTGGTCACCGTGCCACAAACCTAAACACTAACGTATGTTATTTTAGACTGGGAGTAAATGGAAGTGAAGCCGCTGTGAGGACGGGTAGGTATAAGAAACAAAGGGTATGACATTTCCTTCAGCAGATGAATATTTTAATAAATTATGTTCATAGAAAAGTAGTTTCTAAAAAGTTCAATAATTAAGAAAATTAAAATTCAAGGGAGCATTTTTCTAGTCAGCCCTTAGAATCTGCCAGGGCTTTAAACGTATTCCACTCTATCCTCTCATGATATGAGGACCAAGGTATAATCTAATTTTATAAAACATAGAGACCACACAAAGCTTGTGGTTGGGAGCTGGAGATAACTCAGCAAGTAAACAATCACGGCTTGCCAGATTTCAGAACACGGAAACCATAACGCAGAAGCAAGCTGGATACCCTGTAAAATTCCTGTATCTCTAGCTGTGAGAAGGGGACAAAGAGGAGCACCCCTGGGACCTGTGGCATCCAGCCTAGCCAAGAGAGAGCCTACACCAACAGGAATGGATGATAGGAGAGTGAGAGGGAGGTCATCCAGTGCTCTTGTTTGGCCTCATGTACGTGTGCATGTGTCTACACTCATGTAGACAGATAAGCACACATACATAAATATAACTAATCACATTGCAGTAAAGCATGAGATAAAAAGATGAGACTTTTCCTTAAGAGAACACATAGAAATGCAATGTGCTTAATTTAGGTCTGAGCTTTAACTTGAGTCTTGAATCAGGGTTCTAAGTCTTACCACCATCCTCACTTACATACGCATTGCAACCTTCCAGCTAAACAAGTCTGACCATGGCACCATATTTTTCCCCAGAGCATGCGAGCAGGAATCCACATTGCTACAGTTGGATCCAGTACAGACTCTCCAAGGGACTAAACTCTCTTGTGCCTGAGTTACAAGTTTCCACTGACAATGAAGCCTAGTTAGAAGCTATGATAAAACTGATGTAGATGACAGACAATAGAAACATCTCAGAAGACCAATTACAACCTTGTCCATGGTGCTGAGGCATGGATTCAGTAGACAAACAAGCTGCTCTCTCCACTGCGGATGA